>NC_087168.1:6882500-6970957 GCF_035594125.1 Scylla paramamosain
TGAAAAAAAACACTCATAAGACAGGTTTCTGGTAAAGTCGAGTAATTTCTTCATATAGGTGGCTTTGCATGCACTTCAGGGTTTGGTACATAAAGCTAAAGCATAAAGCTAAAATTATTTTTTTATAATGATTTTTTTTAGAAAATTTCCCTGAATTTTTCCAGAATTTTGGTATCTCGGTACCTATGAAGGTGAATAACAAATTTTTTTTCTCTCTCTATAAAGTGTTATTTGTGACTTTTAGCTTTTTGGTACTTAAGGAACTTAAAAACATTCATAATAAACGATTTTCGTAATGTCCTTTTCTTATACAAACATAGGGTTCTTTACATGTATTTAAGCGTTTTTATAGGTAACATGATCAAAAACACTCAAAATACATATTTTTGGTAATGTTATTCTGTTTGTCCATAAAGGGTGTTTTACATGCGTTTTAGCGTTTTGGTATGTAAGGAGTTAAAAAACACTTAAAGGTAAGTTCTTCGTAAAAGTTGGTTTTATTCTCAAGTGATGTGATTGTTTTGCTTTTTAGTGCTTTGTTGTATATCACGCTCAAAAACACTCAAAAGACATTTTTCTGGTAATGTCATTTTTTTTTCCCCACATAAAGGTAGTTTCGCATGTAATTTGGCAATTTCGTAACTAAGAATGTGAAAAATACTCAAAATACACAATTTGGTAAGGTAGTTCTGTTTCTCGATTAAAAGTGTTATTCATGCATTTCATCATTTTGGTATGTAAGAAACTTCTCTATATACACGAGTTTTTGCGTTTATTGCCTTGTGGTTCTTGTGAAATTATTAAACACTAATTTTTTTCTCATTTCTCGTAATGTTCTTTTGTTTCCTAATATAGAGTGCTTTCCATCCATTTTTGCATTTTTTGTAGGTAACACGCTTAAAAACACTCAAAACATATATTTTTGGTAATGTTATTCTACTTCTTCATATTGGTTGGTTTGCATCCGTTTTAGTGTTTTTCTTTGTAAATCTCGGAAAAGACTCGTTTTCAGTAACCCTGTTGAAAATACTTCTGGTACATGTTTATGGTAAAGTCGTGTAATTTTCCCATAGAGGTGGCTTTGCATGCACTTCAGGGTTTGTTACATAACTGCGGAAAAAAGCTAAAATTATTATTTTTTTGTTAATTTTTTTTCTTTACGAAATTTCCCTGAATTTTGCCAGAATTCTGGCATCTCGGTACCTATGAAGATGAATAAAAAAAAAAGAAATTTAAATATATATATATATATATATATATATATATATATATATATATATATATATATATATATATATATATATATATATATATATATATATATATATATATATATATATATATATATATATATATATATATATATATATATATATATATATATATATATATATATATATATATATATATTTTTTTTTTTTTTTTTTTTTTTTCTCTCTATAAAGAGTGTTATTTGAGTGTATTAGCTTTTTGGTACTTAAGGAACCTAAAAACTCTCATAATACATAATTTTCGTAATATCCATTCATTTCACAAACATAGGGTTCTTTACATGTATTTAAGCGTTTTTATAGGTAACATCATCAAAAACACTTAAATTCATGTTTTTAGCAATGTTATTTTGTTTCTCCATAAAGGGTGTTTTGCATGCGTTTTATCGTTTTGTTATGTAAGGAGTTAAAAACACTTAAAGGCATGTTTTTGGTAAAAGTTGGTTTTATTCCCATGTAATGTGATTGTTCTGCTTTTTAGTGCTTTGTTGCATATCACGCACTAAAACACTCAAAAGACACTTTTCTGGTAATGTCATTTTTTCCCACATAAAACTAGTTTCGCTTGTAATTTCGGATTTTCGTAACTAAGAATGTGAAAAACACTAAAAATACTCACATTTGGTAAGATACTTCTGTTTCTCAATTAAAAGTCTAATTCATGAGTTTCAGCATTTTGGAATGTAAGAAACTTCTTTATATACACGAGTTTTTGCGGTTTTTGCCTTGTGGTTCTTATGAAACTATAAAACACTCATTATACTCGTTTCTCGTAATGTCCATTTGCTTCCCAATATAGAGCGCTTTCCATGCATTTTCGCGTTTTTTGTAGGTAACAATTTCAAAAACTCAAACTATACCTTTTTGGTAATGTTATTCTATTTCTTCATTTTGGTTGGTTTGCATCCGTTTTAGCGTTTTCTACGTAAAACACCGAAAAGACACGTTTTCAGTAATTTTGTTTTGGATTCCCATATAGATTGACTTTCTTGGGTTTTATCGTGTTGGTTCCTAACATGCTGAAAAACACTCATAAGACAGTTTTTTGGCAAAGACGTTTAATTTCCCCATATAGGTGGCTTTGCATGCACTTTAAGGGTTTGGTACATAAGAGTCTGAAAAAAAAACCTAAATTTCACTTTTTTGATAATGTTTCTTATTTCATATAATTTCCTGAACTTTGCCCGAATTTTGGCACCTCGTTACCTGTGAAGATGAATAAGAATGAAAAAAAAATATCGTATTTTTTTTTATTTATTTATTTTTTTCTCAATAAAGAGTGTAATTTGTGGCTATTACCTTTTTCGTACTTAATAAACTTAAAAACACTCATAATACACGTTTCTCGTAATGTCGTTTCATTTCCCAAAAATAGCGTTTTTTGCATGTATTTAAGCGTTTTTATTGGTAACATGATCAAAAACACTCAAAATACATGTTTTTGGTAATGTTATTCTGTTTCATCATAAAGTGTATTTTCCATGCATTTTAGTGTTTTGGTATATAAGGAGCTCAAATACACTTAAAGGCAAGTTCTTCTTAAAAATTGGTTTTATTCCAATGTAATGTGATTGCCCTGCTTTTTAGTGCTTTATTGCCTAACACGCTCAAAAACACTCAAAAGACATTTTTCTGGTAATGTCATTTTTTTTCACACATAAAGCTGGTTTCGCATGCAATTTGGGGTTTTGGTAACTAAGAATGTGAAAAGCACTCAAAATACACGCATTTAGTAATATTGTTCCGTTTCTCAATTAAGAGTGTTGTTCCAGATTTTCAGCATTTTGGAATGTAAGAAACTTCTCTATATACAAGAGTTTTTGCGTTTTTTGCCTTGTAGTTCTTGTGAAACTATAAAACACTCATTATACACGTTTCTCGTAATGTCCTTTTGCTTCATAATGTAGAGTGCTTTACATCCATTTTCGCGTTTTTTTAGGTAACAATTTCAAAAACACTCAAAATATACCTTTTTGATAAAGTCATTTTATTTCCTCATATTGGTTGGTTTGCATCCGTTTTAGCGTTTTTCTACGTAAAACACCGAAAAGACACGTTTTTAGTAATTTTGTTTTGGATTCCCATATAGATTGACTTTAATGTTATTTATCGTGTTGGTTCCTAACATGCTGAAAAACACTCATAAGACCGTTTTCTGGCAAAGACGTTTAATTTCCCCATACAGGTGGCTTTGCATGCACTTTAGGGGTTTGGTACATAACAGTCCGAAAAAAAAAAAAACAAATATAACTTTTTTGATAATGATCTTATCTCACATAATTTCCTGAATTTTGCCCAAAATTTGGCATTTCGGTACCTGTGAATATGAATTCGAAAGAAAAAAAATTATTGTATTTTTTTATTTATTGTTTCTCAATAAAAAATGTTATTTTGGGCTTTTACCTTTTTGGTAATTAATGAACTTAAAAACACTCATAATACACGTTTCTCGTAATCTCCTTTCATTTCCCAAAAATAGTGTTTTTTGCATGTATTTAAGCGTTTTTATTGGTAACATGATCAAAAACACTCAAAATACATGTTTTTGGTAATGTTATTCTGTTTAACCATAAAGAGTGTTTTGCATGCGTTTTAGTGTTTTGGTTTATAAGGAGCTCAAAAATACTTAAAGGCAAGTTCTTGGTAAAAATGCGTTTTCCTCCAATGTAATGTGATTGCCCTCCTTTTTAGTGCTTTATTGCCTATGACGCTCAAAAACACTCAAAAGACATTTTTCTGGTAAAGTCTTTTTTTTCCCACAAATCTATTTTCGCATGCAATTTCCATTTTGGTAACTAAGAATATGAAAAGCACTCAAAATACACGCATTTGTTAAGGTTGTTCTGTTTCTTAATTAGGAGTGTTATACATGAGTTTTAGCATTTTTGTATCTAGGAAACCTCTCCTTATACACGAGATTTTGCGTTTTTTGCCTTGTGGTTCTTTTGAACTATAAAACACTCATTATACACTTTTCTTGCAATGTCCTATTGTTTCCCAATATAGAGTGCTTTGCATCAATTTTCGCGTATTTTGTAGGTAAAAAGCTGAAAAACACTCAAAATATATCTTTTTAGTAACGTTTTTCAATTTCTTGATATTGGTTGCTTTGCATCCGTTTTATCGTTTTTCTACGTAAAACACTGAGAAGACACGTTTTCAGTAACTTTGTTTTGGATTTCCATATAGAGTGAGTTCCTTATTATTTATCGTTTTACTGGCTAACATGCTAAAAAAAACACTCAAAACACAGATTTCTGGTAAGGTCGTTTAATTTCCTATTATAGGAGGCTTTGCATGCACTTTAGGGTTTGGTACATAACAGACCGAAAAAAAAGCTGAAATTAACTTTTTTGATAATATTCTTTTATTGCCAGAATTTTGGCATCTCGGTACCTATGAATATGAATAAAAAAAAAATAAATAAATATTCCTATTTTTTTATTCTTTTATTTTTTATTTTCTAAATAAAGAGTTTTATTTGTGGGTTTTAGCTTTTTGGTACTTAAGGAAAATATAAAAAAAAACACATAATACAAGTTTCTCGTTATGTCCTTTTGTATCCCAAACATAATGTTCTTTATTTAAGCGTTTTTATAGATAACATGATCAAAAACATTCAAAATACAATTTTTTGGTAATGTTGTTCTGTTTCTCCATAAAGTTTATTTTGCATGCGTTTTAGCGGTTTGGTATATAAGGAGCTAAAAAACACTTAAAAGCAAGTTTTTGGTATAAATTGGTGTTATTCCAATGTAATAAGATTGCCCTGCTTTTTAGTGCTTTATTGCCTATCACGCTCAGAAACTTTTCTGGTAATGTCATTTTTTTCTCACATAAAGGTTGTTTAGCATGCAATTTGGGGTTTTGGTAACTAAGAATGTGAAAAGCACTCAAGATACACACATTTATTAAGGTTGTTCTGTTTCTCAATTAAGAAGGTTATTCATGAGTTTCAGCATTTTGGTATCTAGGAACCTTCTCCATATACACGAGTTTTTGTGTTTTTAGCCTTTTGGTTCTTTTGAACTATAAAAAAAAACTTATTATATACTTTTCTTGCAAAGTTCTTTTGTTTTCTGATATAGAGTGCTTTGCATCAATTTTCGCGTTTATTGTAGGTAACAAGCTGAAAAACATTCAAAATATACGTTTTTGGTAATGTTTTTCTATTTCTTGATATTGGTTGGTTTGCATCCGTTTTAGCGTTTTTTTCTACATAAAACACATAAAAAACATGTTTTCAGCAATTTTGTTTTGGACTCTCATATAGAGTGAGTTCCTTATTATTTATCGTTTTGGTGCCTAACATGCTGAAAAACACTCAAAAAACAGATTTCTGTTAAGATCGTTTAATTTCCTCATATAGGAGTCTTTGGATGCACTTTAGGGTTTGGTACATAACAGTCCGAAAAAAGCTAAAACTAACTTTTTTGATAATTTTCTTTTATCATATAATAGTCCTGAATTTTCCCAGAATTTTGGCATCTTGGTACATATGAAGATGAATAACAAAAAAAAATAAATCCTATTTTTTCATTTTCTTACTTTTTTTTCTAAATAAAGTCTTATTTGTGGGTTTTAGCTTTTTGGTACTTAAGGAAATTAAAAACACCTATAATACACATTTCTCGTAGTGTCCTTTCGTTTTGCAAACATAAGGTTCTTTGCATGTATTTGAGCGTTTTTATAGATAACATGATCAAAAACACTCAAAATATATGTTTTTGGTAATCTTATTTTGTTTTTCCATAAAAGGTGTTTTGCATGCATTTTAGCGTTTTGGTATGTAATGAGCTCAAAAACACTTAAAGGCAAGTTTTTGGTAAAAGTTGTTTTTATTCCCATATAATGTGATTGCCTTGCTTTTTAGTGCATTATTGCCTAACACGCTCAAAAACACTCAAATGACACTTTTCTGGTAATATTATTTGTTTTCCCACATAAAGCTAGTTTTGCATGGAATTTGGGGTTTTGGTAACTAAGAATGTGAAAAAAAAAAAACACAAAACACAGGCATTTGGTAAGGTTGTTCTATTTCTTAATTAAAAGTGTTATTCATGATTTTCAGCATTTTGGTATGTAAGAAACTTTTCTAATATACACATTTGGTAAGGTATTTCTGTTTCAAAATCAAAAGTGTTATTCATGAGTTTCATCTTTTTGGTATGTCATAAACTTCTTTATGTACACGAGTTTTTGAGTTTTTTACCTTGTGGTTCTTGTCAAACTATAAAACACTCATACACGTTTCTCGTAATGTCCTTTTCTTTGCCAATATAAAGTGCTTTCCATCCATTTTTGCATTTTTTGTAGGTAACAAGCTCAAAAACACATCAAAATATATCTTTTTGGTAATGTTATTCTATTTCTCCATATTGGTTGGTTTACATCCGTTTTAGCGTTTTTCTTCGTAAATCACTGAAAGACACGTTTTCAGTAATATTTTTGCAATTGCTGAAAAACTCTCAAAAGACAGGTTTCTGGTAAATTCGTGTAATTTCCACATATAGGAAGATTTTCCTGCACTTCAGGGTTTGTACATAACTAAATCTAATATTATTTTTTTATGATGATTTTTTTTTTTTTTTTAATTTTCATGAATTTTGCCAGAATTTTGGCATCTCGGTACCTATGAAGATAAATAACAAAAAAAAAATTCTCTCTATAAAGAGTGTTATTTGTGGGTTTTAGCTTTTTGGTACTTAAGGAACTTAAAAACACTCATAATACAAGATTTTCGTAATGTCCTTTTGTTATACAAACATAGGGTTCTTTACATGTATTTAAGCGTTTTTATAGGTAACATGATTAAAAACACTCAAAATACATGTTTTTCGTAATGTTATTCTTTTTCTCCATAAAGGGTGTTTTGCATGCGTTTTAGCGATTTGGTATGTAAGGAGTTAAAAAACACTTAAAGGCAAGTTCTTCGTAAAAGTTGGTTTTATTCCCATGTAATGTGATTGTTGTGCTTTTTAGTGCTTTGTTGCATATCACGCTGAAAAACACTAAAAAGACACTTTTTTGGTAGTCATTTTTTTTCCCCATATGAAGGTAGTTTCGCATGTAATTTGGCATTTTCGTAACTACGAATGTGAAAAACACTCAAAATACACAATTTGGTAAGGTAGTTCTGTTTATCGATTAAAAGTGTTATTCATGCATTTCATCTTTTTTTCTATGTAAGAAATTTCTCTATATACACGAGTTTTTGCGTTTATTGCCTTGTGGTTCCTTTAAAACTATAAAACACTCATTATACACGTTTCTCGTAATGTCCTTTTGTGTCCTAATATAGAGTGCTTTCCATCCATTTTTGCATTTTTTTGTAGGTAACAAGCTCAAAAACACTCAAATATATCTTTTTGGTAATGTTATTCTATTTCTTTATATAGGTTGGTTTGCATCCGCTTTAACGTTTTTCTACGTAAAACACTGAAAAGACACGTTTTCAGTAATTTTCTTTTGGATTCACATATTGACTGACTTCCATATTATTTATCGTTTTGGTGCCTAACATGCTGAAAAACACTTAAAAGACAGGGGTCTGGTAAAGTCGCTTAACTTCTTTATATAGGTGGCTTTGCAAGCACTTTAGGGTTTGGTACATAACAATCCGAAAAAAAAAGCTATAATTAACTTTTTTGTTAATGTTCTTTTTTCCAAATAAATTCCCTGAATTTTGGCAGAATTTTGGCATCTCGGTACCTATAAAGATAAATAACAAAAAAAAAAAAAATCCTATTTTTTTATTTTTTGTTTAATATTTTATTTTTCTAAATAAAGAGTGTTATTGTGGGTTTTAGCTTTTAGGTACTGAAGGAACTTAAAAAACACTCATAATACACGTTTCTCGTAATGTCCTTTCGTTTCCCAAACATAAGGTTCTTTGCATGTATTTAAGTGTTTTTATAGATAACATGATCAAAAACACTCAAAATACATGGATTTGGTAATATTATTCTGTTTCTCCATCAAATGTATTTTGCAGGCGTTTTAGCGTTTTGGTATGTAAGGAGCTCAAAAAACACTTAATGGCAAGTTCTTGGTAAAATTTGGCTTTATTCCCATGTAATGTGATTGCCCTTCCTTTTAGTGCTTTATTGCGCAACACGTTCAAAAACGCTCAAAAGACATGCAAGGCCTCGCATATGAGGAAATTAAAGACCTTACCAGAAATCTGTCTTTTGAGTGTTTTTCAGCATGTTAGGCATCAAAATGATAAATAATAAGGAACTCACTCTATGTGGGAATCCAAAAGAAAATTACTGAAAACGTGTCTTCTCAGTGTTTTACGTAGAAAAACGCTAAAACTGATGCAAACCAACCAATATCAAGAAGCAGAAAAACTTTACCAAAAATGTATATTTTGAGTGTTTTTTTTTTGTTTTTTTTATGTAGGAAGGATACTGGCCAAGGGCAACAAAAATCTAATAAAAAAAAAATGCCCACTGAAATGCCAGTCCCATAAAAGGGTCAAAGCAGTGGTCAAAAATTGGTGGATAAGTGTCTTGAAACCTCCCTCTTGAAGGAATTCAAGTCATAGGAAGGTGGAAATACAGAAGAAGGCAGGGAGTTCCAGAGTTTACCAGAGAAAGGGATGAATGATTGAGAATACTGGTTAACTCTTGCGTTAGAGAGGTGGACAGAATAGGGGTGAGAGAAAGAAGAAAGTCTTGTGCAGCGAGGCCGCGGAAGGAGGGGAGGCATGCAGTTAGCAAGATCAGAAGAGCAGTTGGCATGAAAATAGCGGTAGAAGACAGCTAGATATGCAACACTGCGGCGGTGAGAGAGGGGCTGAAGACAGTCAGTTAGAGGAGAGGAGTTGATGAGACGAAAAGCTTTTGATTCCACCCTGTCTAGAAGAGCAGTATGAGTGGAACCCCCCCCAGACATGTGAAGCATACTCTATACATGGACGGATAAGGCCCTTGTACAGAGTTAGCAGCTGGGGGGGTGAGAAAAACTGGCGGAGACGTCTCAGAACACCTAACTTCATAGAAGCTGTTTTAGCTAGAGATGAGATGTGAAGTTTCCAGTTCAGATTATAAGTAAAGGACAGACCGAGGATGTTCAGTGTAGAAGAGGGGGACAGTTGAGTGTCATTGAAGAAGAGGGGATAGTTGTTTGGAAGATTGTGTCGAGTTGATAGATGGAGGAATTGAGTTTTTGAGGCATTGAACAATACCAAGTTTGCTCTGCCCCAATCAGAAATTTTAGAAAGATCAGAAGTCAGGCGTTCTGTGGCTTCCCTGCGTGATATGTTTACCTCCTGAAGGGTTGGACGTCTATGAAAAGACGTAGAAAAGTGCAGGGTGGTATCATCAGCATAGGAGTGGATAGGACAAGAAGTTTGGTTTAGAAGATCATTAATGAATAATAAGATGAGAGTGGGTGACAGGACAGAACCCTGAGGAACACCACTGTTAATAGATTTAGGAGAAGAACAGTGACCGTCTACCACAGCAGCAATAGAACGGTCAGAAAGGAAACTTGAGATGAAGTTACAGAGAGAAGGATAGAAACCGTAGGAGGGTAGTTTGGAAATCAAAGCTTTGTGCCAGACTCTATCAAAGGCTTTTGATATGTCCAAGGCAACAGCAAAAGTTTCACCAAAGTCTCTAAAAGAGGATGACCAAGACTCAGTAAGGAAAGCCAGAAGATCACCAGTAGAGCGGCCTTGACGGAACCCATACTGGCGATCAGATAGAAGGTTGTGAAGTGATAGATGTTTAAGAATCTTCCTGTTGAGGATAGATTCAAAAACTTTAGATAAGCAGGAAATTAAAGCAATAGGACGGTAGTTTGAGGGATTAGAGCGGTCACCCTTTTTAGGAACAGGTTGAATGTAGGCAAACTTCCAGCAAGAAGGAAAGGTAGATGTTGACAGACAGAGCTGAAAGAGTTTGACTAGGCAAGGTGCAGGCACGGAGGCACAGTTTCGGAGAACAATAGGAGGGACCCCATCAGGTCCATAAGCCTTCCGAGGGTTTAGACCAGCGAGGGTATGGAAAACATCATTACGAAGAATTTTAATACGTGGCATGAAGTAGTCAGAGGGTGGAGGAGAGGGAGGAACAAGCCCAGAATCGTCCAAGGTAGAGTTTTTAGCAAAGGTTTGAGCAAAGAGTTCAGCTTTAGAAATAGACGTGATAGCAGTGGTGTCATCTGGTTGAAGTAGAGGAGGGAAAGAAGAAGAAGCAAAGTTATTGGAGATATTTTTGGCTAGATGCCAGAAATCACGAGGGGAGTTAGATCTTGAAAGGTTTTGACATTTTCTGTTAATGAAGGAGTTTTTGGCTAGTTGGAGAACAGACTTGGCATGGTTCCGGGCAGAAATATAAAGTGCATGAGATTCTGGTGATGGAAGGCTTAAGTACCTTTTGTGGGCCACCTCTCTATCATGTATAGCACGAGAACAAGCTGTGTTAAACCAAGGTTTAGAAGGTTTAGGACGAGAAAAAGAGTGAGGAATGTACGCCTCCATGCCAGACACTATCACCTCTGTTATGCGCTCAGCACACAAAGACGGGTCTCTGACACGGAAGCAGTAGTCATTCTTAGGAAAATCAGCAAAATACCTCCTCAGGTCCCCCCAACTAGCAGAGGCAAAACGCCAGAGGCACCTTCGCTTAGGGGGATCCTGAGGAGGGATTGGAGTGATAGGACAAGATAAAGATATGAGATTGTGATCGGAGGAGCCCAACGGAGAAGAAAGGGTGACAGCATAAGCAGAAGGATTAGAGGTCAGGAAAAGGTCAAGAATGTTGGGCGTATCTCCAAGACGGTCAGGAATACGAGTAGGGTGTTGCACCAATTGCTCTAGGTCATGGAGGATAGCAAAGTTGTAGGCTAGTTCACCAGGATGGTCAGTGAAGGGAGAGGAAAGCCAAAGCTAGTGGTGAACATTGAAGTCTCCAAGAATGGAGATCTCTGCAAAAGGGAAGAGGGTCAGAATGTGCTCCACTTTGGAAGTTAAGTAGTCAAAGAATTTCTTATAGTCAGAGGAGTTAGGAGAGAGGTATACAGCACAGATAAATTTAGTATGAGAATGACTCTGTAGTCGTAGCCAGATGGTGGAAAACTCGGAAGATTGAAGAGCGTGGGCACGAGAGCAGGTTAAGTCATTGCGCACATAAACGCAGCATCCAGCTTTGGATCGAAAATGAGGATAGAGAAAGTAGGAGGGAACAGAAAAGGGGCTACTGTCAGTTGCCTCAGACACCTGAGTTTCAGTGAGGAAAAGAAGATGAGGTTTAGAAGAGGAGAGGTGGTGTTCTACAGATTGAAAATTAGATCTTAGAACGCGAATGTTGCAGAAGTTAATGAAGAAAAAGTTGAGGGGGGTGTCAAGACACTTAGGGTTTTTGAGCTTGTTACCTACAAAAAAACGCAAAAATTGATACAAAGCACTCTATATTGGGAAACAAAGGGACATTGCAAGAAAAGTGTATAATGAATGTTTTATAGTTAAAAAAAAAACCACAAGGCAAAAAACGCAAAAACTCGTGTATATGGAGAATTTTCGTAGATACCAAAATGCTGAAACTCATGAATAACACTATTAATTGAGAAACAGAACAACCTTACTAAATGCGTGTCAAAAACACTAAAAGGCAAGTTCTTTTTTTTATGTAACAAGCTCAAAAACACACAAAATATACTTTTCTGGTAATGTTATTCTATTTTTTCATATTGGTTGGTTTGCATCCGTTTTAGCATTTTTGTACGTAAATCTTTTAAAAGACACGTTTTCAGTAATTTTGTTTTGGATTTCCATATAGAGTGACTTTCATATTATCTATCGTTTTGGTGCCTAACATGCGAAAAAACACTCTAAAAAGATAGGTTTCTTTTGTTGTAAAGTCGTTACATTTCCCCAAATAGGTGACTTTGGATACACTTTATGGTTTGGTACATAACTCCGAAAAAAAGGTAAAAGTAACTTTTTCCACATAATTTTTCCACATAATTTCCCTGAATTTTGGCAGAATTTTGTCGTCTTGGTACCTATGAACATCAATAACAAAAAAATAAAAATGCTATTATTTTATTTTTTTTTTCTCTATAAAGAGTGTTATTTGTAGGTTTTAACGTTTTGGTACTTAAAGAACTTCAAAACATTCATAATACACATTTCTCGTAATGTCCTTTCCTTTCCCAAATATAGGGATCTTTGCATGTATTTAAGCGTTTTTATAGGTAATAGGATAAAAAACACTCAAAAACACTTGTTTTTTGGTAATGTTATTCTGCATCTGCATAAAGAAGTGTTTTGCATGCGTTTTAGCGATTTGGTATGTAAGGAGCTGAAAAACACTTCAAGGCAAGTTCTTGGTAAAAGTTGGTTTTATTCCAATGTAATATGATTGCCTAGCTTTTTATTGCTTTATTGCCTAACACGCTCAAAAAACACTCAAAAGACACTTCTGGTAATGTCATTTTTTTCCCACATAAAGTTACTTTTTGCATGCTGTTTGGGGTTTTGCTAACTAAGAAAAAACACTCAAAATACACGCATTTGGTAATGTTGTCCTGTTTCCCAATTAAGATTGTTATTCATGAGTTTCAGCATTTTGGTATCTAAGAAACTTCTTTATATACACGAATTTTTGCGTTTTTTGCGTTGTGGTTCTTGTGAACCACAAGTTCTTTTGCCCAAAAATAATAAGACACTCATTATACTCGTTTCTCGTTATGTCCTTTTCTCTCCCAATAAGGAGTGCTTTGCATCCATTTTCGCGTTTTTTGTAGGTAACAAGCTCAAAAACACTTAAAATATACCTTTTTGATAATGTTATTCTATTTCTTCATATTGGTTGGTTTGCATCCGTTTTAGCGTTTTTCTACGTAAAACACCGAAAAGACACGTTTTCAGTAATTTTGTTTTCGATTCCCAAAGAATATTGCCAGATTTTTGGCAACTTAGTACCTATGAAGATGAATAACAAAAAAAAAAAATTATTTTATATTATTATTTTTTTCTCTATAAAGAGTGTTATTTGTGGGTTTTAGCTTTTTTGGTACTTAAGGAACATAAAAATACTCATAATAGACGTTTCTCTTAATGTCCTTTCGTTTCCCAAACCTAAGGTTCTTTGCATGTATTTAAGCGTTTTTATAAATAACATGATCAAAAACACTCAAAATACATGTTTTTGGTAATGTTACTCTGTTTCTCCATAAAGGGTGTTTTGCATGCGTTTTAGCGTTTTGGTATGTAAGGAGTTAAAAAAAACACTTAAAGGCAAGTTCTTCGTAAAAGTTGGTTTTATTCCCATGTAATGTGATTGTTCTGCTTTTTAGTGCTTTGTTGGATATCACGCTCAAAAACACTCAAAAGACACTTTTCTGGTAATATAATTTTTTTCCCACATAAAGATAGTTTCGCATGTAATTTGGGATTTTCGTAACTAAGAATGTGAAAAACACTCAAAAAACACAGATTTGGTAAGGTAGTTCTGTTTATCAATTAAAAGTGTTATTCATGCATTTCAGCCTTTTGGTATGTATGAAACTTCTCTATATACACGAGTTTTTTGCGTTTTTTGCCTTGTGGTTCGTGTGAAACTATAAAACACTCATTATACACTTTTTTCGTAATGTTCTTTTGTTTCCCAATATAGAGTGCTTTCCATCCATTTTCGCATTTTTTATAGGTAACAAGCTGAAAAACACTCAAAATATATCTTTTTGGTAATGTTATTCTATTTCTTCATATTGTTTGGTTTGCATCCGTTTTAGCGTTTTTCTTCGTAAATCACTGAAGAGACACGTTTTCAGTAATATTGTTGAAATTGCTGAAAAACACTCATAAGACAGGTTTCTGGTAAAGTTGAGTAAATTCTTCATATAGGTGGCTTTGCATGCACTTCAGGGTTTGGTACATAACTCCGGAAAAATGCTGAAATTATTTTTTTATAATGATCTTTTTTACAAAATTTCCTTGAATTTTTCCAGAATTTTGGTATCTCGGTACCTATGAAGATGAATAACAATTTTTTTTTTCTCTCTATAATGTGTTATTTGTGAGTTTTAGCTTTTTGGTACTTAAGGAACTTAAAAACACTCATAATACACGATTTTCGTAATGTCCTTTTCTTATACAAACATAGGGTTCTTTACATGTATTTAAGCGTTTTTATAGGTAACACGATCAAAAACACTCAAAATACATATTTTTGGTAATGTTATTCTGTTTGTCCATAAAGGGTGTTTTGCATGCAATTTAGCGTTTTGGTATGTAAGGAGTTAAAAAACACTTAAAAGCATGTTCTTCGTAAAAGTTGGTTTTATTCTCAAGTGATGTGATTGTTCTGCTTTTTAGTGCTTTGTTGCATATCACGCTCAAAAACATTGAAAAGACATTTTTCTGGTAATGTCATTTTTTTCCCATATAAAGGTAGTTTCGCATGTAATTTGCCAATTTCGTAACTAAGAATGTGAAAAACACTCAAAATACACAATTAAAAAAACTCTCAAAATATACCTTTTTGGTAATGTTATTCTATTTCTTCATTTTGGTTGTTTTCCATCCGTTTTAGCATTTTCTACGTAAAACACCGAAAAGACACGTTTTCAGTAATTTTGTTTTGGATTCCCATATAGATTGACTTTCTTGGGTTTTATCGTGTTGGTTCTTAACATGCTGAAAAACACTCATAAGACAGTTTTCTGGCAAACACGTTTAATTTCCCCATATAGGTGGCTTTGCATGCACTTAAGGGGTTTGGTACATAACAGTCCGAAAAAAAAGCTAAATTTAACTTTTTTGATAATGTTCTTATTACATATAATTTCCTGAACTTTGCCCGAGTTTTGGCACCTCGTTACCTGTGAAGATGAATAAGAATGAAAAAAATATCGT
Source organism: Scylla paramamosain (assembly GCF_035594125.1). Lineage (NCBI taxonomy): Eukaryota > Metazoa > Arthropoda > Malacostraca > Decapoda > Portunidae > Scylla > Scylla paramamosain. Next base: position 6,897,642 of record NC_087168.1, read on the forward strand.
ATTTTTTTTACTTATCTATTTTTTCTCAATAAAGAATGTAATTTGTGGTTATTAGCTTTTTCGTACTTAATGAACTTAAAAACACTCATAATACACGTTTCTCGTAATGTCCTTTCATTTCCCAAAAATAGGGTTCTTTGCATGTATTTAAGCGTTTTTATTGGTAACATGATCAAAAACACTCAAAATACATGTTTTTGGTAATGTTATTGTTTCACCATAAAGTGTATTTTGCATGCATTTTAGTGTTTTGGTATATAAGGAGCTCAAATACACTTAAAGGCAAGTTCTTGTTAAAAATTGGTTTTATTCCAATGTAATGTGATTGCCCTGCTTTTCAGTGCTTTTTTGCCTAACACACTCAAAAACACTCAAAAGACATTTTTCTGGTAATGTCATTTTTTTCCCACATAAAGCTGGTTTCGCATGTAATTTGGGGTTTTGGTAACTAATAATGTAAAAAAGCACTCAAAATACACACATTTAGTAAGATTGTTTTGCTTCTCAATTAAGAGTGTTGTTCATGAGTTTCAGCATTTTGGTATCTACGAAACTTCTTCATATACACTAGCTTTTGCATTTTTTGCCTTATGGTTCTTTTGAACTATAAAACTTTCATGATACACTTTTCATGCAATGCCCTTTTCTTTCCCATTATAGAGTGCTTTGCATCAATTTTCGTGTTTTTTATAGGTAAAAAGCTCAAAAACACTCAAAATATACCTTTTTGGTAATGTTTTTCTATTTCTTTATATTGGTTTGTTTGCATCCGTGTTAGCGTTTTTCTATGTAAAACACTGAGAAGACACTTTTCCAGTAATTTTGTTTTGAATTCCCATATAGAGTTAGATCCTTATTATTTATTGTTTTGGTGCCTAACATGCTGAACAACATTCAAAAGAGAGATTTCTGATAAGGTGGTTTAATTTCCTTATATAGGAGGCTTTCCATGCACTTTAGGATTTGGTATATAAAAAAGCTAAAATTAACTTTTTTGGTAATATTCCTTTATCATATAATTGCCCTGAATTTTCCCAGAATTTTGGCATTTTGGAACCTATGAAGATAAATAAAAAAATTTTAAAAATCCTATTTTTTTAATTATTTATTTATTTTATTTATTTTTCTCAATAAAGAGTGTTATTTGTGGGATTTACCTTTTGGTACTTAAGGTTATTAAAAACACTCATAATACACGTTTCTCGTAATGTCCTTTCGTTTCCCAAACATAAGGTTCTTTGCGTGTATTTAGGCGTTTTTATAGATAACGTGATCAAAAACACTCAAAATACAAGGTTTTGGTAATGTTATTCTGTTTCTCCATAAAGTGTGTTTTGCAAGCGTTTTGCAGTTTTGTATAAAAGGAGCTCAAAAACACTTAAAGGCAAGTGCTTGGTAAAAAATGGTTTTATTCCAATATAATATGATTGTCCTGCTTTTGAGTACTTTATTACCTATCACGTTGAAAAACATTCAAAAGATACTTTTCTGGTAAAGTCATTTTTTTCCCCACAAAATTATTTTCGCATGTAATTTGGGGTTTTTGGTAACTAAGAGTGTGAAAAGCACTCAAAATACACGCATTTAGTAAGGTTGTTCTGTTTCTCAATTAAGAGTGTTATTCATGAGTTTCAGCATTTTGGTATCTAAGAAATCTCTCCATATACACGAGTTTTTGCGTTGTTTGCTTTGTGGTTCTTTTGAAGTATAAAACTCTCATTATACACTTTTCCTGCAATGTCCTTTTGTTTCCCAATATAGAGTACTTTGCATCAATTTTCGCGTTTTTCTAGGTAAAAAGCTCAAAAACACTCAAAATATACATTTTTGGTAACGTTTTTCTATTTCTTGATATTGGTTAATTTGCATCCGTTTTAACGTTTTTCTACGTAAAACACTGAGAAGAAACGTTTTTAGTAACTTTCTGGTAAGGTCGTTTAATTTCCTCATATTGGAGGCTTTACATGCACTTTAGGGTTTGGTACATAACAGTCCGAAAAAAAAAGCTGAAATTAACTTTTTTGATAATATTCTTTTATCACATAATTGCCCTGAATTTTTCCAGAATTTTGGCATCTCGGTACCTATGAAGATAAATAACAAAAAAAAAAAAATCCTATTTATTTTATTTTTTTATTTTTTATTTTCTAAATAAAGAGTGTTATTTGTGCGTTTTAGCTTCTTGGTACTTATGGAACTTATAAAAAACATTCATAATACACGTTTCTCGTAATGTCCTTTTGTTTCCCAAACATAATGTTCTTTGCATGTACTTAAGCGTTTTTATAGATAACATGATCAAAAACACTCAAAATACATGTTTTTCGTAATGTTATTCTGTTTCTCCATAAAGTTTGTTTTTCATGCGTTTTAGCGGTTTGGTATATAAGGGGTTAAAAAACACTTAAAGGCAAATTCTTCGTACAAATTGGTTTTAATCATGTAATGTGATCGTTCTGCTTTTTAGTGCTTTGTTGCATATCATGCTCAAAAACACTCAAAAGATACTTTTCTTGTAATGTCATTTTTTTTCCCAAATGAAGCTAGTTTCGCATGTAATTTGGCATTTTTGTAACTAAGAATGTGAAAAACACTTAAAATACACAATTTGGTAAGGTAGTTCTGTTTAAGGTACTAAGGTAGTTCTGTTCTGTTTAAAAGTGTTATTCATGCATTTCATCATTTTGGTAAGTAAAAATTTCTCTATATGCACGAGTTTTTACGTTTATTGCCTTGTGGTTCTTTTAAAACTATAAAACACTCATTAAACACGTTTCTCGTAATGTCCTTTTGTTTCCTAATATAGAGTGCTTTCCATCCATTTTTGCTTTTTTTGTAGGTAACAAGTTCAAAAACACTCAAAAAATATTTTTTTGGTAATGTTATTCTATTTCTTCATATAGGATGGTTTGTATCCGCTTTAGCGCTTTTCTACGTAAAACACTGAAAAGACACGTTTTAGTAATTTTGTTTTGGATTCACATATTGACTGATTTTCATATTATTTATCGTATTGGTGCCTAACATGCTGAAAAACATTAAAAAGACAGGTTTCTGGTAAAGTCGTTTAACTTCCCTATATAGGTGGCTTTGCATGCACTTTAGGTTTTGGTACATAACAATCAGAAAAAAAAGCTATAATTAACTTTCATGATAATGTTCTTTTTTTCACATAAATTCCCTGAATTTGGGCAGAATTTTGGCAATTCGGTACCTATGAAGATGAAAAACAAAAAACAAAATTTCCATTTTTTTTATTTTTTTTATTTATTTATTTATTTTTTTCTAAAGAGTGTTATTTGTGGATTTTAGCTTTTTTGGTACTGAAGGAACTTAAAAATCACTCATAATACACGTTTCTCGTAATGTTCTTTCGTTTCCCAAACATAAGGTTCTTTGCATATATTTAAGCGTTTTTAGATAACATGATCAAAAACACTCAAAATACATGTATTTGGTAATGTTATTCTGTTTCTCCATAAAATGTATTTTGCATGCGTTTTAGCGTTTTGGTATGTAAGGAGCTCAAAAACATTTAAAGGCCACTTCTTGGTAAAATTTGGTTTTATTCCCATGTAATGTAATTGCCCTGGCTTTTAGTGCTTTATTGCGTAACACGCTCAAAAACACTGAAAAGACATGCAAAGCCTCCCATATGAGGAAATTAAAAACGTTACCAGAAATCTGTCTTTTGAGTGTTTTTCAGCATGTTAGGCACCAAAACGATAAATAATAAGGAACTCACTCTATGTGGGAATCCAAAAGAAAATGACTGAAAACGTGTCTTCTCAGTGTTTTACGTAGAAAACATTGCGGGAAAAATGTAAAATGAATGTTTTATAATTAAAAAAATCCACAAGGCAAAAAACAAAAGCAAAAAATGCTGAAACTCATGAATAACACTCTTAATTGAGAAACAGAGCAACCTTACTAAATGCGTGTCAAAAACACTAAAAGGCATTTTCTTCGTAAAAGTTGTTTTTCTTCCCATGTAATGTGATTGCCGTGCTTTTTAGTGCTTTATTGCCTAACACACTCAAAAACACTCAAAGACACTTTTCTGGTAATGTCATTTTTTTCCCACATAAAGCTAGTTTTGCATGGAATTTGGGATTTTGGTAACTAAGAATGTAAAAAAAGCACTCAAAATACACGCATTTAGTAAGGTTGTTCTGTTTCTTGATTAAGAGTGTTATTCATGAGTTTCAGTATTTTGGTATCTAAGAAACTTCTCCATACAGTCGAATTTTTGCATTTTTTGCCTTGTGATTCTGGTGAACTATAAAACACTCATTATACACGTTTCTCATTATGTCCTTTTTTTTTTTCCTTATATAGAGTGCTTTGCATCCATTTTCGAGTTTCTTTTTATGTAACAAGCTCAAAAACACACAAAATATACTTTTTTGGTAATGTTATTCTATTCCTTCATATTGGTTGGTTTGCCTCCGTTTTAGCGTTTTTCTACGTAAATCTTTTAAAAGACACGTTTCCAGTAATTTTGTTTTGGATTTCCATATAGAGTGAGTTTCATATTTTTTATCGTTTTGGTGCCTAACATGCTTTTTGGTGCGTTTTGCTTCCCAATATAGAGTGGTTTCTATCCATTTTCGCGTTTTTTGTAGGTAACAATATCAAAAACACTCAAAATATACCTTTTTGTTAATGTTATTCTATTTCTTCATTTTGATTAGTTTGCATCCGTTTTAGCGTTTTGTACGTAAAACACCGAAAAGACACGTTTTCAGTAATTTTGTTTTGGATTCCCATATAGATTGACTTCCTTGGGTTTTATGATGTTGGTTCCTAACATGCTGAAAAACACTCATAAGACAGTTTTCTGGCAAACACGTTTAATTTCCCCATATAGGTGGCTTTGCATGCAATTTAGGGGTTTGGTACATAACAGTTCGAAAAAAAAGCTAAATTTAACTTTTTTGATGATGTTTTTTTTTCACATAATTTTCTGAAATTTGCCCGAATTTTGGCATTTCGGTACCTGTGAAGATGAATAAGAAAGAAAAAAATATTGTATTTATTTTTTTCATTTATTTATTGTTTCTCAATAAAGAGTGTTATTTGTGGCTTTTAGCTTTTTGGTAATTAATGAACTTAAAAACACTTATAATACTCGTTTCTCGTAATCTCCTTTCATTTCCCAAAAATAATGTTCTTTGCATTTATTTAAGCGTTTTTATTGGTAACATGATCAAAAACACTAAAAATACATGTTTTTGGTAATGTTATTCTGTTTCACCATAAAGAGTGTTTTGCATGCGTTTTAGTGTTTTGGTATATAAGGAGCTCAAAAACACATAAATGCAAGTTCTTGGTAAAAATTCGTTTTCCTCCAATGTAATGTGATTGCCCTCCTTTTTAGTGCTTTCTTTTCTATCACGCTCAAAAACACTCAAAAGACACTTTTCTGGTAAAGTGTTTTTTTTTTCCCACAAATCTATTTTCGCATGCAATTTTGGGTTTTGATAAGAATGTGAAAAGCAATCAAAATACATGCATTTATTAAGGCTGTTCTGTTTCTCAATTAGGAATGTTATTCATGAGTTTTACCATTTTTGTATCTAGGAAACCTCTCCATATACACGAGATTTTGCGTTTTTTGCCTTGCGGTTCTTTTGAACTATAAAACAGTCATTATACACTTTTCTTGCAATGTTCTTTTCTTTCCCAATATAGAGTGCTTTGCATCAATTTTCGCGTTTTTTGTAGGTAACATGCTCAAAAACACTCAAAATATACCTTTTTAGTAACGTTTTTCTATTTCTTGATATTGGTTGCTTTGCATCCCTTTTAGAGTTTTTCTACGTAAAACACTGAGAAGACACGTTTTCAGTAGCTTTTTTTATGAATTCCCATATAGGGTGAGTTTTGGTTTTGGTGCCTAACATGCTAAAAAACACTCAAAACACATATTTCTTGTAAGGTCGTTTAATTTCCTCATATAGGAGTCTTTGCATGCACTTTAAGGTTTGGTACATAACAGTCCGATAAAAAAAAAAACGGAAATTAACTTTTTTGATAATACTCTTTTATCTTATGATTGCCCTGAATTTTCCCAGAATTTTGGCATCTCGGTACCTATGAATATGAATAAAAAAAAAAAAAAAAACCTATTTTTTTATATTTTTATTTTCTTTATTTTCTAAATATAGAGTGTTATTGGTGGGTTCTAGCTTTTTGGTACTTAAGGAACTTAAAAAAACACTCATAATACACGTTTCTTGTCATATCCTTTTGTTTCCCAAACATAATGTTCTTTGCATGTATTTAAGCGTTTTTATAGATAACAATATCAAAAACACTAAAAATACATGTTTTTGGTAATGTTGTTCTGTTTCTCCAAAACGTTTGTTTTTGTATGCGTTTTAGCGGTTTGGTATATAAGGACCTCAAAAACACTTAAAGGCATTGGTGTTATTCCAATGTAATATGATTGCCCTGCTTTTTAGTGCTTTATTGCCTATCATGCTCAAAAACACTTAAAAGACACTTTTCTGTTAATGTCATTTTTTTCTCACATAAAGGTGGTTTTGCATGCAATTTGGGGTTTTGGTAACTAAGAATGTGAAAAGCACTCAAAATACACGCATTTAGTAAGGTTGTTCTGTTTCTCAATTAAGAGTGTTATTCATGAGTTTCAGCATTTTGGTATCTAGGAACCTTCTCCATATACAGGAGTTTTTGTGTTTTTAGCCTTTTGGTTCTTTTGAACTATAAAAACTCATTATACACATTTCTTGGAAAGTCCTTTTGTTTTTTAATATAGAGTGCTTTGCCATTTTCGCGTTTTTTGTAGGTAACAAGCTCAAAAACAGAAAAAATATACCTTTCTGGTAATGTTTTTCTATTTCTTGATATTGGTAGGTTTGCATCCGTTTTAGCGTTTTTCTACGTAAAAGAAAGAAAAAACACGTTTTCAGTAATTTTGTTTTGGATTCTCATATAGAATGAGTTCCTTATTATTTATCGTTTTAGTGCCTAACATGCTGAAAAACACTCAAAAAACAGATTTCTGGTAAGATCGTTTAATTTCCTCATATAGGAGTCTTTGGATGCACTTTAAGGTTTGGTACATAACAGTCCGAAAAAAAAGCTAAAATTTACTTTTTTGATCTTTTTTTTTTTTAACATATAATAGTCCTGAATTTTCCCAGAAATTTTGGCATCTCGGTACCTATGAAGATGAATAACAAAAAAAAAAAAAAATCCTATTTTTTTATTTTCTTTCTTTTTTTTCTAAAAAAAGAGAGTTATTTGTGGGTTTTAGCTTTTTTGTACTTAAGGAACTTAAAGACACTTATAATACACATTTCTCAAAATGGCCTTTCGTTTCTTATGTTTCTTATGTTTCTTATGTTTACATAAGGTTTTTTGCATGTATTTAAGCGTTTTTATAGATAACATGATCAAAAACACTCAAAATATATGTTTTTGGTAATTTTATTCTCTTTCTCCATAAAAGGTGATTTGCATGCGTTTTAGCGTTTTCGTATGTAATGAGCTCAAAAACACTTAAAGGCAAGTTCTTGGTAAAAGTTGTTATTATTCCCATGTCATGTGATTCCCTTGCTTTTTAGTGCTTTATTGCCTAACACGCTCAAAAACATTCAAAAGACACTTTTCTGGTAATATCATTTTATTCCCACATAAAGATAGTTTTGCATGGAATTTGGGGTTTTGCTAACTAAGAATGTGAAAAAAAAACTCAAAACTCAGGGTTTAGTAAGGTTGTTCTATTTCTTAATTAAAAGTGTTATTCATGAGTTTCAGCATTTTGGTATGTAAGAAACTTTTCTAATACACACATTTGGTAAGGTATTTCTGTTTGAAAATTAAAAGTGTTATTGATGAGTTTCAGCTTTTTGGTATGTAAGAACTTCTTTATGTACACGAGTTTTTGAGCTTTTTACCTTGTGGTTCTTCTCAAACTATAAAACACTCATACACGTTTCTCGTAATGTCCTCTTCTTTGCCAATATAGAGTGCTTTCCATCCATTTTTGCATTTTTTGTAGGTAACAAGCTCAAAAACACATCAAAATATATCTTTTTTGTAATGTTATTCTATTTCTTCATATTGGTTGGTTTGCATCCGTTTTAGCGTTTTTTTACGTAAATCACTGAAAAGACACGTTTTAAGTAATATTGTTCAGATTGCTGAAAAACACTCAAGAGACAGGTTTCTGGTAAAGTCGTGAAATTTCCCCATATAGGTGGATTTGCATGCACTTCAGAGTTTGTACATAACTCGGCAAAAAAGCTAAAATTATTTTTTTTATAATGATTATTTTTTACAAAATTTCCATGAATTTTGCCAGAATTTTGGCATCTCGGTACCTATGAAGATGAATAACAAATTTTTTTTTTCTCTCTATAAAGTTATTTGTAGGTTTTAGCTTTTTGGTACTTAAGGAACTTAAAAACACTCATAATACACGATTTTCGTAATGTCCTTTCATTTTCCAAACATAGGGTTCTTTGCATGTATTTAGGCATTTTTATAGGTAACATGATCAAAAACACTCAAAATACATGTTTCTGGTAATGTTATTATGTTTCTCCATAATGGGTGTTTTGCAAGCGTTTTAGCGTTTTGGTATGTAAGAAGCTCAAAAATACGTAAAGGCAGGTTCTTGGTAAAAGTTGGTTTTATTCCCATATAATATGATTGCCCTCCTTTTTAGTGCTTTAGTGCCTATCACGCTCAAAAACACTCAAAAGACACTTTTTTAGGTAATGTCATTTTTTTCCCACATAAAGCTAGTTTCGCATGCAATTTTTGGTTTTGGTAACTAAGAATGGGAAAAGCACTCAAAATACATGCATTTCGTAAGGTTTTTCTGTATTCTTAATTAAGAGTGTTATTTCTGAGTTTCACCATTTTGGTATATAAGAAACTTCTCCATATACACCGAGTTTTGCGATTTTTGCCTTGTGGCTGTTGTGAAACTATAAAACACTCATTATACACGTTTTTCGTAATGTCCTTTTGTATCCCAATATAGAGTGCTTTCCATCCATTTTCGCGTTTTTTGAAGGTAAGAAGCTCAAAAACACTCAAAATATACCTTTTTGGTAATGTTATTCTCCATATTCGTTGGTTTGCATCCGATTTAGCGTTTTTCTACGTAAAACACTGAAATGACACTTTTCAGTAATTTTGTGATGGATTCCCACATTTAGTGACTTCCATATTACTTATCGTTTTGGTGCCTAACATGCTGAAAAAAAAAAAAAACACAAAAGACAGGTTTCTGGTAAGGTCGTTTAATTTCCCCATATAGGTGGCTTTGCATGCACTTTAGGGTTTGGTAAATAACAGTCCGAAAAAAAAAGCTAAAATTAACTCTTTTTCATAATGTTCTTTTTTCACATAATTTCCCTGAATTTTGGCAGAATTTTAGCATCTCGGTACCTATGAAGATGAATAAAAAAAAATCCTATTTTTTTATTTTTTTACTTTTTATTTTTTTCTCTATAAATAGTGTTATTTGTGGGTTTTAGCTTTTTGGTACTTAAAGAACTTAAAAACACTCATAATACACGTTTCTCGAAATGTCCTTTCGTTTCCCAAACATAAGATTCTTTGCATGTATTTAAGCGTTTTTATAGGTAACATGATCAAAAACACTCAAAATACATGTTTTTGGTAATGTTATTCTGTTTCTAAATAAAGGGTGTTTTGCATGCGTTTTAGCGTTTTGGTATATAAGGAGCTCAAAAACACTTAGAAAAAGCACTTGGTAAAAGTTGATTTTATTCCCATGTAATGTGATTGCCCTGATTTTTAGTGCTTTATCGCCTATCATGCAATCACACTTAAAAGACACTTTTCTGGTAATGTCATTTTTTTTTTCCCACATAAAGCTACTTTCACATAAAATTTGGGGTTTTGGTAACTAAGAATGTAAAAAACACTCAAAATACACGCATTTGGTAAGGTTGTTCTGTTTCTCAATTAATAGTGTTATTCAGGAGTTTCACCATTTTGGTATCTAAGAAACTTCTCCATATATACGAGTTTTTGCGTTTTTTGCCTTGTGCTTCTTGAAAATCTATAAAACATTCATTATACACGTTTCTCGTAATGTCCTTTTGTTAACCAATATAGAGAGCTTTCCATCCATTTTCGCGTTTTTTTTTTTTTTTTTGTAAAAAGCTCAAAAATACTCAAAATGTACCTTTTTGGTAAACTTATTCTATTTTTTCATGTTGGCTGGTTTGCATCCGTTTTAGCATTTTTCTACTTAAAACATGGAAAAGACACGTTTTCAGTAATTTGTTTTGGATTCCCAAATAGAATGAATTCCATATTGTTAATTGTTTTGGTGACTAACAAGCTGAAAAACACTAGAAACACAGGTTTCTCGTAAAGTCGTTTAATTTCCCCATATAGTTGGCTTTGCATGCAATTTAGGGTTTTGTGCATAACAGTCCGAAAAAAAGCTAAAATGAACTTTTTTGATAATGTTCTTTTTTCATATAATTTCCCTGAATTTTGCCAGAATTTTGTGATCTCGGTACCTATGAAGAAGAATAACAAAAAAAAAATCCTATTTATTTATTTACTTTTTTCTTCTCTAAAAATAGGTTTTAGCTTTTTGGTACTTATGGAACTTAAAAAGACTCATAATACACGTTTCTCCTAATGTCCTTTCGTTTCCCAGACATAGGGTTTTTTGCATTTACTAAAGCGTTATTAGAGGTAACATGATCAAAAACTCTCAAAATACATGTTTTTGGTAATGTTAATCTGTTTCTCCATAAAGGGTGTTTTGCATGCGTTTTAGCGTTTTGGTATATAAGGAGCTCAAAAACACTTAAATTCAAGTTCTTGGTAAAAGATAGTTTTATTCCCATGTAATGTGATTGCCCTCCTTTTTAGTGCTTTATTGCCTAACACTCTCAAAAACACCCAAAAGACACTTTTCTGGTAATGTCATTTTTTTTTACCACATAAAGCTAGTTTCGCATACAATTTGAGGTTTTGGTAACTAAGAATGTGAAAAACAGTCAAAATACACGCATATCGTAAGGTTGTTCTGTATTCTCAATTAAGAGTGTTATTCCTCAGTTTCAGCATTTTGGTATCTAAGAAACTTATCCATATACACGAGTTTTTTTCGTTTTTTGCCTTGTGGTTCTTGTGAAACTATAAAACACTCATAATGGAAGTTTCTCGGAATGTCCTTTTGTATCTCAATATAGAGTGCTTTCTATCCATTTTCGCGTTTTTTGTAGATAAGAAACTCAAAAACACTGAAAATATACCTTTTTTTGGTAATGTTATTCTGTTTCTTCATATTCGTTGGTTTGCATCCGTTTTAGCGTTTTTCTACGTAAAACACTGAAAAGACACTTTTTCAGTAATTTTGTGATGGATTCCCATATTGAGTGACTTCCATATTATATATCGTTTTGGTGCCTAACATGCTGAAAAACACTCAAAAGACAGGTTTCTCGTAAAGTCGTTTAATTTCCTCATATAGGTGGCTTTGCATGCACTTTAGGGTTTGGTACATAACAGTCCGAAAAAAAAAGGTGAAATTAACTATTTTTCATAATGTTCTTTTTTCACATAATTTTCCTGAATTTTGCCAGAATTTTTGCATCTTGGTACCTATGAAGATGAATAACAAAAAAAAAAAAATAATAATAAATTCCTATCTTTTTATTCATTTATTTATTTTATTTATTTATTTTTCTATAAACAGTGTTATTTATGGGTTATAGCTAAATGGTACTTAAAGAACTTAAAAATACTGGTAATACATGTTTCTCGAAATGCCCTTTAATTTCCCAAACATAAGGTTCTTTGCATGTATTTAAGAGTTTTTACAGGTAACATGATCAAAAACAATCAAAATACGTGTTTTTGGTAATGTTATTCTCTTTCTCCATAAAGGGTGTTTTGCATTCGTTTTAGCGTTTTGGAATATAGGGAGCTCAAAAACACTTAAAAGCAAGTTGTTAGTAAAAGTTAGCTTTATTCCCATGTAATGTGATTGCCCTGCTTTTTAGTGCTTTATTGCCTATCATGCAAAAAAAAAAAAAAAATTAAGACACTTTTCTGGTAGTCATTTTTTTTCTTACATATAGCTACTTTCACATAAAATTTGGGGTTTTGGTAACTAAGAATGTGAAAAACACTCAAAATACACGCATTTAGTAAGGTTGTTCTGTTTCTCAATTTAGAGTGTTATTCAGGAGTTTCAGCATTTTGGTATCTAAGAAACTTCTCCATATATATGAGTTTTTGCGTTTTTTGCCTTGTGATTCTTGAGAATCTATAAAGCACTCATTATACACGTTTCTCGTAATGTCCTTTTGTTAACCAATAGAGAAAGAGAAAAAACCACAAAAGATAGGTTTCTCGTAAAGTCGTTTAATTTCCCCATATAGTTGGCTTTGCATGTACTTCATGGTTTGGTACATAACAGTCCGAAAAAAAAGCTAAAATTAACTTTTTCGATAATGTTCTTTTTGCACATAATTTCCCTGAATTTTGCCAGAATTTTGGCATCTCAGTACCTATGAAGAGGAAGAACAAAAAAAAAAAGAATCCTATTTTTTAATTATTTCTTTATTTTTTCTCTATAAAGAGGTTTTAGCTTTTTGGTACTTATGGAACTTAAAAACACATAATACACGTTTCTCATAATGTCCTTTCGTTTCCCAGACATAGGGTTCTTTGCATGTATTTAAGCGTTTTTAGAAATAACATGATAAAAACACTCAAAATAAATGTTTTTGGTAATGTTAATCTGTTTCTCCGTAAAGGGTGTTTTGCATGTGTTTTAGCGTTTTGGTATATAAGGAGTTAAAAAACACTTAAAAGTTGGTTTTATTCCCATGTAATGTGATTACCCTCCTTTTTAGTGCTTTATTGCCTAACTCTCTCAAAAACCCTCAAAAGATGCTTTTCTGGGAATGTCATTTTTTTTCCCACATAAAGTTAGTTTCGCATGCAATTTGGGGTTCTAATAACTAAGAATATGAAAAACACTCAAAATACACGCATTTAGTAATGTTATTCTGTTTCTTAATGAAGTGTTATTCAGGAGTTTCAGCATTTTGGTATCTAAGAAACTTCTCCATATACACTAGTTTTTGCGTTTTTTGCTTCCTGGTTCTTGTGAAACTATAAAATACTCATTAAACACGTTTCTCGTAATGAATGCTTTGCATCCATTTTCACGTTTTTTTTTTTTTGGGTCACAAGCTCAAAAATACTTAAAATATACCTTTTTGGTAATGTTATTCTATTTCTTCATATTGGTCTGTTTGCATCCGTTTTAGCGTTTTTTTACGTAAAACACTGAAAAGACACGTTTTCAGTAATTTTGTTTTGGATTCCCATATAGAGTGACTGCCATATTATTTATCGTTTTGGTGCCTAATATGCTGAAAAACACTCAAAAGACAGTTTGTAAAGTCGTTTAATTTCCCCATATAGATGGCTTTGCATGCACTTTAGGGTTTGGTACATAACAGTCCGAAAAAAAAAGCTAAAATTAACTTTTTCGATAATGTTCTTTTATGCACATAATTTCCCTGAATTTTAACAGAATTTTGGCATCTTGGTACCTCTGAAGATAAATAATAATTTAAATAAATAATTATTTTATTTATTTATTTTTATTTATTGTTTTTTTTTTGTTTATTTCTTCATAAAGAGTGTTATTTGTGGGCTTTAGCTTTTTGGTATTTAAGTAACTTAAAAACACTTATAATACATGTTTCTCGTAATGTCCTTTCGTTTCCCAAACATAGGATTCTTTGCCTGTATTTAAGCGTTTATTTTTATTTATTGTTTTTTTTTTTTGTTTGTTTCTTCATAAAGAGTGTTATTTGTGGGCTTTAGCTTTTTGGTATTTAAGTAACTTAAAAACACTTATAATACATGTTTCTCGTAATGTCCTTTCGTTTCCCAAACATAGGATTCTTTGCCTGTATTTAAGCGTTTTTATAGGTAACATGATCAAAAACACTCAAGATACATGTTTTTTGTAATGTTTTTGTTTTTCTCCATAAAGGATCTTTTGCATTCGTTTTAGCGTTTTGGTATGTAATGAGCTCAAAAACATTTAACGGCAAGTTCTTGGTAAAAGTTTTTTTATTCACATGTAATGTGATTGCCCTTCTTTTAAGTACTTTATTGCCTAACACGCTCATAAACACTGAAAAAAAAATTTTCTGGCAATATAATTTTTTCCCCACATAAACCTAGTTTCGCATGCAATTTCGTGTTTTGGTGACAAAGAATGTGAAAAACACACAAAATACACGCATTTGGTAAGATTGTTCTGTATATCAATCAAGAGTGTTATTCTTGAGTTTCAGCATTTTGGTATCTAAGAAACTTTTGCCTTGTGGTTGTTGTGAAACTATAAAACACTCATTATACAGGTTTCTTGTAATGTCCTTTTGTTTCCCAATATAGAGTGCTTTGCATCCATTTTCGCGTTTTTTGTAGGTAACAGGCTCAAAAACACTCAAAATATACCTTTTTGGCAATGTTATTCTATTTCTTCATATTGGTTTGTTTGCATCCGTTTTAGCGTGTTTCTACGTAAAACACTGAAAAGACAAGTGTTATGTGATTTTGTTTTGGATTCCCATATAGAGTGACTTCCATATTTATTGTTTTGGTGCCTAACATGCTGAAAAACACTCAAAAGACAGGTTTCTGGTAAAGTCGTTTAATTTCCTATAGAGGTGGCTTTGCATGCAATTTAGGTTTTGGTACATAACTGTCCGAAAAAAAAAGCTAAAATGAACTTTTTTGATAATGTTCTGTTTTCCATATAATTTCCCTGAATTTTACCAGAATTTTGGCATCTCGGTACATATGAAGAAGAATAACAAAAAAAAAAGGAAAATTCTTTTTCTTTTCTCTATAAAGAGTGTTATTTGTGGATTTTAGCTTTTTGGTGCTTAAGGAATTTAATAATATTCATAATACACGTTTCACGTAATGTCCTTTCGTTTCCCAAACATAGGGTTCTTTCCATGTATTTAAGCGTTTTTATAGGTAACTTAATCAAAAACACTCAAAATACATGTTTTTGGTAATGTTATTCCGTTTCTTCATAAAGGGTGTTTTGCATGCGTTTTAGTGTGTTGGTATGTTAGGAGCTCAAAAACACTTAAAGGCAAGTTCTTGGTAAAAGTTGGTTTTCTTCCCATGTAATGTGATTGCCTTGCTTTTTAGTGCTTTATTGCCTAACACGCTCAAAAACACTCAAAAGACATTTTTCTGGAAATGTCTTTTTTTTTCTTTCCACATAAAGCTAGTTTCGTATGCAATTTGTGGTTTTTGTAACCAAGAATGTGAAAACACTCAAAATACACGCATTTGGTAAGGTTGTTCTGTTTCTCAATTAAGAGTGTTATTCATGAGTTTCAGGGTTTTGGTATCTAAGAATCTCAAATACACTTATAATGCACGTTTCTCGTAATGTCCCTTTTTTTCCTCATTTAGGGTGCTTTGCATGCACCCTAAATTTACTAACAACACTACTAATTCCACTATCCAAGTCATTGACATATATTACAAACAACATCGGCCCTAATACTAATAATCCCTTTGTCACCCCACTAATTACTTGACCCCACTCGGATTTAGAGCCGTTTATTACAACACTCTGTCGCCTGCCGCTTGGCCATGACGTTATCCAGATTACTTATAACCTTTTTCCAATTCTTAAATACTGTGGAATATATTTCATCTGGTCCTGGTGATTTGAACTTTTCAGCTTATCTATCTCCTGTTCCACTATCTCTTTAGTTATGGTAATATCTGTCAGCTTCTCATTTTCTTCTACTCTGAATATCTTGTCACTATTCGGCAAATCCTGCATGTTTTCCTGGGCAAAGACAGTTAAAAAATACTCGTTCACAATTTTACTAATCTCCTCCCAACAACTAAGCAGGTCCCATTCTGCTGTCTTTAAGAAACTATTGTTTCTCTATTCTTCGTCTTATATGCCTGATAAAATCCCTTGGGGTCCATCTTCGCTTGGCTGGCTACCTTTAATTCATAACTATTTTAAGCTTTCCTTGTTAAACTCCTGACTTTTCTAATTCATTAATTCATTTCAAATTCCTTAAAACCACTTCCCCTGTCTTTAATCTCATATATACTTCTCTTTCGCCCTATGTAATGTTTTAACCTCTGTCATCCATTTATGATCATTTTTCTGCGATCTTATTCTTGTGTAAGGGATATTCCCTAACTGTCCTGAATGTAATTTATCAACGAAATATTTATTTCGCTTCTCTATAAAGGGTGTTTTGCTTGAGTTTTAGCGTTTCTGTACATAAGAACCTTTAAAACACGTTTTTAGTAATGTTATTTTGTATTCCTTTATGGAGCGCTTTCCATGCTTTTCAGCGTTCTGGTGTCTAACACGTTGAAAAACACTCAAAAGACACGTTGATGAAAATGTCGTTTCGTTTCCCGATAAAGGGGGCTTCCAATGCATTTTGTCTTTTGGTACTTAACAATATGAAAAAAAAAGTTTAAGTAAAAGTTTTCGGTTGAGTTATTTTTCCATATAAAGTTCTAATCATGTGTTTTTGAGTCTGGGTACCTAAAAAGCTCAAAATCTCTCATAATACACTTTTCTCGTAATGTCCTTTCTTTTCTCCATGAAGGATGCTTTGCGTGTAATTTGGCACTTTTATACTTAACAAGCACAAAAACAATCAAAATACAAGTTTTTGATAATGCTAATTTGTTTCTCCGTAAAGGTTATTTTGCATGCTTTTCTGCGATTTCGGATGTAAGAAGGTGAAAAACACTCTAAAGATACTTTCTTGGTAATGTTATTTTATATTGCCAAATAGGGTGCTTTCAATGCTTTTTAGCATTTTGATTCCTAACACTCAAGTAAACACTCAAAAGACACGTTTCCTGTAATATAGTTTTGCTTCTTCATATAGGGATCTGCATGCATTATGATGTTTTGCTACATAATGTGAAAAACGCTCAAAATAAAGATTTTAGGTAATGTTGTTCTTTTTCTCTATATAGGGTGCTATTCATCCTTTTTAGCGTTTTGGTACTTAGGAAGCTTACTTAGGAAGCTCAGAAACACAAATAAAACTTGTTTCTCCAAACGTCTTTCCATTTCCCCATAAAGATTGCTTTATATGTATTTTGACGTTTTGGTACATAAAAAGAAAAAAAAAAAAACACAAAAACACGTTTTTGGTGATGTTCTGTTTCTCTATTAAGAGATATATAATATATTTAATTTTCATTCAGGCGGTTTAGTGTTTGGTACCTAAGAGACTCAAAACTCTGATAATACACGTTTCTCGTAATGTCCTATCGTTTCTTCATACAGGGTGCTTTAAATGCATTTTTAAGATGATGTACGTAACAGACTCAAAAAGACTCAAAATACACGTTTTTGGTAAGGTTTTTTTGTTTGGTAAGATTATTCGTGTTTGTTGCACGCGTTTTAGCGTTTTGGAACGTAAAAAGTTTAAAACACTTAAAAGACATGCTTATTATTTTGCATTTCTATATAAGGTGCTTTCCATGCTATTTAGCGTTTTCGTGCCTAACACGCGGAAAAACACATAAAAACACATTTCTTACATTGTTGTTTAATTTTCTCGTATAGCGATTAAGCATTATGGTGTTTTGCTACCTGACAATGTGAAAAACATTCAAATTACACGATTTTGGTAATGTTTTTTTTCTTTCTCCATTTTTGCGTTTTGGTACCTGAGAACCACTTTTCTAGTAATATTTTTTTTTTCACACATAAAGCTAGTTTCGCATGCAATTTGGTGTTTTGGTAAGTAAGAATGTTAAAAAGATTCAAAATACACCCATTTGGTAAAGTTGTTCTGTTTCTCAATTGAGTGTTATTCATGAATTTCAGCATTTTGGTATAAAAGAAACATCTCCATATACACGAGTTTTTGCGTGTTTTGCCTTGTGGTTCTTGTGAAACTATAAAACACTCATTTTACACGTTTCTCGTAATGTCCTTTTCTTTCCCCAATATAGAGTGCTTTGCAACTATTTTCGCGTTTTCTGTAGGTAACAAGCTCAAAAACACTCAAAATATAACTTTTTAGTAATATTATTCTATTTCTTCATATTGGTTGGTTTGCATCCGTTTTAATGTTTTTCTAAGTAAAACACTAAAAAGACACGTTTTCAGTAATTTTGTTTTGGATTCCCATATAGAGTGACTTCCATATTATTTATCGTTTTGGTGCCTAACTTGCTGAAAAACACTGAAAAGACAGGTATCTGGTAAAGTCGTTTAATTTCCTCATATAGGTGGCTTTGCATACACTTTAGAGTTTGGTACATAACAGTCCGGTAAAAAAAGAAGCTAAAATTAACTTTTTTCATAATATTATTTTTTTCAAATAATTTCCCTGAATTTTGCCAGAATTTTGGCATCTCGGTACCTATGAAAATAAATAACAAAAACAAATATCCTAGTTTTTATTTATTTATTTATTTTCTATATAAAGAGTATTATTTGTGGGTTTTAACTCTTTTCGTACTTATGGAACTTAAAAACACTCATAATACACTTTTCTCGTAATGTCCTTTCGTTTCCCAAACATAGATTTCTTTGCATGTATTTAAGCGTTTTTATACGTAACAGATCAAAAACACTGAAAATTAATGTTTTTCGTAATGTTATTTTGTTTCTCCATAAAGGGTGTTTTGCATGCATTTTAGTGTTTTGGTATGTAAGGAGCTGAAAAACACTTAAAGACAAGTTCTTGGTAAATGTTGGTTTTATTCCCATGTAATGTCATTGCCCTGCTTTTTTTTGCTTTATTGCCTAACACGCTCAAAAACAGTCAAAAAACACTTTTTTTCTGGTAATGTCATTTATTTCCCACATAAAGCTAGTTTCGCATGTAATAACGGGTTTTGGTAACTAAGAAAATATGAAAAAAACTCAAAATACACGCATTTGGTAAGGTTGTTCTGTTTCTCAATTAAGAGTGTTATTCATGAATTTCAGCGTTTTGTTATCTAAGAAACATCTCCATATACACGAGTTTTTGCTTGTTTTTTCCTTGTGGTTCTTGTGAAACTATAAAACATTATAAACGTTTCTCGTAATGTCCATTTGTTTCCCAATATAGAGAGATTTGCATCCATTTTCGCTCAAAAACAAAAAATAATACCTTTTTTTGGTAATATTAATCTATTTCATGATATTGGTTGATTTGCATTCGTTTTAGCGTTTTTCTACGTAAAACACTGAAAAGACACGTTTTCAGTAATTTTGCTTTGGATTTCCATACAGAGTGACTTCCATATTATTTATTGTTTTGGTGCCTAACATACTGAAAAACAGGCAAAAGACAGGTTTCATGTAAAGTCGTTTAATTTCCCCATATAGGTGGCTCTACATGCAGTTTAGGGTTTGGTACATAACAGTCTGAAAAAAAAGCTAAAATTAATTTTTTTTATTTTTTTTTCACATAAATTCCCTGAATTTTGCCAGAATTTTGGCATCTCGGTACCTATGAAGATTAATAACAAAAAAAAATGCTATTTTTTCATTTATTTATTTATTTTTGGTACTTAAGGAACGTATAAACACTCATAATACTCGTTTCTCGTAATGTCCTTTTGTTTCCTAAGGATAAGGTTCTTTGCATGTATTTAAGCGTTTTTATAGGTAACATGATCAAAAACACTCAAAATATACCTTTTTCGTAATGTTATTCTATTTCTTCATATTGGTTGGTTTCCATCCGTTTTAGCGTTTTTCTACGTAAAACACAGAAAAGACACGTTTTCAGTAATTTTGTTTTGGATTCCCATATAGAGTGACTTCCATGTTATTTATCGTTTTGGTGCCTAACATGCTGAAAAAAACACTCAAAAGACATGTTTCTTGTAAAGTCGTTTAATTTCCCCATATAGGTAGCTTTGCATACACTTTAGGGTTTGGTACATAACAGTCCGAAAAAAAGCTAAAATTAACCTTTTACATAATATTCTTTTTTCACGTAATTTTCCTGAATTTTGCCAGAATTTTGGCATCTTGGTACCTATGAAGATCAATAAAAAAAATGCTATTTTTTTTATTCTTTTTTATTTTTTTCTCTATAAAGAGTGTTATTTGTGGGTTTTAGCTTTTTGGTACTTAAGGAACTTCTAAACACTCATAATACACATTCCTCGCAATGTCCTTTCATTCCCAAACATAGGGTTCTTTCCATGTATTTAGGCGTTTTTATTGGTAACAAGCCCAAAAACACTCAAAATACATGTTTTTGATAATGTTATTCTGTTTTTCCATAAAGGGTGTTTTGCATGGGTTTTAGCGTTTTGGTATGTAAGGAGCTCAAAAAAACTTAAAGGCAAGTTCTTGGTAAAAGTTGGTTATATTCCCATGTAATGTGATTGCCCTGCTTTTTAGTGCTTTATTACCTAACACGCTGAAAATCACTAAAAAGACACTTTTCTAGTATTTTTTTTTCCACAGTTCCGCATGTAATTTGGGGTTGGACCACTAAGAATGTGAAAAAAAAACACTCAAAATACACTCATTTCCTAAGATTGTTCTGTTTCTCAATTAAGAGTATTATTCATGAGTTTCAGCATTTTGGTATCTAAGAATATACAAAAAAGTTGAGTGTTTTTAAGCTTGTTACCTACAAAAAAACGTGAAAATGAATGCAAAGCAGTCTGTATTTGGAAAAAAAAAAGGATATTACAAGAAAATTGTATAATGAATGTTTTAATACTTTTCAAGAACCATAAGGCAAAAAACTCAAAAACTCGTATATAAGCTTAAAAACACTCAACTTTTTTGTAATGTTATTCTATTTCTTCATATTGGTTGGTTTGCATCCGTTTTAGGGTTCTACGCTAAAACTGAAAAGACACGTTTTCAGTAATATTGTTGAAATTGCTGAAAACAAAGACACGTTTCTTGTAAAGTCGTGTAATTTCCCCATATAGGTTGCTTTGCATGCACTTCCGTGTTTCGTACATAACTCCGGAAAAAAGCTAAAATTATTTTTTTTTTCACATAATTTCCCTGAATTTTCTCTATAAAGAGTGTTATTTGTGGGTTTTAGATTTTTGGTACTTAAGGAACTTAAACATACTCATAATACACGTTTTTCGTAATGTCCTTTCGTTTCACAAATATAGCGTTCTTTGCATGTATTTAAGCGATTTTATAGGTAACATGATCAAAAACACTCAAAATACATGTTTTTGGTAATGTTATTCTGTTTCTCCATAAAGGTTGTTTTGCATGTGTTTAGCGGTTTGGTATGTAAGGAGTTAAAAAACACTTAAAGGCAAGTTCTTCGTAAAATTTGGTTTTATTCCAATGTAATGTGATTGTTCTGCTTTTTAGTGTTTTGTTGCATATAACGCTCAAAAACACTCAAAAGACACTTTTCTTGTAATGTCATTTTTTTCCCACATAAAGCTAGTTTCGCATGTAATTTGGGATTTTCATAACTAAGAATGTGAAAAACACTCAAAATACACACATTTGGTAAGGTAGTTCTGTTTTTCAATTAAAAGTGTTATTCTTGAGTTTTAGCGTTTTGGTATGTAAGAAACTTCTTTATATACACGAATTTTTTGCGTTTTTTGCCTTGTGGTTCTTGTGAAACTATAAAACACTCATTATACACGTTTCTCGTAACGTCTTTTGCTTCCCTATATAGAGTGCTTACTATCCATTTGCGCGTTTTTTGTAGGTAAAAAGCTCAAAAACACTTTTTGGTAATGTTATTCTATTTCTTCATATTTGTTGGTTTGCATCCGTTTTAGCGTTTTTTCTACGTAAAACACTGAAAAGACATATTTTCAGTAATTTTGTTTTGGATTCACATATTGACTGACTTCCATATTATTTATCGTTTTAGTGCCTAACATGCTGAAAAACACTGAAAATACAGGTTTCTGGTTTAACTTCCTTATATAGGTGTCATGCACTTTAGAGTTTGATACATAAAAATCCGAAAAAGAGCTATAATTAACTTTTTTGATAATGTTCTTTTTTCCATATAAATTCCCTGAATTTTGGCAGAATTTTGGCATCTTGATACCTATGAAAATCAATATAAAAAAAAGCTATTTTTTAATTTAATTTCATTTATTTATTTTTCTCTATAAAGAGTGTTATTTGTGGGTTTTAACGTTTTAGTACTTAAGGAACTTAAAAACGGTCCTAATACACGTTTCTCGTAATGTCCTTTCGTTCCCAAACATAGGGTTATTTGCATGTATTTAAGCGTTTTTATAGGTAACATGATCAAAACACTTAAAACACATGTTTTTAGTAATGTTATTCTGCTTCTCCATAAAGGAGTTTTTTGCATGCGTTTTAGTGTTTTGGATTCTAAGGAGGTTAAAAACACTTCAAGGCAAGTTCTTGGTAAAAGTTGGTTTTATTCCCATGTAATGTAATTACCCTGTTTTTTTTTTTTTTTTTTTTGTGATTTATTGCCTAACACGCTCAAAAACACTCAAAAGACACTTCTGGTAATGTCATTTTTTTTCCAACATAGTTTCGCGTGCTATTTCGAGTTTTGCTAACTAAGAATCTGAAAAACACTCAAAATACACGCATATGGTAAGGTTGTTCTGTTTCTCAATTAATATTGTTATTCATGAGTTTCAGCATTTTGGTATCTAAGAAACTTCTTTATATACACGAGTTTTTGCGTTTTTTGCGTTTTGGTTCTTGTGAACCACAAGTTCTTTTGCTCAAAAATAATAAGACACTCATTACACACGTTTCTTGTAATATCCTTTTGTTTCCCAATAGGGAGTGCTTTGCATCCATTTTCGCGTTTTTTGTAGGTAACAAGCTCAAAAACACTCAAAATGTACCTTTTTGGTAATGTTATTTTATTTCTTCTTATTGGCTGGTTTGCATCCGTTTTAGCGTTTTTCTGCGTAAAACACCGAAAAGACACGTTTTCAGTAATTTTGTTTTACATTCCCATATAGAGTGACTTGCATATTATTTACCATTATGGTGCCAAACAAGCTGAAAAACACTCATAAGACAGTTTTCTGGCAAAAACGTTTGATTTCCCCATATAAGTGGCTTTGCATGCACTTTAGGGTTTGGTACATAACAGTACGAAAAAAAAGCCTAAATTAACTTTTTTGATAATTGACTCATAATTTCCTGAATTTTGCCCAAATTTTGGCATCTAAGTACCTGTGAAGATGAAAAAAGAAAGGAAAAAATATCGTATCTATTTATTTTTATTTTTTTCTGAATAAAGAGTGTTATTTGTGGCTTTTAGCTTTTTGGTAAATAGTGATCTTAAAAACACTCATAATACACGTTTCTCGTAATGTCCTTTCGTTTCCCAAAAATAGGGTTCATTGCATGTATTTAAGCGTTTTTATTGGTAACATGATCAAAAACACTCAAAATATATGTTTTTGGTAATGCTATTCTCTTTCTCCATAAAGTGTGTTTTGCATGCGTTTTAGTGTTTTGGTATATAAGGAGCTCAAAACACTTAAAGGCAAGTTCTTGGTAAAAAATTATTCTAGCCATGTAAAGTGATTCCCATGCTTTTTAGTGCTTTATTGCCTATCACGCTCAAAAACACTCAAAAGACACTTTTCTGGTAATGTCATTTTTTTTCCCACATAAAGCTGGTTTCGCATGCAATTTGGGATTTTGGTAACTAAGAATGTGAAAAGCACTCAAAATACACGCATTTAGTAAAGTTGTTCTGTTTCTCAATTAAGAGTGTTATACATGAGTTTCAGCATTTTGGTATCTAGGAAACTTCTCCATATACACGAGTTTTTGCGTTTTTTGCCTTGTTGTTCTTTTGAACTATAATACACTAATTATACACTTTTCTCGCAATGTCCCTTTGTTTCCCAAAATAGAGTCCTTTTTATCAATTTTAGCGTTTTTTTTTGTAGGTAGCAAGCTCAAAAACACTCAAAATATACCTTTTTTGGTAATGTTATTCTATTCCTTCATATTGGTTGGTTTGCCTCCGTTTTAGCGTTTTTCTACGTAAATCTTTTAAAAGACACGTTTCCAGTAATTTTGTTTTGGATTTCCATATAGAGTGAGTTTCATATTTTTTATCGTTTTGGTGCCTAACATGCTTTTTGGTGCGTTTTGCTTCCCAATATAGAGTGCTTTCTATCCATTTTCGCGTTTTTTGTGGGTAACAATTTCAAAAACACTCAAAATATACCTTTTTGTTAATGTTATTCTATTTCTTCATTTTGATTAGTTTGCATCCGTTTTAGCGTTTTGTACGTAAAACACCGAAAAGACACGTTTTCAGTAATTTTGTTTTGGATTCCCATATAGATTGACTTCCTTGGGTTTTATGATGTTGGTTCCTAACATGCTGAAAAACACTCATAAGACAGTTTTCTGGCAAACACGTTTAATTTCCCCATATAGGTGGCTTTGCATGCAATTTAGGGGTTTGGTACATAACAGTTCGAAAAAAAAAGCTAAATTTAACTTTTTTGATTATTGTTTCTCAATAAAGAGTGTTATTTGTGGCTTTTAGCTTTTTGGTAATTAATGAACTTAAAAACACTCGTAATACTCGTTTCTCGTAATCTTTCATTTCCCAAAAATAATGTTCTTTGCATTTATTTAAGCGTTTTTATTGGTAACATGATCAAAAACACTCAAAATACATGTTTTTGGTAATGTTATTCTGTTTCACCATAAAGAGTGTTTTGCATGCGTTTTAGTGTTTTGGTATATAAGGAGCTCAAAAACACATAAATGCAAGTTCTTGGTAAAAATTCGTTTTCCTCCAATGTAATGTGATTGCCCTCCTTTTTAGTGCTTTTTTTTCTATCACGCTCAAAAACACTCAAAAGACACTTTTCTGGTAAAGTGTTTTTTTTTTCCCACAAATCTATTTTCGCATGCAATTTTGGGTTTTGATAAGAATGTGAAAAGCAATCAAAATACATGCATTTATTAAGGCTGTTCTGTTTCTCAATTAGGAATGTTATTCATGAGTTTTACCATTTTTGTATCTAGGAAACCTCTCCATATACACGAGATTTTGCGTTTTTTGCCTTGCGGTTCTTTTGAACTATAAAACAGTCATTATACACTTTTCTTGCAATGTCCTTTTCTTTCCCAATATAGAGTGCTTTGTATCAATTTTCGCGTTTTTTGTAGGTAACATGCTCAAAAACACTCAAAATATACCTTTTTAGTAACGTTTTTCTATTTCTTGATATTGGTTGCTTTGCATCCCTTTTAGAGTTTTTCTACGTAAAACACTGAGAAGACACGTTTTCAGTAGCTTTTTTTATGAATTCCCATATAGGGTGAGTTTTGGTTTTGGTGCCTAACATGCTAAAAAACACTCAAAACACATATTTCTTGTAAGGTCGTTTAATTTCCTCATATAGGAGTCTTTGCATGCACTTTAAGGTTTGGTACATAACAGTCCGATAAAAAAAAACGGAAATTAACTTTTTTGATAATACTCTTTTATCTTATGATTGCCCTGAATTTTCCCAGAATTTTGGCATCTCGGTACCTATGAATATGAATAAAAAAAAAAAATCCTATTTTTTTATATTTTTATTTTCTTTATTTTCTAAATATAGAGTGTTATTGGTGGGTTCTAGCTTTTTGGTACTTAAGGAACTTAAAAAAACACTCATAATACACGTTTCTTGTCATATCCTTTTGTTTCCCAAACATAATGTTCTTTGCATGTATTTAAGCGTTTTTATAGATAACAATATCAAAAACACTAAAAATACATGTTTTTGGTAATGTTGTTCTGTTTCTCCAAAAAGTTTGTTTTTGTATGCGTTTTAGCGGTTTGGTATATAAGGACCACAAAAACACTTAAAGGCATTGGTGTTATTCCAATGTAATATGATTGCCCTGCTTTTTAGTGCTTTATTGCCTATCATGCTCAAAAACACTTAAAAGACACTTTTCTGTTAATGTCATTTTTTTCTCACATAAAGGTGGTTTTGCATGCAATTTGGGGTTTTGGTAACTAAGAATGTGAAAAGCACTCAAAATACACGCATTTAGTAAGGTTGTTCTGTTTATCAATTAAGAGTGTTATTCATGAGTTTCAGCATTTTGGTATCTAGGAACCTTCTCCATATACAGGAGTTTTTGTGTTTTTAGCCTTTTGGTTCTTTTGAACTATAAAAACTCATTATACACTTTTCTTGGAAAGTCCTTTTGTTTTTTAATATAGAGTGCTTTGCATCAATTTTCGCGTTTTTTGTAGGTAACAAGCTCAAAAACAGAAAAAATATACCTTTCTGGTAATGTTTTTCTATTTCTTGATTTTTGCATCCGTTTTAGCGTTTTTCTACGTAAAAGAAAGAAAAAACACGTTTTCAGTAATTTTGTTTTGGATTCTCATATAGAATGAGTTCCTTATTATTTATCGTTTGAGTGCCTAACATGCTGAAAAACACTCAAAAAACAGATTTCTGGTAAGATCGTTTAATTTCCTCATATAGGAGTCTTTGGATGCACTTTAGGGTTTGGTACATAACAGTCCGAAAAAAAAGCTAAAATTTACTTTTTATGATAATTTTTTTTTTTAACATATAATAGTCCTGAATTTTCCCAGAAATTTTGGCATCTCGGTACCTATGAAGATGAATAACAAAAAAAAAAATCCTATTTTTTAATTTTCTTTCTTTTTTTCTAAAAAAAGAGTTATTTGTGGGTTTTAGCTTTTTTGTACTTAAGGAACTTAAAGACACTTATAATACACATTTCTCAAAAATGGCCTTTCGTTTCTTATGTTTCTTATGTTTCTTATGTTTACATAAGGTTTTTTTGCATGTATTTAAGCGTTTTTATAGATAACATGATCAAAAACACTCAAAATATATGTTTTTGGTAATTTTATTCTCTTTCTCCATAAAAGGTGTTTTGCATGCGTTTTAGCGTTTTCGTATGTAATAAGCTCAAAAACACTTAAAGGCAAGTTCTTGGTAAAAGTTGTTATTATTCCCATGTCATGTGATTCCCTTGCTTTTTAGTGCTTTATTGCCTAACACGCTCAAAAACATTCAAAAGACACTTTTCTGGTAATATCATTTTATTCCCACATAAAGATAGTTTTGCATGGAATTTGGGGTTTTGCTAACTAAGAATGTGAAAAAAAAACTCAAAACACAGGGTTTAGTAAGGTTGTTCTATTTCTTAATTAAAAGTGTTATTCATGAGTTTCAGCATTTTGGTATGTAAGAAACTTTTCTAATACACACATTTGGTAAGGTATTTCTGTTTGAAAATTAAAAGTGTTATTGATGAGTTTCAGCTTTTTGGTATGTAAGAACTTCTTTATGTACACGAGTTTTTGAGCTTTTTACCTTGTGGTTCTTCTCAAACTATAAAACACTCATACACGTTTCTCGTAATGTCCTCTTCTTTGCCAATATAGAGTGCTTTCCATCCATTTTTGCATTTTTTGTAGGTAACAAGCTCAAAAACACATCAAAATATATCTTTTTTGTAATGTTATTCTATTTCTTCATATTGGTTGGTTTGCATCCGTTTTAGCGTTTTTTTACGTAAATCACTGAAAAGACACGTTTTAAGTAATATTGTTCAGATTGCTGAAAAACACTCAAGAGACAGGTTTCTGGTAAAGTCGTGAAATTTCCCCATATAGGTGGATTTGCATGCACTTCAGAGTTTGTACATAACTCGGCAAAAAAGCTAAAATTATTTTTTTTATAATGATTATTTTTTACAAAATTTCCATGAATTTTGCCAGAATTTTGGCATCTCGGTACCTATGAAGATGAATAACAAATTTTTTTTTCTCTCTATAAAGTTATTTGTAGGTTTTAGCTTTTTGGTACTTAAGGAACTTAAAAACACTCATAATACACGATTTTCGTAATGTCCTTTCATTTTCCAAACATAGGGTTCTTTGCATGTATTTAGGCATTTTTATAGGTAACATGATCAAAAACACTCAAAATACATGTTTCTGGTAATGTTATTATGTTTCTCCATAATGGGTGTTTTGCAAGCGTTTTAGCGTTTTGGTATGTAAGAAGCTCAAAAATACGTAAAGGCAGTTTCTTGGTAAAAGTTGGTTTTATTCCCATATAATGTGATTGCCCTCCTTTTTAGTGCTTTAGTGCCTATCACGCTCAAAAACACTCAAAAGACACTTTTTTAGGTAATGTCATTTTTTTCCCACATAAAGCTAGTTTCGCATGCAATTTTTGGTTTTGGTAACTAAGAATGGGAAAAGCACTCAAAATACATGCATTTCGTAAGGTTTTTCTGTATTCTTAATTAAGAGTGTTATTTCTGAGTTTCACCATTTTGGTATATAAGAAACTTCTCCATATACACCGAGTTTTGCGATTTTTGCCTTGTGGCTGTTGTGAAACTATAAAACACTCATTATACACGTTTCTCGTAATGTCCTTTTGTATCCCAATATAGAGTGCTTTCCATCCATTTTCGCGTTTTTTGAAGGTAAGAAGCTCAAAAACACTCAAAATATACCTTTTTGGTAATGTTATTCTCCATATTTGTTGGTTTGCATCCGATTTAGCGTTTTTCTACGTAAAACACTGAAATGACACTTTTCAGTAATTTTGTGATGGATTCCCACATTTAGTGACTTCCATATTACTTATCGTTTTGGTGCCTAACATGCTGAAAAAAAAAAAAACACAAAAGACAGGTTTCTGGTAAGGTCGTGTAATTTCCCCATATACGTGGCTTTGCATGCACTTTAGGGTTTGGTAAATAACAGTCCGAAAAAAAAAAGCTAAAATTAACTTTTTCATAATGTTCTTTTTTCACATAATTTCCCTGAATTTTGGCAGAATTTTAGCATCTCGGTACCTATGAAGATGAATAAAAAAAAATCCTATTTTTTTATTTTTTATTTTTTATTTTTTTCTCTATAAATAGTGTTATTTGTGGGTTTTAGCTTAAAGAACTTAAAAACACTCATAATACACGTTTCTCGAAATGTCCTTTCGTTTCCCAAACATAAGATTCTTTGCATGTATTTAAGCGTTTTTATAGGTAACATGATCAAAAACACTCAAAATACATGTTTTTGGTAATGTTATTCTGTTTCTAAATAAAGGGTGTTTTGCATGCGTTTTAGCGTTTTGGTATATAAGGAGCTCAAAAACACTTAGAAAAAACACTTGGTAAAAGTTGATTTTATTCCCATGTAATGTGATTGCCCTGATTTTTAGTGCTTTATCGCCTATCATGCAATCACACTTAAAAGACACTTTTCTGGTAATGTCATTTTTTTTCCCACATAAAGCTACTTTCACATAAAATTTGGGGTTTTGGTAACTAAGAATGTAAAAAACACTCAAAATACACGCATTTGGTAAGGTTGTTCTGTTTCTCAATTAATAGTGTTATTCAGGAGTTTCACCATTTTGGTATCTAAGAAACTTCTCCATATATACGAGTTTTTGCGTTTTTTGCCTTGTGCTTCTTGAAAATCTATAAAACATTCATTATACACGTTTCTCGTAATGTCCTTTTGTTAACCGATATAGAGAGCTTTCCATCCATTTTCGCGTTTTTTTTTTTTTTTTTTTTTTGTAAAAAGCTCAAAAATACTCAAAATATACCTTTTTGGTAAACTTATTCTATTTTTTCATGTTGGCTGGTTTGCATCCGTTTTAGCATTTTTCTACTTAAAACATGGAAAAGACACGTTTTCAGTAATTTGTTTTGGATTCCCAAATAGAATGAATTCCATATTGTTAATTGTTTTGGTGACTAACAAGCTGAAAAACACTAGAAACACAGGTTTCTCGTAAAGTCGTTTAATTTCCCCATATAGTTGGCTTTGCATGCAATTTAGGGTTTTGTGCATAACAGTCCGAAAAAAAGCTAAAATTAACTTTTTTGATAATGTTCTTTTTTCATATAATTTCCCTGAATTTTGCCAGAATTTTGTGATCTCGGTACCTATGAAGAAGAATAAAAAAAAAAAAAAATCCTATTTATTTATTTACTTTTTTCTTCTCTATAAATAGGTTTTAGCTTTTTGGTACTTATGGAACTTAAAAAGACTCATAATACACGTTTCTCCTAATGTCCTTTCGTTTCCCAGACATAGGGTTTTTTGCATTTACTAAAGCGTTATTAGAGGTAACATGATCAAAAACTCTCAAAATACATGTTTTTGGTAATGTTAATCTGTTTCTCCATAAAGGGTGTTTTGCATGCGTTTTAGCGTTTTGGTATATAAGGAGCTCAAAAACACTTAAATTCAAGTTCTTGGTAAAAGATAGTTTTATTCCCATGTAATGTGATTGCCCTCCTTTTTAGTGCTTTATTGCCTAACACGCTCAAAAACACTCAAAAGACACTTTTCTGGTAATGTCATTTTTTTTTACCACATAAAGCTAGTTTTGCATGCAATTTGAGGTTTTGGTAACTAAGAATGTGAAAAACAGTCAAAATACACGCATATCGTAAGGTTGTTCTGTATTCTCAATTAAGAGTGTTATTCCTCAGTTTCAGCATTTTGGTATCTAAGAAACTTATCCATATACACGAGTTTTTTCGTTTTTTGCCTTGTGGTTCTTGTGAAACTATAAAACACTCATAATGGAAGTTTCTCGGAATGTCCTTTTGTATCTCAATATAGAGTGCTTTCTATCCATTTTCGCGTTTTTTGTAGATAAGAAACTCAAAAACACTGAAAATATACCTTTTTTTGGTAATGTTATTCTGTTTCTTCATATTCGTTGGTTTGCATCCGTTTTAGCGTTTTTCTACGTAAAACACTGAAAAGACACTTTTTCAGTAATTTTGTGATGGATTCCCATATTGAGTGACTTCCATATTATATATCGTTTTGGTGCCTAACATGCTGAAAAACACTCAAAAGACAGGTTTCTCGTAAAGTCGTTTAATTTCCTCATATAGGTGGCTTTGCATGCACTTTAGGGTTTGGTACATAACAGTCCGAAAAAAAAGCTGAAATTAACTATTTTTCATAATGTTCTTTTTTCACATAATTTTCCTGAATTTTGCCAGAATTTTTGCATCTTGGTACCTATGAAGATGAATAACAAAAAAAAAATAATAATAAATTCCTATCTTTTTATTCATTTATTTATTTTTTTTTCTATAAACAGTGTTATTTATGGGTTATAGCTAAATGGTACTTAAAGAACTTAAAAATACTGGTAATACATGTTTCTCGAAATGCCCTTTAATTTCCCAAACATAAGGTTCTTTGCATGTATTTAAGAGTTTCTACAGGTAACATGATCAAAAACAATCAAAATACGTGTTTTTGGTAATGTTATTCTCTTTCTCCATAAAGGGTGTTTTGCATTCGTTTTAGCGTTTTGGAATATAGGGAGCTCAAAAACACTTAAAAGCAGGTTGTTAGTAAAAGTTAGCTTTATTCCCATGTAATGTGATTGCCCTGCTTTTTAGTGCTTTATTGCCTATCATGCTAAAAAAAAAAAAAATTTAAGACACTTTTCTGGTAGTCATTTTTTTTCCCAGATATAGCTACTTTCACATAAAATTTGGGGTTTTGGTAACTAAGAATGTGAAAAACACTCGAAATACACGCATTTAGTAAGGTTGTTCTGTTTCTCAATTTAGAGTGTTATTCAGGAGTTTCAGCATTTTGGTATCTAAGAAACTTCTCCATATATATGAGTTTTTGCGTTTTTTGCCTTGTGATTCTTGAGAATCTATAAAGCACTCATTATACACGTTTCTCGTAATGTCCTTTTGTTAACCAATAGAGAAAGAGAAAAAACCACAAAAGACAGGTTTCTCGTAAAGTCGTTTAATTTCCCCATATAGTTGGCTTTGCATGTACTTCATGGTTTGGTACATAACAGTCCGAAAAAAAAGCTAAAATTAACTTTTTCGATAATGTTCTTTTTGCACATAATTTCCTTGAATTTTGCCAGAATTTTGGCATCTCAGTACCTATGAAGAGGAAGAACAAAAAAAAAAAAGAATCCTATTTTTTAATTATTTCTTTATTTTTTCTCTATAAAGAGGTTTTAGCTTTTTGGTACTTATGGAACTTAAAAACACATAATACACGTTTCTCATAATGTCCTTTCGTTTCCCAGACATAGGGTTCTTTGCATGTATTTAAGCGTTTTTAGAAATAACATGATCAAAAACACTCAAAATAAATGTTTTTGGTAATGTTAATCTGTTTCTCCGTAAAGGGTGTTTTGCATGTGTTTTAGCGTTTTGGTATATAAGGAGTTAAAAAACACTTAAAAGTTGGTTTTATTCCCATGTAATGTGATTAACCTCCTTTTTAGTGCTTTATTGCCTAACTCTCTCAAAAACCCTCAAAAGATACTTTTCTGGTAATGTCATTTTTTTTCCCACATAAAGCTAGTTTCGCATGCAATTTGGGGTTCTAATAACTAAGAATATGAAAAACACTCAAAATACACGCATTTAGTAATGTTATTCTGTTTCTTAATGAAGTGTTATTCAGGAGTTTCAGCATTTTGGTATCTAAGAAACTTCTCCATATACACTAGTTTTTGCGTTTTTTGCTTCGTGGTTCTTGTGAAACTATAAAATACTCATTAAACACGTTTCTCGTAATGAATGCTTTGCATCCATTTTCACGTTTTTTTTTTTTTGGGTCACAAGCTCAAAAATACTTAAAATATACCTTTTTGGTAATGTTATTCTATTTCTTCATATTGGTCTGTTTGCATCCGTTTTAGCGTTTTTTTTACGTAAAACACTGAAAAGACACGTTTTCAGTAATTTTGTTTTGGATTCCCATATAGAGTGACTGCCATATTATTTATCGTTTTGGTGCCTAATATGCTGAAAAACACTCAAAAGACAGTTTGTAAAGTCGTTTAATTTCCCCATATAGATGGCTTTGCATGCACTTTAGGGTTTGGTACATAACAGTCCGAAAAAAAAAGCTAAAATTAACTTTTTCGATAATGTTCTTTTATCCACATAATTTCCCTGAATTTTAACAGAATTTTGGCATCTTGGTACCTCTGAAGATAAATAACAAAAAAAAAAAAAAATTTTCTTTTTTTTTATTTATTTATTTTTATTTATTGTTTTTTTTTTGTTTATTTCTTCATAAAGAGTGTTATTTGTGGGCTTTAGCTTTTTGGTATTTAAGTAACTTAAAAACACTTATAATACATGTTTCTCGTAATGTCCTTTCGTTTCCCAAACATAGGATTCTTTGCCTGTATTTAAGCGTTTTTATAGGTAACATGATCAAAAACACTCAAGATACATGTTTTTTGTAATGTTTTTGTTTTTCTCCATAAAGGATTTTTTGCATTCGTTTTAGCGTTTTGGTATGTAATGAGCTCAAAAACATTTAACGGCAAGTTCTTGGTAAAAGTTTTTTTATTCACATGTAATGTGATTGCCCTTCTTTTAAGTACTTTATTGCCTAACACGCTCATAAACACTGAAAAAAAAATTTTCTGGCAATATAATTTTTTCCCCACATAAACCTAGTTTCGCATGCAATTTCGTGTTTTGGTGACAAAGAATGTGAAAAACACACAAAATACACGCATTTGGTAAGATTGTTCTGTATCTCAATCAAGAGTGTTATTCTTGAGTTTCAGCATTTTGGTATCTAAGAAACTTTTGCCTTGTGGTTGTTGTGAAACTATAAAACACTCATTATACAGGTTTCTTGTAATGTCCTTTTGTTTCCCAATATAGAGTGCTTTGCATCCATTTTCGCGTTTTTTGTAGGTAACAGGCTCAAAAACACTCAAAATATACCTTTTTGGCAATGTTATTCTATTTCTTCATATTGGTTTGTTTGCATCCATTTTAGCGTGTTTCTACGTAAAACACTGAAAAGACAAGTGTTAAGTGATTTTGTTTTGGATTCCCATATAGAGTGACTTCCATATTATTTATTGTTTTGGTGCCTAACATGCTGAAAAACACTCAAAAGACAGGTTTCTGGTAAAGTCGTTTAATTTCCTATAGAGGTGGCTTTGCATGCAATTTAGGTTTTGGTACATAACTGTCCGAAAAAAAAGCTAAAATGAACTTTTTTTGATAATGTTCTTTTTTCCATATAATTTCCCTGAATTTTACCAGAATTTTGGCATCTCGGTACATATGAAGAAGAATAACAAAAAAAAAGGAAATTTCTTTTTTTTTTCTCTATAAAGAGTGTTATTTGTGGATTTTAGCTTTTTGGTGCTTAAGGAATTTAATAATATTCATAATACACGTTTCACGTAATGTCCTTTCGTTTCCCAAACATAGGGTTCTTTCCATGTATTTAAGCGTTTTTATAGGTAACTTAATCAAAAACACTCAAAATACATGTTTTTGGTAATGTTATTCCGTTTCTTCATAAAGGGTGTTTTGCATGCGTTTTAGTGTGTTGGTATGTTAGGAGCTCAAAAACACTTAAAGGCAAGTTCTTGGTAAAAGTTGGTTTTCTTCCCATGTAATGTGATTGCCTTGCTTTTTAGTGCTTTATTGCCTAACACGCTCAAAAACACTCAAAAGACATTTTTCTGGAAATGTCTTTTTTTTTCTTTCCACATAAAGCTAGTTTCGTATGCAATTTGGGGTTTTTGTAACCAAGAATGTGAAAACACTCAAAATACACGCATTTGGTAAGGTTGTTCTGTTTCTCAATTAAGAGTGTTATTCATGAGTTTCAGGGTTTTGGTATCTAAGAATCTCAAATACACTTATAATGCACGTTTCTCGTAATGTCCCTTTTTTTCCTCATTTAGGGTGCTTTGCATGCACCCTAAATTTACTAACAACACTACTAATTCCACTATCCAAGTCATTGACATATATTACAAACAACATCGGCCCTAATACTAATAATCCCTTTGTCACCCCACTAATTACTTGACCCCACTCGGATTTAGAGCCGTTTATTACAACACTCTGTCGCCTGCCGCTTGGCCATGACGTTATCCAGATTACTTATAACCTTTTTCCAATTCTTAAATACTGTGGAATATATTTCATCTGGTCCTGGTGACTTGAACTTTTCAGCTTATCTATCTCCTGTTCCACTATCTCTTTAGTTATGGTAATATCTGTCAGCTTCTCATTTTCTTCTACTCTGAATATCTTGTCACTATTCGGCAAATCCTGCATGTTTTCCTGGGCAAAGACAGTTAAAAAATACTCGTTCACAATTTTACTAATCTCCTCCCAACAACTAAGCAGGTCCCATTCTGCTGTCTTTAAGGAACTATTGTTTCTCTATTCTTCGTCTTATATGCCTGATAAAATCCCTTGGGGTCCATCTTCGCTTGGCTGGCTACCTTTAATTCATAACTATTTTAAGCTTTCCTTGTTAAACTCCTGACTTTTCTAATTCATTAATTCATTTCAAATTCCTTAAAACCACTTCCCCTGTCTTTAATCTCATATATACTTCTCTTTCGCCCTATGTAATGTTTTAACCTCTGTCATCCATTTATGATCATTTTTCTGCGATCTTATTCTTGTGTAAGGGATATTCCCTAACTGTCCTGAATGTAATTTATCAACGAAATATTTATTTCGCTTCTCTATAAAGGGTGTTTTGCTTGAGTTTTAGCGTTTCTGTACATAAGAACCTTTAAAACACGTTTTTAGTAATGTTATTTTGTATTCCTTTATGGAGCGCTTTCCATGCTTTTCAGCGTTTTGGTGTCTAACACGTTGAAAAACACTCAAAAGACACGTTGATGAAAATGTCGTTTCGTTTCCCGATAAAGGGGGCTTCCAATGCATTTTGTCTTTTGGTACTTAACAATATGAAAAAAAAAGTTTAAGTAAAAGTTTTCGGTTGAGTTATTTTTCCATATAAAGTTCTAATCATGTGTTTTTGAGTCTGGGTACCTAAAAAGCTCAAAATCTCTCATAATACACTTTTCTCGTAATGTCCTTTCTTTTCTCCATGAAGGATGCTTTGCGTGTAATTTGGCACTTTTATACTTAACAAGCACAAAAACA
Source organism: Scylla paramamosain (assembly GCF_035594125.1). Taxonomy (NCBI): domain Eukaryota; kingdom Metazoa; phylum Arthropoda; class Malacostraca; order Decapoda; family Portunidae; genus Scylla; species Scylla paramamosain. Next base: position 6,933,640 of record NC_087168.1, read on the forward strand.
ATCAAAATACAAGTTTTTGATAATGCTAATTTGTTTCTCCGTAAAGGTTATTTTGCATGCTTTTCTGCGATTTCGGATGTAAGAAGGTGAAAAACACTCTAAAGATACTTTCTTGGTAATGTTATTTTATATTGCCAAATAGGGTGCTTTCAATGCTTTTTAGCATTTTGATTCCTAACACTCAAGTAAACACTCAAAAGACACGTTTCCTGTAATATAGTTTTGCTTCTTCATATAGGGATCTGCATGCATTATGATGTTTTGCTACATAATGTGAAAAACGCTCAAAATAAAGATTTTAGGTAATGTTGTTCTTTTTCTCTATATAGGGTGCTATTCATCCTTTTTAGCGTTTTGGTACTTAGGAAGCTTACTTAGGAAGCTCAGAAACACAAATAAAACTTGTTTCTCCAAACGTCTTTCCATTTCCCCATAAAGATTGCTTTGTATGTATTTTGACGTTTTGGTACATAAAAAGAAAAAAAAAACACAAAAACACGTTTTTGGTGATGTTCTGTTTCTCTATTAAGAGATATATAATATATTTAATTTTCATTCAGGCGGTTTAGTGTTTGGTACCTAAGAGACTCAAAACTCTGATAATACACGTTTCTCGTAATGTCCTATCGTTTCTTCATACAGGGTGCTTTAAATGCATTTTTAAGATGATGTACGTAACAGACTCAAAAAGACTCAAAATACACGTTTTTGGTAAGGTTTTTTTGTTTGGTAAGATTATTCGTGTTTGTTGCACGCGTTTTAGCGTTTTGGAACGTAAAAAGTTTAAAACACTTAAAAGACATGCTTATTATTTTGCATTTCTATATAAGGTGCTTTCCATGCTATTTAGCGTTTTCGTGCCTAACACGCGGAAAAACACATAAAAACACATTTCTTACATTGTTGTTTAATTTTCTCGTATAGCGATTAAGCATTATGGTGTTTTGCTACCTGACAATGTGAAAAACATTCAAATTACACGATTTTGGTAATGTTTTTTTTCTTTCTCCATTTTTGCGTTTTGGTACCTGAGAACCACTTTTCTAGTAATATTTTTTTTTTTCACACATAAAGCTAGTTTCGCATGCAATTTGGTGTTTTGGTAAGTAAGAATGTTAAAAAGATTCAAAATACACCCATTTGGTAAAGTTGTTCTGTTTCTCAATTGAGTGTTATTCATGAATTTCAGCATTTTGGTATAAAAGAAACATCTCCATATACACGAGTTTTTGCGTGTTTTGCCTTGTGGTTCTTGTGAAACTATAAAACACTCATTTTACACGTTTCTCGTAATGTCCTTTTCTTTCCCCAATATAGAGTGCTTTGCAACTATTTTCGCGTTTTCTGTAGGTAACAAGCTCAAAAACACTCAAAATATAACTTTTTAGTAATATTATTCTATTTCTTCATATTGGTTGGTTTGCATCCGTTTTAATGTTTTTCTAAGTAAAACACTAAAAAGACACGTTTTCAGTAATTTTGTTTTGGATTCCCATATAGAGTGACTTCCATATTATTTATCGTTTTGGTGCCTAACTTGCTGAAAAACACTGAAAAGACAGGTATCTGGTAAAGTCGTTTAATTTCCTCATATAGGTGGCTTTGCATACACTTTAGAGTTTGGTACATAACAGTCCGAAAAAAAAAAGAAGCTAAAATTAACTTTTTTCATAATATTATTTTTTTCAAATAATTTCCCTGAATTTTGCCAGAATTTTGGCATCTCGGTACCTATGAAAATAAATAACAAAAACAAATATCCTAGTTTTTATTTATTTATTTATTTTCTATATAAAGAGTATTATTTGTGGGTTTTAACTCTTTTCGTACTTATGGAACTTAAAAACACTCATAATACACTTTTCTCGTAATGTCCTTTCGTTTCCCAAACATAGATTTCTTTGCATGTATTTAAGCGTTTTTATACGTAACAGATCAAAAACACTGAAAATTAATGTTTTTCGTAATGTTATTTTGTTTCTCCATAAAGGGTGTTTTGCATGCATTTTAGTGTTTTGGTATGTAAGGAGCTGAAAAACACTTAAAGACAAGTTCTTGGTAAATGTTGGTTTTATTCCCATGTAATGTCATTGCCCTGCTTTTTTTTGCTTTATTGCCTAACACGCTCAAAAACAGTCAAAAAACACTTTTTTTCTGGTAATGTCATTTATTTCCCACATAAAGCTAGTTTCGCATGTAATAACGGGTTTTGGTAACTAAGAAAATATGAAAAAAACTCAAAATACACGCATTTGGTAAGGTTGTTCTGTTTCTCAATTAAGAGTGTTATTCATGAATTTCAGCGTTTTGTTATCTAAGAAACATCTCCATATACACGAGTTTTTGCTTGTTTTTTCCTTGTGGTTCTTGTGAAACTATAAAACATTATAAACGTTTCTCGTAATGTCCATTTGTTTCCCAATATAGAGAGATTTGCATCCATTTTCGCTCAAAAACAAAAAATAATACCTTTTTTTGGTAATATTAATCTATTTCATGATATTGGTTGATTTGCATTCGTTTTAGCGTTTTTCTACGTAAAACACTGAAAAGACACGTTTTCAGTAATTTTGCTTTGGATTTCCATACAGAGTGACTTCCATATTATTTATTGTTTTGGTGCCTAACATACTGAAAAACAGGCAAAAGACAGGTTTCATGTAAAGTCGTTTAATTTCCCCATATAGGTGGCTCTACATGCAGTTTAGGGTTTGGTACATAACAGTCTGAAAAAAAAAGCTAAAATTAACTTTTTTTATTTTTTTTCACATAAATTCCCTGAATTTTGCCAGAATTTTGGCATCTCGGTACCTATGAAGATTAATAACAAAAAAAAATGCTATTTTTTCATTTATTTATTTATTTTTGGTACTTAAGGAACGTATAAACACTCATAATACTCGTTTCTCGTAATGTCCTTTTGTTTCCTAAGGATAAGGTTCTTTGCATGTATTTAAGCGTTTTTATAGGTAACATGATCAAAAACACTCAAAATATACCTTTTTCGTAATGTTGTTCTATTTCTTCATATTGGTTGGTTTCCATCCGTTTTAGCGTTTTTCTACGTAAAACACAGAAAAGACACGTTTTCAGTAATTTTGTTTTGGATTCCCATATAGAGTGACTTCCATGTTATTTATCGTTTTGGTGCCTAACATGCTGAAAAAAACACTCAAAAGACATGTTTCTTGTAAAGTCGTTTAATTTCCCCATATAGGTAGCTTTGCATACACTTTAGGGTTTGGTACATAACAGTCCGAAAAAAAGCTAAAATTAACCTTTTACATAATATTCTTTTTTCACGTAATTTTCCTGAATTTTGCCAGAATTTTGGCATCTTGGTACCTATGAAGATCAATAAAAAAAATGCTATTTTTTTTATTCTTTTTTATTTTTTTCTCTATAAAGAGTGTTATTTGTGGGTTTTAGCTTTTTGGTACTTAAGGAACTTCTAAACACTCATAATACACATTCCTCGCAATGTCCTTTCATTCCCAAACATAGGGTTCTTTCCATGTATTTAGGCGTTTTTATTGGTAACAAGCCCAAAAACACTCAAAATACATGTTTTTGATAATGTTATTCTGTTTTTCCATAAAGGGTGTTTTGCATGGGTTTTAGCGTTTTGGTATGTAAGGAGCTCAAAAAAACTTAAAGGCAAGTTCTTGGTAAAAGTTGGTTATATTCCCATGTAATGTGATTGCCCTGCTTTTTAGTGCTTTATTACCTAACACGCTGAAAATCACTAAAAAGACACTTTTCTAGTATTTTTTTTTCCACAGTTCCGCATGTAATTTGGGGTTGGACCACTAAGAATGTGAAAAAAAACACTCAAAATACACTCATTTCCTAAGATTGTTCTGTTTCTCAATTAAGAGTATTATTCATGAGTTTCAGCATTTTGGTATCTAAGAATATACAAAAAAGTTGAGTGTTTTTAAGCTTGTTACCTACAAAAAAACGTGAAAATGAATGCAAAGCAGTCTGTATTTGGAAAAAAAAAGGATATTACAAGAAAATTGTATAATGAATGTTTTAATACTTTTCAAGAACCATAAGGCAAAAAACTCAAAAACTCGTATATAAGCTTAAAAACACTCAACTTTTTTGTAATGTTATTCTATTTCTTCATATTGGTTGGTTTGCATCCGTTTTAGGGTTCTACGCTAAAACTGAAAAGACACGTTTTCAGTAATATTGTTGAAATTGCTGAAAACAAAGACACGTTTCTTGTAAAGTCGTGTAATTTCCCCATATAGGTTGCTTTGCATGCACTTCCGTGTTTCGTACATAACTCCGGAAAAAAGCTAAAATTATTTTTTTTTTCACATAATTTCCCTGAATTTTCTCAGAATTTTGGCATCTCGGTACCTATGAAGATGAATAACAAAAAAAAAAAAATCTATTTTTTTAAATTATTTTTTTTCTCTATAAAGAGTGTTATTTGTGGGTTTTAGATTTTTGGTACTTAAGGAACTTAAACATACTCATAATACACGTTTTTCGTAATGTCCTTTCGTTTCACAAATATAGCGTTCTTTGCATGTATTTAAGCGATTTTATAGGTAACATGATCAAAAACACTCAAAATACATGTTTTTGGTAATGTTATTCTGTTTCTCCATAAAGGTTGTTTTGCATGTGTTTAGCGGTTTGGTATGTAAGGAGTTAAAAAACACTTAAAGGCAAGTTCTTCGTAAAATTTGGTTTTATTCCAATGTAATGTGATTGTTCTGCTTTTTAGTGTTTTGTTGCATATAACGCTCAAAAACACTCAAAAGACACTTTTCTGGTAATGTCATTTTTTTCCCACATAAAGCTAGTTTCGCATGTAATTTGGGATTTTCATAACTAAGAATGTGAAAAACACTCAAAATACACACATTTGGTAAGGTAGTTCTGTTTTTCAATTAAAAGTGTTATTCTTGAGTTTTAGCGTTTTGGTATGTAAGAAACTTCTTTATATACACGAATTTTTTGCGTTTTTTGCCTTGTGGTTCTTGTGAAACTATAAAACACTCATTATACACGTTTCTCGTAACGTCTTTTGCTTCCCTATATAGAGTGCTTACTATCCATTTGCGCGTTTTTTGTAGGTAAAAAGCTCAAAAACACTTTTTGGTAATGTTATTCTATTTCTTCATATTTGTTGGTTTGCATCCGTTTTAGCGTTTTTTCTACGTAAAACACTGAAAAGACATATTTTCAGTAATTTTGTTTTGGATTCACATATTGACTGACTTCCATATTATTTATCGTTTTAGTGCCTAACATGCTGAAAAACACTGAAAATACAGGTTTCTGGTTTAACTTCCTTATATAGGTGTCATGCACTTTAGAGTTTGATACATAAAAATCCGAAAAAGAGCTATAATTAACTTTTTTGATAATGTTCTTTTTTCCATATAAATTCCCTGAATTTTGGCAGAATTTTGGCATCTTGATACCTATGAAAATCAATATAAAAAAAAGCTATTTTTTAATTTATTTATTTATTTATTTTTCTCTATAAAGAGTGTTATTTGTGGGTTTTAACGTTTTAGTACTTAAGGAACTTAAAAACGGTCCTAATACACGTTTCTCGTAATGTCCTTTCGTTCCCAAACATAGGGTTATTTGCATGTATTTAAGCGTTTTTATAGGTAACATGATCAAAACACTTAAAACACATGTTTTTAGTAATGTTATTCTGCTTCTCCATAGAGGAGTTTTTTGCATGCGTTTTAGTGTTTTGGATTCTAAGGAGGTTAAAAACACTTCAAGGCAAGTTCTTGGTAAAAGTTGGTTTTATTCCCATGTAATGTAATTGCCCTGTTTTTTTTTTTTTTTTTTTTTTTTTGTGATTTATTGCCTAACACGCTCAAAAACACTCAAAAGATACTTCTGGTAATGTCATTTTTTTTCCAACATAGTTTCGCGTGCTATTTCGAGTTTTGCTAACTAAGAATCTGAAAAACACTCAAAATACACGCATATGGTAAGGTTGTTCTGTTTCTCAATTAATATTGTTATTCATGAGTTTCAGCATTTTGGTATCTAAGAAACTTCTTTATATACACGAGTTTTTGCGTTTTTTGCGTTTTGGTTCTTGTGAACCACAAGTTCTTTTGCTCAAAAATAATAAGACACTCATTACACACGTTTCTTGTAATATCCTTTTGTTTCCCAATAGGGAGTGCTTTGCATCCATTTTCGCGTTTTTTGTAGGTAACAAGCTCAAAAACACTCAAAATGTACCTTTTTGGTAATGTTATTTTATTTCTTCTTATTGGCTGGTTTGCATCCGTTTTAGCGTTTTTCTGCGTAAAACACCGAAAAGACACGTTTTCAGTAATTTTGTTTTACATTCCCATATAGAGTGACTTGCATATTATTTACCATTATGGTGCCAAACAAGCTGAAAAACACTCATAAGACAGTTTTCTGGCAAAAACGTTTGATTTCCCCATATAAGTGGCTTTGCATGCACTTTAGGGTTTGGTACATAACAGTACGAAAAAAAAGCCTAAATTAACTTTTTTGATAATTGACTCATAATTTCCTGAATTTTGCCCAAATTTTGGCATCTAAGTACCTGTGAAGATGAAAAAAGAAAGGAAAAAATATCGTATTTATTTATTTTTATTTTTTTCTGAATAAAGAGTGTTATTTGTGGCTTTTAGCTTTTTGGTAAATAGTGATCTTAAAAACACTCATAATACACGTTTCTCGTAATGTCCTTTCGTTTCCCAAAAATAGGGTTCATTGCATGTATTTAAGCGTTTTTATTGGTAACATGATCAAAAACACTCAAAATATATGTTTTTGGTAATGCTATTCTCTTTCTCCATAAAGTGTGTTTTGCATGCGTTTTAGTGTTTTGGTATATAAGGAGCTCAAAACACTTAAAGGCAAGTTCTTGGTAAAAAATGATTCTAGCCATGTAAAGTGATTCCCATGCTTTTTAGTGCTTTATTGCCTATCACGCTCAAAAACACTCAAAAGACACTTTTCTGGTAATGTCATTTTTTTTCCCACATAAAGCTGGTTTCGCATGCAATTTGGGATTTTGGTAACTAAGAATGTGAAAAGCACTCAAAATACACGCATTTAGTAAAGTTGTTCTGTTTCTCAATTAAGAGTGTTATACATGAGTTTCAGCATTTTGGTATCTAGGAAACTTCTCCATATACACGAGTTTTTGCGTTTTTTGCCTTGTTGTTCTTTTGAACTATAATACACTCATTATACACTTTTCTCGCAATGTCCCTTTGTTTCCCAAAATAGAGTCCTTTTTATCAATTTTAGCGTTTTTTTTTGTAGGTAGCAAGCTCAAAAACACTCAAAATATACCTTTTTAGTTGTTTTTTCTATTTCTTGATATTGGTTGGTTTGCATCCATTTTAACGTTTTTCTACGTAAAACACTGGGAAGACACGTTTTCAGTAATTTTGTTTTGGATTCTCATATAAAGTGAGTTCCTTATTATTTATCATTTTGGTGCCTAACATGCTGAAAAACACTCAAAAGACAGATTTCTGGTAAGGTCGTTTAATTTCCTCATATAAGAGGCTTTGCATGCACTTTAGGGTTTGGTATATAACAGTCCGAAAAAAAAGCAAAAAAAAACTTTTTTTATAATTTTCTTTTATCATATAATAGCCCGGAATTTTCCCAGAATTTTGGCATCTCGGTACCTATGAAGATGAATAACAAAAAAAAAAAAATCCTATTTTTTTATTTTTTATTTATTTATTTTTTGTAAATAAAGAGTGTTATTTGTGGGTTTTAGCTTTTCGGTACTTAAGGAACTAAAAAATACTCATAATACATATTTCTCGTAATGTCCTTTCGTTTCCCAAACATAAGGTTTTTTGCATGTATTTAAGCGTTTTTATAGATAACATGATCAAAAACACTCAAAATTCATATTTTTCGTAATGTTATTCTGTTTCTCCATAAAGTTTGTTTTGCATGCGTTTTAGCGGTTTGGTATATAAGGAGCTCAAAAATACTTAAAGGCAAGTTTTTGGTATAAATTGGTGTTATTCCAATGTAATATGATTACCCTGCTTTTTAGTGCTTTATTGCCTATCACGCTCAAAAACACTTAAAAGACACTTTTCTGGTAATGTCATTTTTTTCTCACATAAAGGTTATTTCGCATGCAATTTGGGGTTTTGGTAACTAAGAATGTGAAAAGCACTCAAAATACACGCATTTAGTAAGGTTGTTCTGTTTCTCAATTAAAAAAGTTTCAGCATTTTGGTATCTAGGAAGCTTCTCCATATACACGAGTTTTTGTGTTTTTTGCCTTTTGGTTCTTTTGAACTATAAAAAAAACTCATTATACACTTTTCTTGCAAAGTCCTTTTGTTTTCTAATATAGAGTGCTTTGCATCAATTTTCGCGTTTTTTGTAGGTAACAAGCTCAAAAACATTCAAAATATACCGTTTTGGTAATGTTTTTTCCATTTCTTGATATTGGTTGGTTTGGATCCGTTTTAGCGTTTTCCTACGTAAAACACAGAAAAAACACGTTTTCAGCAATTTTGTTTTTGGATTCACATATAGAGTGAGTTCCTTATTATTTATCGTTTTGGTGCTATTTTTCGTTTTTATGCTGAAAAACACTCAAAAAACAGATTTCTGTTAAGGTCGTTTAATTTCCTCTTTGGATGCATTATAGGGTTTGGTACATAACAGTCCGAAAAAAAAAACTAAAATTTACGTTTGTGATAATTTTCTTTTATCATATAATAGCCCTGACTTTTCCCAGAATTTTGGCATCTCGGTACCTATGAACATGAATAACAAAAAAAAAAAAAAATCCTATTTTTTTATTTTTTTTACTTTTTTTTCTAAATAAAAAGTGTTATTTGTGGGTTTTAGCTTTTTGGTACTTAAAGAACTTAAAAACACCTATAATACACATTTCTCGTAGTGTCCTTTCGTTTCGCAAACATAAGGTTCTTTGCATGTATTTAAGCGTTTTTATAGATAACATGATCAAAAACACTCAAAATATATGTTTTTGGTAATTTTATTCTGTTTCTCCATAAAAAGTGTTTTGCATGCGTTTTAGCGTTTTGGTGTGTAATGAGCTCAAAAAAACTTAAAGGCAAGATCTTGGTAAAAGTTGTTTTTGTTCCCATGAAATGTGATTGCCCTGATTTTTAGTGCTTTATTGCCTAACACGCTCAAAAACACTCAAAAGACACTTTTCTGGTAATATTATTTGTTTTCCCACATAAAGCTAGTTTTGCATGGAATTTGGGGTTTTGGTAACTAAGAATGTGAAAAAAAACTCAAAACACAGACGTTTAGTCTATTTCTTAATTAAAAGTGTTATTCATGAGTTTCAGCATTTTGGTATGTAAGAAATTTCTCTATATACACGAGTTTTTGCGTTTATTGCCTTGTGGTTCTTTTAAAACTATAAAACACTCATTATACACGTTTCTCGTAATGTCCTTTTGTTTCCTAATATAGAGTGCTTTATATCCATTTTTGCATTTTTTTGTAGGTAACAAGCTCAAAAATACTCAAAATATATCTTTTTGGTAATGTTATTCTATTTCTTCATAAAGGTTGGTTTGCATCCGCTTTAGCGTTTTTCTACGTAAAACACTGAAAAGACACGTTTTCAGTAATTTTCTTTTGGATTCACATATTGACTGACTTCCATATTATTTATCGTTTTAGTGCCTAACATGCTGAAAAACACTGAAAAGACAGGTTTCTGGTAAAGTCGTTTAACTTCCCTATATAGGTGGCTTTGGATGCACTTTAGGGTTTGGTACATAACAATCCGAATAAAAAAGCTATAAATAACTCTTTTGGTAATGTTCTTTTTTCCACATAAATTCCCTGAAATTTGGCAGAATTTTGGCATCTCGGTACCTATAAGGATAAATAACAAAAAAATAAATAAATAAATAAATAAAAAATCCAATTTTTTTAATTTTTTGTTAATTATTTTTTTTCAAAATAAAGAGTGTTATTTATGGGTTTTAGCTTTTAGGTACTGAAAAAAATTTAAAAAAACACTCATAATACACGTTTCTCGTAATGTCCTTTCGTTTCCCAAACATAAAGTTCTTTGCATGTATTTAAGCGTTTTTATAGATATCATGATCAAAAACACTCAAAATACATGTATTTGGTAATATTATTCTGTTTCTTTATAAAATGTATTTTGCATGCGTTTTAGCGTTTTGGTATGTAAGGCGCTCAAAAACACTTAAAGGCAAGTTCTTGGTAAAATTTGGTTTTATTCCCATGTAATGTGATTGACCTTCCTTTTAGTGCTTTATTGCGTAACACGTTCAAAAACACTCAAAAGACATGCAAGGCCTCGCATATGAGGAAATTAAAGACCTTACCAGAAATCTGTCTTTTGAGTGTTTTTCAGCATGTTAGGCACCAAAACGATAAATAATAAAGAACTCACTCTATGTGGGAATCCAAAAGAAAATTACTGAAAACCTGTCTTCTCAGTGTTTTACGTAGAAAAACGCTAAAACTGATGCAAACCAATCCATATCAAGAAGCAGAAAAACATTACCAAAAATGTATATTTTGAGTGTTTTTGAGCTTGTTATCTACAAAAAAATAAAACGCAAAAATTGATACAAAGCACTCTATATTGGGAAACAAAGGGACATTGCAAGAAAAGTGTATAATGAATGTTTTATAGTTCAAAAAAACCACAAGGCAAAAAACGCAAAAACTCGTGTATATGGAGAAGTTTTCTAGATACCAAAATGCAGAAACTCGTGAATAACACTCTTAATTGAGAAACAGAACAACCTTACTAAATGCGTGTCAAAAACACTAAAAGGCAAGTTCTTCTTAAAAGTTGGTTTTATTCCCATGTAATATGATTGCCCTGCTTTTTAGTGCTTTATTGCCTAACACGCTCAAAAACACTCAAAGACACTTTTCTGGTAATATCATATTTTTCCCACATAAAGCTAGTTTCGCATGGAATTTGGGGTTTTGGTAACTAAGAATGTAAAAAAAACTCTTAAAATACACGCATTTAGTAAGGTTGTTCTGTTTCTTGATTAAGAGTGTTATTCATGAGTTTCAGAATTTTGGTATCTTAGAATCTTCTCCATACAGTCGAGTTTTTGCGTTGTTTGCCTTGTGATTCTGGTGAAACTATAAAACACTCATTATATACGCTTCTCGTTATGTCCTTTTTTTTCCTTATATAGAGTGCTTTGCATCCATTTTCGCGCTTTTTTTATGTAACAAGCTCAAAAACACACAAAATATACTTTTTTTGATAATGTTATTCTATTTATTTATATTAGTTGGTTTGCATCTGTTTTAGCGTTTTTCTACGTAAATCTTTTAAAACACACGTTTCCAGTAATTTTGTTTTAGATTTCCATATAGAGTGACTTTCATATTATTTATCGTTTTGGTGCCTAACATGCTTTTTGGTGCCTTTTGCTTCCCAATATAGAGTGCTTTCCATCCATTTTTGCGTTTTTTTGTAGGTAACAATTTCAAAAACACAAATAATATACCATTTTGGTAATGTTATTCTATTTCTTCATTTTGGTTGTTTTGCATCCATTTTAGCGTTTTCTACATAAAACACCGAAAAGACACGTTTTCAGTAATTTTGTTTTGGATTCTCATATAGATTGACTTCCTTGGGTTTTATCGTGTTGGTTCCTAACATGCTGAAAAACACTCATAAGACAGTTTTCTGGCAAAGACGTTTAATTTCCCCATATAGGTGGCTTTGCATGCACTTTAGGGGTTTGGTACATAACAGTCCGAAAAAAAAGCTAAATTTAACTTTTTTGATAATGTCCTTATTTCATATAATTTCCTGAAAATTTCCCGAATTTTGGCGCCTCCTTACCTGTGAAGATGAATAAGAATGAAAAAAAAATATTGTATTTTTTTTTTCTCAATAAAGAGTGTAATTTGTGGCTTTTAGCTTTTTCGTACTTAATGAATTTAAAAGCACTCATAATACACGTTTCTCGTCATGTCCTTTCATTTCCCAAAAATGGGGTTCTTTGCATGTATTTAAGCGTTTTTATTGGTAACATGATCAAAAACACTCAAAATACATGTTTTTCGTAATGTTATTCTGTTTCACCATAAAGTGTATTTTGCATGCATTTTAGCGTTTTGGTATATAACGAGCTCAAATACACTTAAAGGCAAGTTCTTGTTAAAAATTGGTTTTATTCCAGTGTAATGTGATTGCCCTGCTTTTTAGTGCTTTATTGCCTAACACGCTCAAACACTCAAAAGACATTTTTCTGGTAATGTCATTTTTTTCCCACATAAAGCTGGTTTCGCATGTAATTTAGAGTTTTGGTAACTAAGGATGTGAAAAGCACTCAAAATACACGCATTAAGTAAGATGGTTTTGTTTCTCAATTAAGAGTGTTGTTCCAGAGTTTCACCATTTTGGAATGTAAGAAACTTCTCTATATACAGAAGTTTTTGCGTTTTTTGCCTTGTGCTTCTTGTGAAACTATAAAACACTCATTATACACGTTCCTCGTAATGTCCTTTTGCTTCCCAATATAGAGTGCTTTCCATCCATTTTCGTGTTTTTTGTAGGTAACAATTTCAAAAATGCTCAAAATATACCTTTTTGGTAATGTTATTTCATTTCTTCATATTGGTTGGTTTGCATCCGTTTTAGCGTTTTTCTACGTAAAACACCGATAAGACACGTTTTTAGTAATTTTGTTTTGGATTCCCATATAGATTGACTTCCATGTTATTTATCGTGTTGGTTCCTAACATGCTGAAAAACACTCATAAGACCGTTTTCTGGCAAAGACGTTTAATTTCCCCATATATGTGGCTTTCCATGCACTTTACGGGTTTGGTACATAGCAGTCCGATAAAAGCTAAATTTAACTTTTTGGATAGTGTTCTTATTTCACATAATTTCCTGAATTTTGCCCGAATTTTGTCATCTTGGTACCTGTGAAGATGAATAAGAAAGAAAAAAAATATTGTATTTTTTTTTATTTATTTATTGTTTCTCAATAAAGAGTGTTATTTGTGGCTTTTAGCTTTTTGGTAATTAATGAACTTAAAAACACTCATAATACACGTTTCTCGTAATCTCCTTTCGTTTCTCAAAAATAGTGTTCTTTGCATGTATTTAAGCGTTTTTATTGGTAACGTGATCAAAAACACTCAAAATACATGTTTTTGGTAAAGTTATTCTGTTTCACCATAAAGAGTGTTTTCAATGCGTTTTAGTGTTTTGGTATATAAGGAGCTCAAAAACACTTAAAGGCAAGTTCTTGGTAAAAATTCCTTTTCCTCTAATGTAATGTGATATCCCTCTTTTTTAGTGCTTTATTGCCTATCACGCTCAAAAACACTCAAAAGACACTTTTCTGGCAAAGTCATTTTTTTTTTATCCCACAAGTCTATTTTTGCATGCAATTTGGGGTTTTGGTAACTAAGAATGTGAAAAGCACTCAAAATACACGCATTTATTAAGGTTTTTCTGTTTCTCAATTAGAAATTACATGAGTTTTAGCATTTTTGTATCTAGGAAACCTCTCCATATACACGAGATTTTGCGTTTTTTCCCTTGTGGTTCTATTGAACTATAAAACAATCATTATGCACTTTTCTTGCAATGTCCTTTTGTTTCCCAATATAGGGTGCTTTACATCAATTTTCGCGTTTTTCTTGTAGGTAACAAGCTGAAAAACACTCAAAATATATCTTTTTAGTAACATTTTTCTTATTCTTGATATTGGTTGCTTTGCATCCGTTTTAGCGATTTTCTACGTAAAACACTGAGAAGACACGTTACGTTTTCAGTAACTTTGTTTTGGACTCCCATATAGAGTGAGTTCCATATTATTTATCATTTTGGTGCCTAACATGCTAAAAAACACTCAAAACACAGATTTCTGGTAAAGTCGTTTAATTTCCTCATATAGGAGGCTTTGCATGCACTTTAGGGTTTGGTACATAACAATCCGAAAAAAAAGCTGAAATTAACTTTTTTGATAATATTTTTTTATTATATGATTGCCCTGAATTTTCCCAGAATTTTGGCATATCGGTACCTATGAATATGAATAACAAAAAAAAAAAAATTCTTATTTTCTTATTTTATTTTTTTTTTATTTTCTAAATAAAGAGTGTTATTTGTGGGTTTTAGCTTTTTGGTACTTAAGGAACTTAAAAAACACTCATAATACACGTTTCTCGTAATGTCCTTTTGTTTCCCAAACATAATGTTCTTTCCATGTATTTAAGCGTTTTTATAGATAACATGATCAAAAACACTCAAAATACATGTTTTTGGTAATGTTATTCTGTTTCTCCATAAAGTTTGTTTTGCATGCGTTTTAGCGGTTTGGTATTTAAGCAGCTCAAAAACACTTAAAGGCAAGTTTTTGGTATAAATTAGTGTTATTCCAATGTAATATGTTTGCCCTGCTTTTTAGTACTTTGCATTTTGGATACCAAAATTGCCTATCACGCCGAAAAACACTTAAAAGACCCTTTTCTGGTAATGACATTTTTTTCTCACATAAAGGTTATTTCGCATGCAATTTGGGGTTTTGGTAACTGAGAATGTGAAAAGCACTGAAAATACACGCATTTAGTAAGGTTGTTCTGTTTCTCAGTTAAGAGTGTTATTCATGAGTTTCAGCATTTTGGTATCTAGGAACCTTCTCCATATACACGAGTTTTTGTGTTTTTTGATTTTTGGTTCTTTTGAACTATAAAAAAAAAGTTATAATACACATTTGCCAAAAACGTGTATTTTGAATGTTTTTCAGCTTATTTCGTACCAATACGCAAAAAATCATCCATTTCACCCTTTATAAGGTAAAGAGACGACATTCCCAGAAAAAATGTTATTTCGGGGCTTTTCAACGTTAGCACCAAAACTCTAAAGAGCATGGAAGACACTCTATATAAAAATCAAAACAACATTATCAAAATGGTGTCTTTTGAGTGTTTTTGAGCTTCTTACATTCCAAAATGCTAAAACGCGTGCACAATAGCCTTTATCGGGAGACATTACCAAAAACGTATGATTTAAGCGTTTTCCAGCTTTTTAGAAACCAAAACGCCTAAATGAATGTGCTAATCACGTGATTCAGTATTTTATTACCAAAGAAGCTCAAAAACACTTATAATATACGTTTTTGGTAATGTTGTTCTGTTTTTTTATATTCTGTATAGATTGTTGTACCTAACATGAGGAAAAAACCCATTTGTTTGGTTAATTTGTGTGCATTTTGGCGTTTTCGTACCCAATAAGCTCAAGAACACTCAAAACACACATTTTTGGTAATGTTCTATTTCACCATAAAGGATGTTTTGCACGCTTTTTAGAAATTCGGTACGTAAGAGGCTCAAAACATTGAAAAGACACGTTTTCGATGTTTTATATATTTTTTTCCTATATAGAGTTCTCCATGTTTTTTTTTTTGTGGGGTTGGTTTCTAATATGGTAAAAACACTCAAATGACACGTTTCCGGTAATATAATTTCTTTACATCAAATAGTGTGCTGTCTGCATTTTGGCGTTTTGGTAGCTAATGATCGGGAAAACTCACAAAACACGAGTTTATAGGAATGTTGTCCTCTTTCTCCATAAAGGGTGTTTTTCATGCGTTTTAGAGTTTTAGTACGTAAGAAACTGAAAAACACTCAAAAGACAAGTTTTTGTTAATATTGATTGCTTTTCCTATACAGGTTCTCTTGCATGCACTTTGGTGTTTTTGTATCTAACAAGCTCAAAAACACTCAGCATACAAGTTTTTCGTAATGTTGGTCTGTTTTTTTTTTTTTTTTTTTATGTATGGTGTTCACTATGCTTTTAGGCGTTTTGGTACCTATCATGGGGAAAAAAAACTTATAAAGTACGCTTTTGGTAATGTTGTTTTGTTTCTGCAAATATAGTATTATTCACCTGATTTAGCCTTTGGTATCTATGAAGCTGAAAAAGACATAATACACCTTTATGTTAATATCGTTTCTTTTACCTATATAGGGTAATTTGCATACATTTTGGAGTTTTGTTACCTAACAAGCTAAAAAAAATCTCAGAACATACGTTTTTACTAATATTGTTTTGGACGCCTTTTATCGTTTTGGTACGTAAAAAGCTCAGAAACGCTCGATTTTGTTAATGTTATCTTGTTTTCCCATATAGGGTGTTTTCCTTGCTTTTTTAGCGTTTTGTTGCCTAATACGCTCAAAACACCTAAATGACAAGTTTCTGGTGGTTTTGCTACTGGTTTTGTTAGTTTTTTTTTTTTTTTCTCTCTCTCTCATATAGAGTAATATTCACGTGTTTTAGCGTTTTGGTACATAAAAAAAATGAAAATAAAAACACTCATAATACACGTTTCTGTTAATATCGTTTCGTTTCCTTAAATAGGGTTCTTTGCATGCAATATGGGGTCTAGTACCTAACAAGTTAAAAGACACTGAAATAAGAATTTTTTGCTAAAGTTTCCCATAAATGTTTCTTTGCTCACATTTTAGCGTTTTGTACGCTCAAAAACACTACGAGTAAAAAGAAACGTTTTTGACAATATTATTCTGTTTCTCCATGAAGTTTCTTTTCTATGCATTTTAGTGTTTTGGTACGTAAAAAGCTGAAAACACTCAAAAGACACGTTTTTGTTTGTTTCTCCAGTATAGCTGACTTTCCATGCACTTTGGCGTTTTCGAAAACACTACTAATACATGTTTTTGTACCCTAAATGAGGAAAGGAAACGCGACTTCCAGAAAAGTGCCTTTTGAATGTTTATTGGCGTGCTAGGCACCATAACGCTAAAAAGCATGGAAAGCACCCTATAAAGGAAAACAAAACAACTTAACCAAAAACGTGTGTTTTCAGTGTTTTTGAGTTTCTTACCTACCGAAACGCTAAAAGGCATGAAAAAAAAAAAAAAATGGAGAAATAATATTATCAAAAACAAATATTTAAAAAAGCATGGAAAGCACCCTATAAAGGAAAACAAAACAACTTTACCATAAACGTGTGTTTTCATTATTTTTTACTTTCTTACGTACCGAAACGCTAAATCGCATGAAAAAAAAAACGGAGAAATAATATCAAAAACAAATATTTCGAGTGTTTTTGAGTTAGTTAAGTAGAAAAACGCCAAAATGCATATATAGTATCTTAAATAGGAAAATGAAAAGACGTTACTAAAATGTGTACTATTGGTGTTTTTTTTTTTTTTATTATTAGGTACGAAGTCGCTAAAATGCATGAATAACACTCTATATGAAATAACATTTCCAAAAACGTATATTTTCAGTGTTATCACATTGTTATGAATGAAAACGCCATAATGCATGTAAAGCCCCCTATTTGAGGAAAGGAAACGAGATTTCAGAAACGTGTCTAAAATGTGTTCTTCAGCGTGTTAGGCACAAAAATGCTAAAAAGCATACAAATCACCTGATATGGGAATACAAAACAACATAAAGAAAACGTTTCTTTTGAGTGTCCTACGTACCAAAACGATAAAAAAAAAAAACATCCTTTATGGAGAAACAAAATAACATTACCAAAAACAAGTATTTTTAATGTTTTATAAGATTGTTACGTAAA
Organism: Scylla paramamosain; assembly: GCF_035594125.1. Lineage (NCBI taxonomy): Eukaryota > Metazoa > Arthropoda > Malacostraca > Decapoda > Portunidae > Scylla > Scylla paramamosain. Next base: position 6,951,228 of record NC_087168.1, read on the forward strand.
AAAACGCCTAAATGAATCGAAAATACCCTATATAGGAAAAATGAAAAGACATTACGAGAAACGTGTATTATGAGTGTTTTCGACCTTCTTAGTATCAAAAGGGTAAAACGCATGAATAACACTCTATATGGAGAAAAAGAACAATATTGCCAAAAAAAAAAAACGTGCATTTTGAGTGTTATGACATTGTTAGTTATCAAAAAGCCAAAATGCATGCAAAGGCCCATATATAGATATATGAAACGACATTAAAAACGCATGAAAATACCCTATATGGAGAAACAGAATACATTTACCCAAAACGTGTATTTTGAGTGTTTTTGAGCTTGTTATGTACAAAATCGCCTATCATCAAACAAAACACCCTGCATATGGAAATGAAAGGACATTACGAGAAACGTTTGTTATGTTTTTTTTTTAATTATTACTCTCTTAAGTACCAAATCAGTAAAAAGCTTCAATAGTGCTCTGAAGAAAAAGAACAAACTTACCAAAAACGTGTATTTTTTTACATTGATAATTACCAAAATGCCAACATGCATGTAAAGCAAGCTATATGAAGAAATGAAACGAAATCATTAGAAACTTGTCTTTTGTTATTTTTTGAGCGTGTTCGGCACCAAATCAGTAAGAAGCAACGAAATCACCCTATAGGGGAATACAAAACTACTAAAACGTCTCTTTAGAGTGTTTTTTTAGGTTCTTACGAACTAAAATGTCAAAATACACTCCTTTATGGAGAAGCAGAATAACATTAACAAAAGTAAGTGTTTTTGAGTGTTTTTTTTATCATGTTACCTGTAAAAAACGCTTAAATACATGCAAAGATCCCTATATTTGGGAAACGAAAGGACATTACGAGAAATGTGTATTATGAATGATTTTAAGTTCCTTAAGTACCAAAACGTTAAAACCTACAAATAACACTCTTTATAGAGAAAAAAATAAATAAACAAAAAAATTAGCATTTTTATTTTCTTGTTATTGATGTTCATAGGTACCAATATGCCAAAATTCTGCAAAAATTCAGGAAAATTATGTGGAAAAAAGAACATTATCGAAAAAGTTAATTTTACCTTTTTTTCGGAGTTATGTACCAAACCATAAAGTGTATGCAAAGCCACCTATTTGGGAAAAATTTAAAGACTTTACAAGAAACCTGTCTTTTAAGTGTTTTTTCCGCATGTTAGGCACCAAAACGATAGATTATATGAAAGTCACTCTATATGGAAATCCAAAACAAAATTACTGAAAACGTATCTTTTAAAAGATTTACGTAGAAAAACGCTAAAACGGATGCAAACCAACCAATATGAAGAAATAGAATAACATTACCAAAAAAGTATATTTTGTGTTTTTTAGCTTGCTACAAAAAAAAAAAAAAACGTGAAAATGGATGCTAAACACTCTATATAAGAAAAAAAGAGGACATAACGAGAAACGTGTATAATGAGTGTTTTATAGTTTCACCAGAATCACAAGGCAAAAAACGCTAACACTCGACTGTATGGAGAAGTTTCTAAGATACCAAAATACTGAAACTCATGAATAACACTCTTAATCAAGATACAGAACAACCTTACTAAATGCGTGTATTTTGAGTGATTTTTTACATTCTTAGTTACCAAAACCCCAAATTCCATGCGAAACTAGCTTTATGTGGGAAAAAAATTACATTACCAGAAAAGTGTCTTTGAGTGTTCTTGAGCCTGTTAGGCAATAAAGCACTAAAAAACAGGGCAATCACATTACATGTGAATAAAACCAATTTTTACGAAGAACTTGTCTATTACTGTTTTTGACACGCATTTAGTAATAAGGTTGTTCTGTTTCTCAATTAAGAGTGTTATTCATGAGTTTCAGCATTTTAGTATCTAGGAAGCTTCTTCATATACACGAGTTTTTGCATTTTTTGCCTTGTGGTTTTTTTGAACTATAAAACATTTCTCATTATTCTCGCATTGTCCCTTTCTTTCCCAATATAGAGTGCTTTGTATCCATTTTCGCGTTTTTTTTTTTTGTAGGTAGCAAGCTCAAAAACACTCAAAATATACATTTTTGGTAATGTTTTTCTGCTTGTTGATATTGGTTGGTTTGTATCAGTTTTAGCGTTTTTCTACGTAAAACACTGAAAAGACACGTTTTTAGTAATTTTCTTTTTGATTCCCACATAGAGTGAGTTCCTTATTATTTATCGTTATGGTGCCTAACATGCTGAAAAATACTCAAAAGACAGATTTTTGGTAAGGTCTTTAATTTCCTTATATGGGACGCTTTGCATGTGTTTTTAGTGTTTTTGAGCGTGTTACGCAATAAAGCACTAAAAGTCAGGCAATCACATCACATGGGAATAAAACCAAATTTTATCAAGAACTTGCCTTTAAGTGTTTTTGAGCTCCTTACGTACCAAAACACTAAAACGCATGCAAAATACTTTTATAGAGAAACAGAATTACATAACCAAATACATGTATTTTGAGTGTTTTTGATTATGTTAACTATAAAAACGCTTAAATACATGTAAAGAACCTTATGTTTTGGAAACGAAAGAACATTACGAGAAACGTGTATTATGAGTGATTTTTAAGTTCCTTTGGTACCAAAAAGCTAAAACCCAAAAATAACACTCTTTAGAAAAAAAATAGATAAATAAATAAAAACATAAGAAAATGGTATTTTTTTTTTGTTATTCATCTTCATAGGTACCGAGATGCCAAAATTCTGCCAAAATTCAGGGAATTTATGAGGAAAAAAGAACATTATCATAAAAGTTAATTATAGCTTTTTTTCGGATTGTTATGTACCAAACCCTAAAGTGCATGCAAAGCCACCTTTATAGGGAAGTTAAACGACTTTACCAGAAACCTGTCTTTTCAGTGTTTTTCAGCATGTTAGGTAGGCACCAAAAACGATAAATAATTTGGAAGTCAGTCAATATGTGAATCCAAAAGAAAATTACTGAAAACGTGTCTTTTCAGTGTTTTACGTAGAAAAACGCTAAAGCGGATACAAAATAGAATAACATTACCAAAAAGATATATTTTGAGTGTTTTTGAGCTTGTTACCCACAAAAAATGCAAAAATGGATGTAAAGCACTCTATATTAGGAAACAAAAGGAGAAACGAGAAAGGTGTATAATGAGTGTTTTATAATTTCAAAGAAACCACAAGGCAATAAACGCAAAAACTCGTGTATATAGAGAAATTTTTTATATACCAAAATGAATAAATGCATGAATAACACTTTTAATCGATAAACAGAACTACCTTACCAAATTGTGTATTTTGACTGTTTTTCACATTTTTAGTTACGAAAATGCCAAATTACATACGAAACTAGATTCATGTGGGAAAAAAAATGACATTACCAGAAAAGTGTCTTTTGAGTGTTTTTCAGCGTGATATGCAACAAAGCTCTAAAAAGCAGAACGATCACATTATATGAAAATAAAACCCAATTTTACGAAGAAGTTTTTTTTAACCCTTTATATACCAAACTGCTAAAACGCATGCAAAACAAACTTTATGGAGAAACAGAATAACATTACCAAAAACATATATTTTGAATGTTTTTGATCATGTTATCTATAAAAACGCTTAAGTACATGCAAAGAACATTATGTTTGGGAAACAAAAGGACATTACAAGACACGTGTATTATGAGTGTTTTTATAAGTTCCTTAAGTTCCAAAAAGCTAAAACACACAAATAACACTAGTTATATAAAAAAAAAATAAATAAAAAAAAATAAAATAAATAGGATTTTTTTTTTTTTTTATTCATCTTCATAGGTACCGAGATGTCAAAATTCTGGGAAAATTCAGGGCAGTTATGTGATAAAAGAATATTATCAAAAAAGTTAATTTCAACTTTTATTTTTTCGGACTGTTATGTACCACGCCCTAAAGTACATGCAAAGCCTCCAATATGAGGAAATTAAACGACCTTACCAGAAATCTGTGTTATAAGTGTTTTTTTAGCATGTTAGGCACCAAAACAATAAATAATAAGGAACTCACTCTATATGGGAATCCAAAACAAACTTACTGAAAACGTGTCTTCTCAGTGTTTTACGTAGAAAAACGTTAAAACGGATGGAAACCAAGCAATATGAAGAAATAGAAAAACGTTACCAAAAAGGTATATTTTGAGTGTTTTTGAGCTTTTTACCTACAAAAAAACGCGAAAATTGATGCAAAACACTCTATTTCGAGAAACAAAAGGACATTGCAAGAAAAGTGTATAATGAGTGTTTTATAGTTCAAAAGAACCACAAAGAAAAAACCGAAAATACTCGTGTATATGGAGAGATTTCCTAGATTCCAAAATGCTGAAACTTATGAATAACACTCAGTTGAGAAACGGAACAACCTTACAAAATGCATGTATTTTGAGTGCTTTTCACATTCTTAGTCACCAAAAACCCAAAATTGCATGCGAAACCACCTTTATGTGAGAAAAAAAATTACATTACCAGAAAAGTGTCTTTAAAGTGTTTTTGAGCGTGATAGGCAATAAAGCACTAAAAAGCAGGGCAATCATATTACATTGGAATAACACCAATTTATACCAAAAACTTGCCTTTAAGTGTTTTTGAGCTCCTTATATACAAAACTGCTAAAACGCATGGAAAACACACTTTATGGAGAAGCAATTTTTTTTTGTAGGTAACAAGCTCAAAAACACTGAAAATATACATTTTTGGTAATGTTTTTCTGCTTCTTGATATTGGTTAGTTTGCATCAGTTTTAGTGTTTTTCTACGTAAAACACTGAGAAGACACGTTTTCAGTAATTCTCTTTTGGATTCCCACATAGAGTGAGTTCCTTATTATTTATCGTTTTGGTGCCTAATATGCTGAAAAAAAGTCAAAAGACAGATTTCTGGTAGGGTCTCTAATTTAATCATATGCGAGGCGTTGCATGTCTTTTGAGTGTTTTTGAGCGTGTTACGCAATATAGCACTAAAAGGAAGGGCAATCACATTACATGGGAATAAAACCAAATTTTACCTAGAACTTGCCTTTAAGTGTTTTTGAGCTCCTTACATACCAAACGCTAAAACGCCTGCAAAATATATTTTATGGAGAAACAGAATAATATTACCAAATACATGTATTTTGAGTGTTTTTCATCATAGTATCTATAAAAACGCTTAAATACATGCAAAGAACCTTATGTTTGGGAAACGAAAGGACATTACGAGAAACGTGTATTATGAGTGTTTTTTTAAGTTCCTTCAGTACCTAAAAGCTAAAACCCAAAAATAACACTCTTTATTTAAAAAAAAAATAATAAACAAAAAAAAATTAAAAAATTTGATTTTTTTTTTGTTATTCATTCTTATAGGTACCGAGATGCCAAAATTCTGCCAAAATTCAGGGAATTTATGTGGAAAAAAGAACATTACCCAAAAAGTTAATCATAGCTTTTTTTTCGGATTGTTAAGTACCAAACCCCAAAGTGCAGGCAAAGACACTTATATAGGGAAGTTAAACGACTTTATCAGAAACCTCTCTTTTCAGTGTTTTCAGCATGTTAGGCACCAAAACGATAAATAATATGGAAGTCAGTCAATATGTGAATCCAAAACAAAATTACTGAAAACGTGTCTTTTCAGTGTTTTACGTAGAAAAACACTAAAGCGGATGCAAACCAACCTATATGAAGAAATAAAATAACATTACCAAAAAGATATATTTTGAGTGTTTTTGAGCTTGTTATCTACAAAAAATGTAAAAATGGATGTAAAGCATTCTATATTAGGAAACTTATCTTCATAGGTACCGAAATGCCAAAATTCTGGGAAAATTCAGGGCAATTTTATGATAAAAAGAATATTACCCAAAAAGTTAATTTTAGCTTTTTTATATACCAAACCCTAAAGTGCATGCAAAGCCTCCTATATAAGGAAATTAAACCACCTTATCAGAAATCTCTCTTTTGAGTGTTGTTCTGCATGTTAGGCACCAAAACAATAAATAATGAGGAACTCACTCTATATGGGAATTCAAAACAAAATTACTGAAAACGTGTGTTCTCAGTGTTTTACGTAGAAAAAACGCTAACACGGATGCAAACAAACCAATATAAAGAAATAGAAAAACATTACCAAAAAGGTATATTTTGAGTGTTTTTGAGCTTTTTACCTATAAAAAACACGAAAATTGATGCAAAGCACTCTATAAAGGAAAAGAAAAGGACATTGCATAAAAAGTGTATAATGAGTGTTTTATAGTTCAAAAGAACCATAAGGCAAAAAATGCAAAAGCTAGTGTATATGAAGAAGTTTCGTAGATACCGAAATGCTGAAACTCATGAACAACACTCTTAATTGAGAAACAGAACAATCTTACTAAATGTGTGTATTTTGAGTGTTTTTTTTTACATTTTCAGTGAAAAAAAAAAAGACATTACCAGAAAAATTACTTTTGAGTGTTTTTGAGCGTGTTAGGCAAAGAAGCACTGAAAAGCAGGGCAATCACATCACATTGGAATAAAACCAATTTTTAATAAGAACTTGCCTTTAAATGTTTTTGACCTCCTTATATACCAAAACACTAAAACGCATGCAAAATACACTTGATGGTGAAACAGAATAACATTACTAAAAACATGTATTTTGAGTGTTTTTTTTTTATCATATTTCCAATAAAAACGCTTAAATGACATTACCAGAAAAATGTCTTTTAAGTGTTTTTGTGCGTGATATGCACTAAGCACTAAAAAGCAGAAAAATTACAAAACTTGGGTATAAAACCAACTTTTACGAAGAACTTGCCTTTAAGTGTTTTTTTTTTTTATCTCCTTACATACCAAAACGCTAAAACGCATGTAAAACACCCTTTTTGGAGAAACAGAATAACATTACCAAAAATATGTATTTTGAGTGTTTTTGATCATGTTTCTTATAAAAATGCTTAAATACATGTAAAGAATCCTATGTTTGTATAAGAATAAAACATTAAGAAAATCGTGTTTTATGAGTGTTTTTAAGTTCCTTAAGCACCAAAAAGCTAAAACACACAAATAACACTTTATAGAGAGAAAAAAAAAATTTGTTATTCATCTTCATAGGTACCGAGATACCAAAATTATGGAAAAATTCAGGGAAATAAAAAAAAAAAACATTATAAAAAAAATAATTTCACCTTTTTCCCGGCGTTATGTACCAAACCTTGAAGTGCATGCAAAGCCACCTATATGGAAAAATTACTCGACTTTACCAGAAACCTGTCTTTTCAATGTTTTTCTTTTTCAAAGTTCAATGTTTTAATTTTTTTCAATGTTTTTCTGGTAAAGTCGAGTAATTTTTCCATATAGGTTGCCTTGCTCTCCATAAAGGGTGTTTTACATGCGTTTTAGCGTTTTGGTATGTAAAGAATAAAAAAAAACACTTAAAGGGAAGTTCTTCGTAAAAGTTGGTTTTATACCCAAGTTATGTGATTTTTCTGCTTTTTAGTGCTTTGTTGCATATAACGCTCAAAAACACTTAAAAGACATTTTTCTGGTAATGTCATTTAAGCGTTTTTATTGGAAATATGATAAAAAACAATATTATCAAAAAAGTTAATTTCACCTTTTTTTTTTCGGACTGTTATGTACCAAACGCTAAACTGCATGCAAAGCCTCCAATTTGAAGAAATTTAACGACCTTACCAGAAATCTGTGTTTCGTGTGTTTTTTTTAGCATGTTAGGCACCAAAACGATAAATAATAAGGAACTCACTCTATATGGGAATCCAAAACAAAGTTACTGAAAACGTGTCTTCTCAGTGTTTTACGTAGAAAAACGTTAAAACGGATGCAAACCAACCAATATCAAGAAATAGAAAAACGTTACCAAAAAGGTATATTTTGAGTGTTTTTGAGATTTTTACCTACAAAAACGCGAAAATTGATGCAAAGCACTCTATATTGGGAAACAAAAGGACATTGCAAGAAAAGTGTATAATGAATGTTTTATAGTTCAAAAGAACCACAAAGCAAGCAACGCAAAAACTCGTGTATATGAAGAGATTTCTTAGATACCAAAATGCTGAAACTCATGAATAACACTCTTAATTGAGAAACAGAACAACCTTACTAAATGCGTGTATTTTGAGTGCTTTTCACATTCTTAGTTACCAAAAACCCCAAATTACATGTAAAAATAGCTTTGTGGGGAAAAAAAATGAATTTACCAGAAAAGTACCTTCTGAATGTTTTTCAACGTGATAGGTAATAAAGCACTCAAAAGCAGGACAATCACATTACATTGGAATAAAACCATTTTTTACTAAGAACTTGCCTTTAAGTGTTTTTGAGCTCCTTATATACAAAACTGCTAAAACGCATGCAAAACACACTTTATGGAGAAACAGAATAACATTACCAAAACCTTGTATTTCGAGTGTTTATGATCATGTTATCTATAAAAAAAGCTTAAATACATGCAAAGAACCTTATGTTTGGGAAAGAAAAGGACATTACGAGAAACGTGTATTATGAGTGTTCTTAAGTTCCTCAAGTACCAAAAAGGTAAATCCCACAAATAGCACTTTTTATTGAGAAATAAATAAATAAATAAATAAATGAAAAATAAAAAAAATAGGATTTTTTTATTTTTTTTTTATTTATCTTCATAGGTACCAAGATGCCAAAATTCTGGAAAAATTCAGGGTAATTATTTGATAAAAGAATATTATCATAAAAGTTAATTTTAGCTTTTTTTTTTTCGGACTGTTATGTACCAAACCGAAATCTAAAACAAAATCACTTAACACTTGTCTTTTCAGTGTTTTCAGAAACACGCTAAAAGGGATGCAAACAAACCAATATGAAGAAATTGAATAACATTGCCAAAAAGGTATATTTTGAGTGTATTTGAGCCTGTTATCTACAAAAAACGCGAAAATAGATGCAAAGCACTCTATATTGGGAAGCAAAAGGACATTACGAGAAACCTGTATAATGAGTGTTTTATAGTTTCACAACAACCACAAGGCAAAAGTTTCTTAGATACCAAAATGCTGAAACTCATGAATAACACTCTTGATTGAGATACAGAACCTTACCAAATGCGTGTATTTTGAGTGTTTTTCACATTCTTAGTTACCAAAACACGAAATTGCATGCGAAACTAGGTTTATGTGGGGAAAAAATTATATTGCCAGAAAATGTTTTTTGAGTGTTTATGAGCGTGTTAGGCAATAAAGTACTTAAGAGAAGGGCAATCACATTACGTGTGAAGAAAAAAAACTTTTACCGAGAACTTGCCGTTAAATATTTTTGAGCTCCTTATATACCAAAACGCTAAAACGAATGCAAAAAAATCCTTTATGGAGAAACACAATAACATTACAAAAAACATGTATTTTGAGTGTTTTTGATCATGTTAACTATAAAAACGCTTAAATACATGCAAAGAATCCTATGTTTGGGAAACGAAAGGACATTACGAGAAACGTGTATGATAAGTGTTTTTAAGTTACTTAAATACCAAAAAGCTAAAACCCTCAAATAACACTCTTTATGAAGAAAAAAAAAAAAAATAAATAAATAAAATAAAAATAAATAAATGAAATAAAAGAAAATAATATATATTTTTTTTATTGTTATCCATCTTCAGAGGTACCGAGATGCCAAAATTCTGTAAAAATTCAGGGAAATTATGTGGATAAAAGAACATTATCGAAAAAGTTAATTTTAGCTTTTTTTTTCCGGACTCTTACGAGTATGTACCAAACCCTAAAGTGCATGCAAAGCCATCTATATGGGGAAATTAAACGACTTTACAAACTGTCTTTTGAGTGTTTTTCAGCATGTTAGGCACCAAAACGATAAATATTATGTCTATATCGGAATCCAAAACAAAATTACTGAAAACGTGTCTTTTCAGTGTTTTACGTAAAAAACGTTAAAACGGATGCAAACAGACCAATATGAAGAAATAGAATAACATTACCAAAAAGGTATATTTTAAGTATTTTTGAGCTTGTGACCAACAAAAAAAAAAAAACGTGAAAATAGATGCAAAGCACTCTATATTGGCAAATAAAAAGACATTACGAGAAACGTGTATTTTATAGTTTCACAAGAACCACGAAGCAAAAAACGCAAAAACTAGTGTATATGGAGAAGTTTCTTAGATACCAAAATGCTGAAACTCCTAAATAACACTCTTAATTAAGAAACAGAATAACATTACTAAATGCGTGTATTTTGAGAGTTTTTCACATTCTTAGTTACTAGAACCCCAAATTGCATGCGAAACTAGCTTCATATGGGGAAAAAAATGACATTACCAAAAAAGTACCTTTTGAGGGTTTTTGAGAGAGTTAGGCAATAAAGCACTAAAAAGGAGGGCAATCACATTACATGGGAATAAAACCAACTTTTAAGTGTTTTTTAACTCCTTATATACCAAAACGCTAAAACACATGTAAAACACCCTTTATGGAGAAACAGATTAACATGACCAAAAACATTTGTTTTAAATGTTTTTGATCATGTTACCTCTAAAAACGCTTAAATACATGCAAAGAACCCTATGTCTGGGAAACGAAAGGACATTATGAGAAACGTGTATTATGTGTGTTTTTAAGTTCCATAAGTACCAAAAAGTAAAGACCTCTTTATAGAGAAAAAATAAAGAAATAATTAAAATATAGGATTTTTTTTTGTTACTCTTCTTTATAGGTACTGAGATGCCAAAATTCTGGCAAAATTCAGGGAAATTATGTGTAAAAACATTATCGAAAAAGTTAATTTTAGCTTTTTTTTCGGACTGTTATGTACCAAACCATGAAGTGCATGCAAAGCCAACTATATCGGGAAATTAAACGACTTTATGAGAAACCTGTGTTTCTAGTGTCTTTGAGCATGTTAGTCACCAAAACAATAAATAATATTGAAGTCATTCTATGTGGGAATCCAAAACAAAATTACTTTAAACGTGTCTTTTTCGTGTTTTACGTAGAAAAACGCTAAAACGGATGCAAACCAACCAATATGAAGAAATAGAATAAGATTACCAAAAAGGTATAATTTGAGTGTTTTTTTAGCTTTTTACTTTAAAAAAACGCGAAAATGGATGCAAAGCTCTCTCTGTTGGTTAACAAAAGGACATTACGAGAAACGTGTATAATGAGTGTTTTATAGATTCTCAAGAATCACAAGGCAAAAAACGCAAAAACTCATATATATGGAGAAGTTTCTTAGATACCAAAATGCTGAAACTCCTGAATAACACTCTAAATTGAGAAAGCGAAAAACCTTACCAAATGCGTGTATTTTGAGTGCTTTTCACATTCTTAATTACCAAAATCCCAAATTTTATGTGAAAGTAGCTTTATGTGGGAAAAGAAAATGACATTACCAGAAAAGTGTCTTTTAAGTGTTTTTTTTTTTTTTTTAGCATGATAGGCAATCAAGCACTAAAAAGCAGAGCAATCATATTACATGGGAATAAAACTAACTTTTACTAACAACTTGCCTTCAAAAGTTTTTGAGCTCTTTATACACCAAAACGCTAAAACGTATGCAAAACACCCTTTATGGAGAAAGAGAATAACATTACCAAAAACATGTATTTTGAGTGTTTTTGATCATGTTACCTATAAAAACTCTTAAATACATGCAAAGAACCTTATGTTTGGGAAATTAAAGGGCATTTCGAGAAACATGTATTACGAGTGTTTTTAAGTTTTTTAAGTACAATTTACCTAAAACCCATAAATAACACTGTTTATAGAAAAAATAAATAAATAAATGAATAAAAAGATAGGAATTTATTTATTTTTTTTTTGTTATTCATCTTCATAGGTACCAAGATGCCAAAATTCTGGCAAAATTCAGGAAAATTATGTAAAAAAAGAAAATTATGTAAAAAAAAAAATAATTTTAGCTTTTTTTCGGACTGTTATGTACCAAACCCTAAAGTGCATGCAAAGCCACCTATATGAGGAAATTAAACGACTTTACGAGAAACCTGTCTTTTGAGTGTTTTTCAGCATGTTAGGCAACAAAACGATATATAATATGTAAGTCACTCAATATGGGAATCCATCACAAAATTACTGAAAAAGTGTCTTTTCAGTGTTTTATGTAGAAAAACGCTAAAACGGATGCAAACCAACGAATATGAAAAAATAGAATAACATTACCAAAAAAGGTATATTTTCAGTGTTTTTGAGCTTCTTATATACAAAAAACGCGAAAATGGATAGAAAGCACTCTATATTGAGATAATAAAGGACATTACGAGAAAATTGTATAATGAGTGTTTTATAGTTTCACAAAAACCACAAGGCAAAAAACGCAAAAACTCGTGTATATAGATAAGTTTCTTAGATACCAAAATGCTGAAACTGAGGAATAACACTCTTAATTGAGAATACATAACAACCTTATGACATGCGTGTATTTTGACTGTTTTTCACATTCTTAGTTACCAAAACGCAATACAAAACTAGCTTTATGTGGTAAAAAAAAATGACATATCCAGAAAAGTGTCTTTTGAGTGTTTTTGAGCGTGTTAGGCAATAAAGCACTAAAAAGGAAGGCAATCACATTACATGGGAATAAAACCATCTTTTACCAAGAACTTGCATTTAAGTGTTTTTGAGCTCCTGATATACCAAAACGCTAAAACGCATGCAAAACACCTTTTATGGAGAAACAGATTAACATTACCAAAAACATGTATTTTGAGAGTTTTTGATCATGTTACCTCTAATAACGCTTTAATACATGCAAAAAACCCTATGTCTGGGAAACGAAAGGACATTAGGAGAAACGTGTATTATGAGTCTTTTTAAGTTCTATAAGTACCAAAAAGCTAAAACCTTTTTATAGAGAAAAAAAAAGTAAATAAATAAATAAGATTGTTTTTTTGTTATTCTTCTTCATAGGTACCGAGGTCACAAAATTCTGGCAAAATTCAGGGAAATTATATGAAAAAAGAACATTATCAAAAAAGTTAATTTTAGCTTTTTTTTTTCGGACTGTTATGCACAAAACCCTAAAGTGCATGCAAAGCCAACTATATGGGGAAATTAAACGACTTTACGAGAAACCTATGTTTCTAGTGTTTTTCAGCATGTTACTCACGAAAACAATTAACAATATGGAATTCATTCTGTTTGGGAATCCAAAACAAATTACTGAAAACGTGTCTTTTCTTTGTTTTAAGTAGAAGAATGCTAAAACGGATGCAAACCAGCCAACATGAAAAAATAGAACAAGATTACCAAAAAGGTATATTTTGAGTATTTATGAGCTTTTTACAAAAAAAAAAAAAAAAAAAAACGCGAAAATGGATGGAAAGCTCTCTATATTGGTTAACAAAAGGACATTACGAGAAACGTGTATAATGAGTGTTTTATAGATTCTCAAGAAGCACAAGGGAAAAAACGCAAAAACTCGTATATATGGAGAAGTTTCTTGGATACCAAAATGGTGAAACTCCTGAATAATACTCTTAATTGAGAAACAGAAAAACGTTACCAAATGCGTGTATTTTGATTGTTTTTCACATTCTTAGTTACCAAAACCCCAAATTTTATGTGAAAGTAGCTTTATGTGGGAAAAAAAATGACCTTACCAGAAAAGTGTCTTTTAAGTGTTTTTTTTCTATTTTTTTAGCATGATAGTCAATAAAGCACTAAAAAGCAGGGCAATCACATTACATGGGAATAAAATCAACTTTTACCAAGTGTTTTTTCTAAGTGTTTTTGAGCTCCTTATATACCAAAACGCTAAAACGCATGCAAAACACACTTTATTTAGAAACAGAATAACATTACCAAAAACATGTATTTTGAGTGTTTTTGATCATGTTACCTATAAAAACGCTTAAATACATGCAAAGAATCTTATGTTTGGGAAACGAAATGACATTTTGAGAAACGTGTATTATGAGTGTTTTTAAGTTATTTAAGTACCAAAAAGCTAAAACCCACAAATAACACTCTTTATAGAGAAAAAAAAAAAAAAATAGGATTTTTTTTTTATTCATCTTCATAGGTACCAAGATGCTAAAATTCTGCCAAAATTCAAGTTATTATGTGAAAAAAGAACATTATGAAAAAGAGTTAATTTTAGCTTTTTTTTTAGGACTGTTATGTACCAAACCCTAAAGTGCATGCAAAGCCACCAATATGTGTTATTTTTTTCAGCATCTTAGGCACCAAAACGATAAATGATATGGAAGTCACTAAATGTGGGAATCCATCACAAAATTACCGAAAAAGTGTCTTTTCAGTGTTTTATGTAGAAAAAACGCTAAATCGGATGCAAACGAACAAATATGGAGAAATAGAATAACATTACCAAAACGGTATATTTTGAGAGTTTTTGAGCTTCTTACCTTCAAAAAACGCGAAAATGGATGGAAAGCACTCTCTATTGGGATACAAAAGGACATTTTGAGAAAAGTGTATAATGAGTGTTTTATAGTTTCACAACAGCCACAAGGCAAAAATCGAAAAACTCGGTGTATAAGGAGAAGTTTCTTAGATACCAAAATGCTGAAGCTCAGATATAACACTCTTAATTAAGAATACAGAACAACCTTACCAAATGCATGTATTTTGAGTGCTTTTAACATTCTTAGTTACCAAAACCAAAAATTGCATGCGAAACTAGCTTTATGTGGGAAAAAAATGACATTAACAAAAAAGTGTCTTTTGAGTGTTTTTGAGCGTGATAAGCACTAAAGCACTAAAAAGGAGGGCAATCACATTATATGGGAATAAAACCAACTTTTACCAAGAAACTGCCTTTACGTGTTTTTGAGCTTCTTACATACCAAAACGCTAAAACGCATGCAAAACACCCTTTATGGAGAAAGAGAAAAACTTTACCAGAAACATGTATTTTGAGTGTTTTTGATCATGTTACCTATAAAAATGCCTAAATACATGCAACGAACCCTATGTTTGGAAAATGAGAGGACATTACGAAAATCGTGTATTATAAGTGTTTTTAAGTTCCTTAAGTACCAAAAAGCTAAAACCCACAAATAACTAACCCTAATAAGCTAAAACCCACAAATAATACAGAGAGAAAAAAAAATTGTTATTCATCTTCATAGGTACCGAGATGCCAAAATTCTGGCAAAATTCTTGGAAATTATGTAAAAAAAAATCATTATGAAAAAAATAATTTTAGCTTTTTTCCGGAGGTATGTACAAACTCTGAAGTGCATGGAAATCCACCTATATGGGGATATTACACGACTTTACCAGAAACCTGTCTTTTGAGTGTTTTTCAGCAATCTCAAGAATATTACTTAAAACGTGTCTTTTCAGTGATTTTACGTGGAAAAACGCTAAAACGGATGCAAACCAACCAATATGAAGAAATAGAATAAAATTACCAAAAAGATATATTCTAATGTGTTTTTGAGCTTGTTACCTACAAAAAATGCAAAAATGGATATAAAGCACTTTATATTGGCAAAGAAGAGGACATTACGAGAAACGTGTATGAGTGTTATTTTAGTTTGACAAGAACCACAAGGTAAAATACTCAAAAACTCGTGTACATAAAGAAGTTTCTTACATGCCAAAAAGCTGAAACTCATCAATAACACTTATAATTTTGAAACAGAAATACCTTACCAAATGTGTGAATTAGAAAAGTTTCTTACATACCAAAATGCTGAAACTCATGAATAACACTTTTAATTAAGAAATAGAACAACCTTACTAAATGTTTTGAGTTTTTATTCACATTCTTAGTTACCAAAACCCCAAATTCCATGCAAAACTAGCTTTATGTGGGAAAAAAAATGACATTACCAGAAAAGTGTCTTTTGAGTGTTTTTGGGCGTGTCAGGCAATAAAGCACTAAAAAGCATGGGAATCACATTACATGGGAATAATAACGACTTTTACCAGGAACTTGCCTTTAAGTGTTTTTGAGCTAATTACATACCAAATCGCCAAAACGCATACAAAACACCCTTTATGGAGAAAGAGAATAAAATTACCAAAAACAATATATTTTGAGTGTTTTTGATCATGTTATCTATAAAAACGCTTAAACACAGACAAAAAACCTTATGTTTAAGAAACGAAAGGACATTACGAGAAATGTGTATTATAAGTGTTTTTAAGTTCATTAAGTACCAAAAAGCTAAAACCCACAAATAACACTCTTTATTTAGAAAAAAAAGTAAGAAAAAAAAATAGGATTTTTTTTTTGTTATTCATCTTCATAGGTACCGAAATAGAAAAAGGTACAAGGTACAAGGTACGAAATAGAAAAAGGTACATAGCTACAAGAAATAGAAAAACATTACCAAAAAGGTATATTTTGAGTGTTTTTGAGATTGTTACCTACAAAAAACGCGAAAATTGATGCAAAGCACTCTATATTAGAAAACAAAAGGACTTTGCAAGAAAAGTGCATAATGAGTTTTTTATAGTTCAAAAGAACCAAAAGGCAAAAAACACAAAAACTCGTGTATATGGAGAAGGTTTCTAGATACCAAAATCCTGAAACTTATGAATAACACTATTAATTGAGAAACAGAACAACCTTACTAAATGCGTGCATTTTGAGAGCTTTTCACATTCTTTGTTGCCTAAACCCAAAATTGCATGCGAAACCACCTTTATGTGAGAAAAAAATGACATTACCAGAAAAGTGTCTTTTAAGTGTTTTTGAGCGTGATAGGCAAAAAAGCACTAAAAAGCAGGGCAATCATATTACATTGGAATAACACCAATTTATACCAAAAACTTGCCTTTAAGTGTTTTTGATGTCCTTATATACGAAACCTCTAAAACGAATACAAAACAAACTTTATGGAGAAACAGAACAACATTATTAAAAACATGTATTTTGAGTGTTTTTGATCATGTTATCTATAAAAACGCTTAATTACATGCAAAGAACATTATATTTGGGAAACAAAAGGACATTACGAAAAACGTGTATTATGAGTGTTTTTTTTAAGTTCCTTAAGTAGCAAAAGCTAAACCCCACAAATAACACTCTTTATTTAGAAAATAAAAAATTCATATTCATAGGTACCGAGATGCCAAAATTCTGAGAAAATTCAGGGTAATCATATGATAAAAGATTATTATCAAAAAAGTTAATTTCCGGTTTTTTTTTCGGACTGTTATGTACCAAACCTTAAAGTGGATGCAAAGACTCCTATATGAGGAAATTAAACGACCTTACCAGAAATATGTGTTTTGAGTGTTTTTTAGCATCTTAGGCACTAAAACGATAAATAATAAGGAACTCACTCTATATGGGAATCCAAAAAAAAGCTACTGAAAACGTGTCATCTCAGTGTTTTACGTAGAAAATCGCTAAAACTGATGCAAGGCAGCCAATATCAAGAAATAGAAAAACGTTACTAAAAAGGTATATTTTGAGTGTTTTTGAGCATGTTACCTAGAAAAAACGCGAAAATTGATGCAAAGCAAACTATATTGGGAAACAAAAGGACATTGCAAGAAAAGTGTATAATGAGTGTTTTATAGTTCAAAAGAACCACAAGGCAAAAAACGCAAAATCTCGTGTATATGGAGAGGTTTCCTAGATACAAATATACTAAAACTCATGTATAACACTCCTAATTGAGAAATAGAACAGCCTTAATAAGTGCGTGTATTTGAAAATAGATTTGTGGGAAAAAAATGACTTAACACTCTTTTGAGTGTTTTTGAGCGTGATAGAAAATAAAGCACTAAAAAGGAGGGCAATCACATTACATTGGAGGAAAACGAATTTTTACCTAGAACTTGCATTTATGTGTTTTTGAGCTCCTTATATACCAAAACACAAAAACGCATGCAAAACACTCTTTATGGTGAAACAGAATAACATTACCAAAAACATGTATTTTGAGTGTTTTTGATCATGTTACCAATAAAAACGCTTAAATAAATGCAAAGATCACTATTTTTGGGAAACGAAAGGAGATTACGAGAAACGAGTATTATGAGTGTTTTTAAGTTCATTAATTACCAAAAAGCTAAAAGCCACAAATAATACTCTTTATTGAGAAACAATAAATAAATAATAAAAAAATACAATATTTTTTTTTCTTTCTTATTCATCTTCACAGGTACCGAAATGCCAAAATTCGGGCAAATTTCAGTAAATTATGTGAAATAAGAACATTATCAAAAAAGTTAAATTTAGCTTTTTTTTTTCGAACTGTTATGTACCAAACCCCTAAAGTGCATGCAAAGCCACCTATATGGGGAAATTAAACGTCTTTGCCAAAAAACGGTCATATGAGTATTTTTCAGCATGTTAGGAACCAACATGATAAATAACATGGAAGTCAATCTATATGGGAATCCTAAACAAAATTACTAAAAACGTGTCTTTTCGGTGTTTTACGTTTTAAAAACGCTAAAACGGATGTAAACCAACCAATATGAAGAAATAAAATAACAATACCAAAAAGGTATATTTTAAGTGCTTTTGAAATTGTTACCTACAAAAAACGCGAAAATGGATGGAAAGCACTCTATATTGAGAAGCAAAAGGACATTACGAGAAATGTGTATAATGAGTATTTTATAGTTTCACAAGAACTACAGGGCAAAAAACGCAAAAACTCGTGTATATTGAGAAGTTTCTTACATTCAAAAATACTGAAACTCTGGAACAACACTCTTAATTGAGAAACAGAACAATCTTACTAAATGCGTGTATTTTGAGTGCTTTTCACATCCTTAGTTACCAAAACCGCGAATTGCATGCGAAACCAGCTTTTTTCTGGAAAAAAATGACATTACCAGAAAAATGTCTTTTGAGTGTTTTTGAGCGTGTTAGGCAATAAGCCACTAAAAAGCAAGGCAATCACATTACATTGGAATAAAACAAATTCTTAACAAGAACTTGCCTTTAAGTGTATTTGAGCTCCTTATATACCAAAACACTAAAATGCATGCAAAATATACTTGATGGTGAAACAGAATAACATTACCAAAAACATGTATTTTGAGTGTTTTTATCATGTTACCAATAAAAACGTTTAAATATATGCAAAGAACCGTATTTTGGGAAATGAAAGGACATTATGAGAAACGTGTATTATAAGTGTTTTTAAGTTCATTAAGTACGAAAAAGCTAAAAGCCACAAATTACACTCTTTATTGAGAAAAAAAAATACGATTTTTTTTTCATTCTTATTCATCTTCACAGGTAACGAGGTGCCAAAATTCGGGCAAAGTTCAGGAAATTATATGAAATAACAACATTATAAAAAAAAGTTAAATTTAGCTTTTTTTCGGATTGTTATGTACCAAATCCCTAAAGTGCATGCAAAGCCATCTATATGGGAAAAATAAAAGTCTTTGCCAGAAAACTGTCTTATGAGTGTTTTTCAGCATGTTAGGAACCAACATGATAAAACCCAAGGAAGACAATCTCTATTGGAATCCAAAAAGAAATTACTGAAAACGTGTCTTTTCGGTGTTTTACGTACAAAACGCTAAAACGGATGCAAACTAACCAAAATGAAAAAAATAGAATATCATTACCAAAAAGGTATATTTTGAGTGTTTTTGAGCTTGTTACATAAACAGAAACTCGAAAATGGATGCAAAGCACTCTATATAAGAAAAAAAAAGACATAATGAGAAACGTGTATAATGAGTGTTTTATAGTTCACCAGAATCACAAGGCAAAAAACGCAAAAACTCGACTGTATGGAGAAGTTTCTAAGATACCAAAATACTGAAACTCATGAATAACACTCTTAATCAAAAA
>NC_087168.1:6971057-7101057 GCF_035594125.1 Scylla paramamosain
AAAACACTCAAAACACAGATTTCTGGTAAGGTCGTTTAATTTCCTATTATAGGAGGCTTTGCATGCACTTTAGGGTTTGGTACATAACAGACCGAAAAAAAAAAGCTGAAATTAACTTTTTTGATAATATTCTTTTATTGCCAGAATTTTGGCATCTCTCGGTACCTATGAATATGAATAAAAAAAAATAAATAAATATTCCTATTTTTTTATTTTTATATTTTTTATTTTTCTAAATAAAGAGTTTTATTTTGTGTGGTTTTTAGCTTTTTTGGTACTTAAGGAAATAAAAAAAAAAAACACTTATAATACAAGTTTCTCGTAATGTCCTTTTGTATCCCAAACATAATATTCTTTATTTAAGCGTTTTTTATAGATAACATGATCAAAAACATTCAAAATACAATTTTTTGGTAATGTTGTTCTGTTTCTCCATAAAGTTTGTTTTGCATGCGTTTTAGCGCTTTGGTATATAAGGGGCTCAAAAACACTTAAACAACAGCAGTTTTTGGTATAAATTGGTGTTATTCCAATGTAAATATGATTGCCTGCTTTTTAGTGCTTTATTGCCTATCACGCTTCAGAAACTTTTCTGGTAATCCATTATTTTTTTCTCTCACATAAAGGTTGTTTAGCATGCAATTTGGGGTTTTTTTTGGTAACTAAGAATGTGAAAAGCACTCAAGATACACACATTAATTAAGGTTGTTCTGTTTCTCAATTAAGAAGGTTATTCATGAGTTTCAGCATTTTGGTATCTTGGAACCTTCTCCTATATACACGAGTTTTTGTGTTTTTAGCCTTTTGGTTCTTTTGAACTATAAAAAAAACTTATTATATACATTTTCTTGCAAAGTCCTTTTTGTTTTCTGATATAGAGTGCTTTGCATCAATTTTCGCGTTTATTGTAGGTAAGAAGCTGAAAAACATTCAAAATATACGTTTTTGGTAATGTTTTTCTATTTCTTGATATTGGTTGGTTTGCATCCACGTTTTAGCGTTTTTTCTACGTAAAATACATAAAAAACATGTTTTCAAAGCAATTTTGTTTTGGATTCTCATATAGAGTGAGTTCCTTATTATTTATCGTTTTGGTGCCTAACATGCTGAGAAAACACTCAAAAAACAGATTTCTGTTAAGATCGGTTTAATTTCCCTCATATAGGAGTCTTTGGATGCACTTTAGGGTTTGGTACATAACAGTCCGAAAAAAGCTAAAACTAACTTTTTTCATAATTTTCTTTTATCATATAATAGTCCTGAATTTTCCCAGAATTTTGGCATCTTGAGTACATATGAAGATGAATAACAAAAAAAAAAAAATCCTATATTTTTTAATTTTCTTACTTTTTTTTTCTAAGTAAAGAGTGTTATTTGTGGGTTTTAGCTTTTTGGTAATTAAGGAACTTAAAAACACCTATAATACACATTTCTCGTAGTGTCCTTTCGTTTAGCAAACATAAGGTTCTTTGTATGTATTTAAGCGTTTTTATAGATAACATGATCAAAAACACTCAAAATATGTTTTTGGTAATTTTATTCTGTTTCTCCATAAAAGGTGTTTTACATGTGTTTTAGCGTTTTGGTATGTAATGAGCTCAAAAACACTTAAAGGCAAGTTCTTGGTAAAATTTGTTTTTATTCCCATGTAATGTGATTGCCCTGCTTTGTTTGATTTATTGCCTAACACGCTCAAAAACACTCAAAAGACACTTTTTTGGTAATATCATTTGTTTTCCCACATAAATCTAGTTTTGCATTTAATTTGGGGTTTTTGGTAACTAAGAATGTGAAAAAAACTCAAAACACAGGCATTTAGTAAGGTTGTTCTATTTCTTAATTAAAAGTGTTATTCATGAGTTTCAGCATTTTGGTATGTAAGAAACTTTTCTAATAAACACATTTGGTAAGGTATTTCTGTTTCAAAATTAAAAGTGTTATTCATGAGTTTCAGCTTTTTGGTATGTAAGAAACTTCTTTATGTACACGAGTTTTTGAGTTTTTTACCTTGTGGTTCTTCTCAAACTATAAAACACTCGTACACGTTTCTCGTAATGTCCTTTTCTTTGCCAATATCAAGTGCTTTCTATCCTTTTTTGCATTTTTTGTAGGTAACAAGCTCAAAAACACATCAAAATATATCTTTTTGGCAATGTTATACTATTTCTTAATATTGGTTGATTTACATTTGTTTTAGCGTTTTTCTTCGTAAATCACTGAAAGACACGTTTTCAGTAATATTTTTGCAATTGCTGAAAAACACTCAAAAGACAGGTTTCTGGTAAATTCGTGTAATTTCCACATATAGGAAGATTTTCCTGCACTTCAGGGTTTGTACATAACTAAATCTAATATTATTTTTTTATGATGATTTTTTTTTTTTTTTTTTTAATTTCCATGAATTTTGCCAGAATTTTGGCATCTCGGTACCTATGAAGATAAATAACAAAAAAAAATTCTCTCTATAAAGAGTGTTATTTGTGGGTTTTAGCTTTTTGGTACTTAAGGAACTTAAAAACACTCATAATACAAGATTTTCGTAATGTCCTTTTGTTATACAAACATAGGGTTCTTTACATGTATTTAAGCGTTTTTATAGGTAACATGATCAAAAACACTCAAAATACATGTTTTTCGTAATGTTATTCTTTTTCTCCATAAAGGGTGTTTTGCATGCGTTTTAGCGATTTGGTATGTAAGGAGTTAAAAAACACTAAAAGGCAAGTTCTTCGTAAAAGTTGGTTTTATTCCCATGTAATGTGATTGTTGTGCTTTTTAGTGCTTTGTTGCATATCACGCTGAAAAACACTAAAAAGACACTTTTTTGGTAGTCATTTTTTTTTCCCCATATGAAGGTAGTTTCGCATGTAATTTGGCATTTTCGTAACTACGAATGTGAAAAACACTCAAAATACACAATTTGGTAAGGTAGTTCTGTTTATCGATTAAAAGTGTTATTCATGCATTTCATCTTTTTTTCTATGTAAGAAATTTCTCTATATACACGAGTTTTTGCGTTTATTGCCTTGTGGTTCTTTTAAAACTATAAAACACTCATTATACACGTTTCTCGTAATGTCCTTTTGTTTCCTAATATAGAGTGCTTTACATCCATTTTTGCATTTTTTTGTAGGTAACAAGCTCAAAAACACTCAAATATATCTTTTTGGTAATGTTATTCTATTTCTTCATATAGGTTAGTTTGCATCCGCTTTAACGTTTTTCTACGTAAAACACTGAAAAGACACGTTTTCAGTAATTTTCTTTTGGATTCACATATTGACTGACTTCCATATTATTTATCGTTTTGGTGCCTAACATGCTGAAAAACACTTAAAAGACAGGGGTCTGGTAAAGTCGCTTAACTTCTTTATATAGGTGGCTTTGCAAGCACTTTAGGGTTTGGTACATAACAATCCGAAAAAAAAAAGCTATAATTAACTTTTTTGTTAATGTTCTTTTTTCCAAATAAATTCCCTGAATTTTGGCAGAATTTTGGCATCTCGGTACCTATAAAGATAAATAACAAAAAAAAAAAAATCCTATTTTTTTATTTTTTGTTTAATATTTTTTTTTTTTCTAAATAAAGAGTGTTATTGTGGGTTTTAGCTTTTAGGTACTGAAGGAACTTAAAAAAACACTCATAATACACGTTTCTCGTAATGTCCTTTCGTTTCCCAAACATAAGGTTCTTTGCATGTATTTAAGTGTTTTTATAGATAACATGATCAAAAACACTCAAAATACATGGATTTGGTAATATTATTCTGTTTCTCCATCAAATGTATTTTGCAGGCGTTTTAGCGTTTTGGTATGTAAGGAGCTCAAAAAACACTTAATGGCAAGTTCTTGGTAAAATTTGGCTTTATTCCCATGTAATGTGATTGCCCTTCCTTTTAGTGCTTTATTGCGCAACACGTTCAAAAACACTCAAAAGACATGCAAGGCCTCGCATATGAGGAAATTAAAGACCTTACCAGAAATCTGTCTTTTGAGTGTTTTTCAGCATGTTAGGCATCAAAATGATAAATAATAAGGAACTCACTCTATGTGGGAATCCAAAAGAAATTTACTGAAAACGTGTCTTCTCAGTGTTTTACGTAGAAAAACGCTAAAACTGATGCAAACCAACCAATATCAAGAAGCAGAAAAACTTTACCAAAAATGTATATTTTGAGTGTTTTTTTTTTTTTTTATGTAGGAAGGATACTGGCCAAGGGCAACAAAAATCTAATAAAAAAAAATGCCCACTGAAATGCCAGTCCCATAAAAGGGTCAAAGCAGTGGTCAAAAATTGGTGGATAAGTGTCTTGAAACCTCCCTCTTGAAGGAATTCAAGTCATAGGAAGGTGGAAATACAGAAGAAGGCAGGGAGTTCCAGAGTTTACCAGAGAAAGGGATGAATGATTGAGAATACTGGTTAACTCTTGCGTTAGAGAGGTGGACAGAATAGGGGTGAGAGAAAGAAGAAAGTCTTGTGCAGCGAGGCCGCGGAAGGAGGGGAGGCATGCAGTTAGCAAGATCAGAAGAGCAGTTGGCATGAAAATAGCGGTAGAAGACAGCTAGATATGCAACATTGCGGCGGTGAGAGAGGGGCTGAAGACAGTCAGTTAGAGGAGAGGAGTTGATGAGACGAAAAGCTTTTGATTCCACCCTGTCTAGAAGAGCAGTATGAGTGGAACCCCCCCCAGACATGTGAAGCATACTCCATACATGGACGGATAAGGCCCTTAAACAGAGTTAGCAGCTGGGGGGGTGAGAAAAACTGGCGGAGACGTCTCAGAACACCTAACTTCATAGAAGCTGTTTTAGCTAGAGATGAGATGTGAAGTTTCCAGTTCAGATTATAAGTAAAGGACAGACCGAGGATGTTCAGTGTAGAAGAGGGGGACAGTTGAGTGTCATTGAAGAAGAGGGGATAGTTGTCTGGAAGATTGTGTCGAGTTGATAGATGGAGGAATTGAGTTTTTGAGGCATTGAACAATACCAAGTTTGCTCTGCCCCAATCAGAAATTTTAGAAAGATCAGAAGTCAGGCGTTCTGTGGCTTTCCTGCGTGATATGTTTACCTCCTGAAGGGTTGGACGTCTATGAAAAGACGTGGAAAAGTGCAGGGTGGTATCATCAGCATAGGAGTGGATAGGACAAGAAGTTTGGTTTAGAAGATCATTAATGAATAATAAGAAGAGAGTGGGTGACAGGACAGAACCCTGAGGAACACCACTGTTAATAGATTTAGGAGAAGAACAGTGACCGTCTACCACAGCAGCAATAGAACGGTCAGAAAGGAAACTTGAGATGAAGTTACAGAGAGAAGGATAGAAACCGTAGGAGGGTAGTTTGGAAATCAAAGCTTTGTGCCAGACTCTATCAAAGGCTTTTGATATGTCCAAGGCAACAGCAAAAGTTTCACCAAAGTCTCTAAAAGAGGATGACCAAGACTCAGTAAGGAAAGCCAGAAGATCACCAGTAGAGCGGCCTTGACGGAACCCATACTGGCGATCAGATAGAAGGTTGTGAAGTGATAGATGTTTAAGAATCTTCCTGTTGAGGATAGATTCAAAAACTTTAGATAAGCAGGAAATTAAAGCAATAGGACGGTAGTTTGAGGGATTAGAGCGGTCACCCTTTTTAGGAACAGGTTGAATGTAGGCAAACTTCCAGCAAGAAGGAAAGGTAGATGTTGACAGACAGAGCTGAAAGAGTTTGACTAGGCAAGGTGCAGGCACGGAGGCACAGTTTCGGAGAACAATAGGAGGGACCCCATCAGGTCCATAAGCCTTCCGAGGGTTTAGACCAGCGAGGGCACGGAAAACATCATTACGAAGAATTTTAATACGTGGCATGAAGTAGTCAGAGGGTGGAGGAGAGGGAGGAACAAGCCCAGAATCGTCCAAGGTAGAGTTTTTAGCAAAGGTTTGAGCAAAGAGTTCAGCTTTAGAAATAGACGTGATAGCAGTGGTGCCATCTGGTTGAAGTAGAGGAGGGAAAGAAGAAGAAGCAAAGTTATTGGAGATATTTTTGGCTAGATGCCAGAAATCACGAGGGGAGTTAGATCTTGAAAGGTTTTGACATTTTCTGTTAATGAAGGAGTTTTTGGCTAGTTGGAGAACAGACTTGGCATGGTTCCGGGCAGAAATATAAAGTGCATGAGATTCTGGTGATGGAAGGCTTAAGTACCTTTTGTGGGCCACCTCTCTATCATGTATAGCACGAGAACAAGCTGTGTTAAACCAAGGTTTAGAAGGTTTAGGACGAGAAAAAGAGTGAGGAATGTACGCCTCCATGCCAGACACTATCACCTCTGTTATGCGCTCAGCACACAAAGACGGGTCTCTGACACGGAAGCAGTAGTCATTCCAAGGAAAATCAGCAAAATACCTCCTCAGGTCCCCCCAACTAGCAGAGGCAAAACGCCAGAGGCACCTTCGCTTAGGGGGATCCTGAGGAGGGATTGGAGTGATAGGACAAGATAAAGATATGAGATTGTGATCGGAGGAGCCCAACGGAGAAGAAAGGGTGACAGCATAAGCAGAAGGATTAGAGGTCAGGAAAAGGTCAAGAATGTTGGGCGTATCTCCAAGACGGTCAGGAATACGAGTAGGGTGTTGCACCAATTGCTCTAGGTCATGGAGGATAGCAAAGTTGTAGGCTAGTTCACCAGGATGGTCAGTGAAGGGAGAGGAAAGCCAAAGCTAGTGGTGAACATTGAAGTCTCCAAGAATGGAGATCTCTGCAAAAGGGAAGAGGGTCAGAATGTGCTCCACTTTGGAAGTTAAGTAGTCAAAGAATTTCTTATAGTCAGAGGAGTTAGGAGAGAGGTATACAGCACAGATAAATTTAGTATGAGAATGACTCTGTAGTCGTAGCCAGATGGTGGAAAACTCGGAAGATTCAAGAGCGTGGGCACGAGAGCAGGTTAAGTCATTGCGCACATAAACGCAGCATCCAGCTTTGGATCGAAAATGAGGATAGAGAAAGTAGGAGGGAACAGAAAAGGGGCTACTGTCAGTTGCCTCAGACACCTGAGTTTCAGTGAGGAAAAGAAGTTGAGGTTTAGAAGAGGAGAGGTGGTGTTCTACAGATTGAAAATTAGATCTTAGAACGCGAATGTTGCAGAAGTTAATGAAGAAAAAGTTGAGAGGGGTGTCAAGACACTTAGGGTTTTTGAGCTTGTTACCTACAAAAAAAACGCAAAAATTGATACAAAGCACTCTATATTGGGAAACAAAGGGACATTGCAAGAAAAGTGTATAATGAATGTTTTATAGTTAAAAAAAAAAACACAAGGCAAAAAACGCCTTGTATACTCGTGTATATGGAGAATTTTCGTAGATACCAAAATGCTGAAACTCATGAATAACACTATTAATTGAGAAACAGAACAACCTTACTAAATGCGTGTCAAAAACACTAAAAGGCAAGTTCTTTTTTTTATCTAACAAGCTCAAAAACACACAAAATATACTTTTCTGGTAATGTTATTCTATTTTTTCATATTGGTTGGTTTGCATCCGTTTTAGCATTTTTGTACGTAAATCTTTTAAAAGACACGTTTTCAGTAATTTTGTTTTGGATTTCCATATAGAGTGACTTTCATATTATCTATCGTTTTGGTGCCTAACATGCGAAAAAACACTCTAAAAAGATAGGTTTCTTTTGTTGTAAAGTCGTTAAATTTCCCCAAATAGGTGACTTTGGATACACTTTATGGTTTGGTACATAACTCCGAAAAAAAGGTAAAAGTAACTTTTTTCACATAATTTTTCCACATAATTTCCCTGAATTTTGGCAGAATTTTGTCGTCTTGGTACCTATGAACATCAATAACAAAAAAATAAAAATGCTATTATTTTATTTATTTTTTTTCTCTATAAAGAGTGTTATTTGTAGGTTTTAACGTTTTGGTACTTAAAGAACTTCAAAACATTCATAATACACATTTCTCGTAATGTCCTTTCCTTTCCCAAATATAGGGATCTTTGCATGTATTTAAGCGTTTTTATAGGTAATAGGATAAAAAACACTCAAAAACACTTGTTTTTGGTAATGTTATTCTGCTTCTGCATAAAGAAGTGTTTTGCATGCGTTTTAGCGATTTGGTATGTAAGGAGCTGAAAAACACTTCAAGGCAAGTTCTTGGTAAAAGTTGGTTTTATTCCAATGTAATATGATTGCCTAGCTTTTTATTGCTTTATTGCCTAACACGCTCAAAAAACACTCAAAAGACACTTCTGGTAGTGTCATTTTTTTCCCACATAAAGTTACTTTTTGCATGCTGTTTGGGGTTTTGCTAAGAAAAAACACTCAAAATACACGCATTTGGTAATGTTGTCCTGTTTCCCAATTAAGATTGTTATTCATGAGTTTCAGCATTTTGGTATCTAAGAAACTTCTTTATATACACGAATTTTTGCGTTTTTTGCGTTGTGGTTCTTGTGAACCACAAGTTCTTTTGCCCAAAAATAATAAGACACTCATTATACTCGTTTCTCGTTATGTCCTTTTCTCTCCCAATAAGGAGTGCTTTGCATCCATTTTCGCGTTTTTTGTAGGTAACAAGCTCAAAAACACTTAAAATATACCTTTTTGATAATGTTATTCTATTTCTTCATATTGGTTGGTTTGCATCCGTTTTAGCGTTTTTCTACGTAAAACACCGAAAAGACACGTTTTCAGTAATTTTCTTTTCGATTCCCAAAGAATATTGCCAGATTTTTGGCAACTTAGTACCTATGAAGATGAATAACAAAAAAAAAAAAAAAAATTTATATTATTATTTTTTTCTCTATAATGAGTGTTATTTGTGGGTTTTAGCTTTTTTGGTACTTAAGGAACATAAAAACACTCATAATACACGTTTCTCTTAATGTCCTTTCGTTTCCCAAACCTAAGGTTCTTTGCATGTATTTAAGCGTTTTTATAAATAACATGATCAAAAACACTCAAAATACATGTTTTTGGTAATGTTACTCTGTTTCTCCATAAAGGGTGTTTTGCATGCGTTTTAGCGTTTTGGTATGTAAGGAGTTAAAAAAAAACACTTAAAGGCAAGTTCTTCGTAAAAGTTGGTTTTATTCCCATGTAATGTGATTGTTCTGCTTTTTAGTGCTTTGTTGGATATCACGCTCAAAAACACTCAAAAGACACTTTTCTGGTAATATAATTTTTTTCCCACATAAAGATAGTTTCGCATGTAATTTGGGATTTTCGTAACTAAGAATGTGAAAAACACTCAAAAAACACAGATTTGGTAAGGTAGTTCTGTTTCTCAATTAAAAGTGTTATTCATGCATTTCAGCCTTTTGGTATGTAAGAAACTTCTCTATATACACGAGTTTTTTGCGTTTTTTGCCTTGTGGTTCGTGTGAAACTATAAAACACTCATTATACACTTTTTTCGTAATGTTCTTTTGTTTCCCAATATAGAGTGCTTTCCATCCATTTTCGCATTTTTTGTAGGTAACAAGCTGAAAAACACTCAAAATATATCTTTTTGGTAATGTTATTCTATTTCTTCATATTGTTTGGTTTGCATCCGTTTTAGCGTTTTTCTTCGTAAATCACTGAAGAGACACGTTTTCAGTAATATTGTTGAATTTGCTGAAAAAACACTCATAAGACAGGTTTCTGGTAAAGTTGAGTAAATTCTTCATATAGGTGGCTTTGCATGCACTTCAGGGTTTGGTACATAACTCCGGAAAAATGCTGAAATTATTTTTTTATAATGATCTTTTTTACAAAATACACGATTTTCGTAATGTCCTTTTCTTATACAAACATAGGGTTCTTTACATGTATTTAAGCGTTTTTATAGGTAACACGATCAAAAACACTCAAAATACATATTTTTGGTAATGTTATTCTGTTTGTCCATAAAGGGTGTTTTGCATGCAATTTAGCGTTTTGGTATGTAAGGAGTTAAAAAACACTTAAAGGCATGTTCTTCGTAAAAGTTGGTTTTATTCCCAAGTGATGTGATTGTTCTGCTTTTTAGTGCTTTGTTGCATATCACGCTCAAAAACACTGAAAAGACATTTTTCTGGTAATGTCATTTTTTTTCCCATATAAAGGTAGTTTCGCATGTAATTTGCCAATTTCGTAACTAAGAATGTGAAAAACACTCAAAATACACAATTCAAAAAACTCTCAAAATATACCTTTTTGGTAATGTTATTCTATTTCTTCATTTTGGTTGTTTTCCATCCGTTTTAGCATTTTCTACGTAAAACACCGAAAAGACACGTTTTCAGTAATTTTGTTTTGGATTCCCATATAGATTGACTTTCTTGGGTTTTATCGTGTTGGTTCCTAACATGCTGAAAAACACTCATAAGACAGTTTTCTGGCAAACACGTTTAATTTCCCCATATAGGTGGCTTTGCATGCACTTAAGGGGTTTGGTACATAACAGTCCGAAAAAAAAGCTAAATTTAACTTTTTTGATAATGTTCTTATTACATATAATTTCCTGAACTTTGCCCGAGTTTTGGCACCTCGTTACCTGTGAAGATGAATAAGAATGAAAAAAAATATCGTATTTTTTTTACTTATCTATTTTTTCTCAATAAAGAGTGTAATTTGTGGCTATTAGCTTTTTCGTACTTAATGAACTTAAAAACACTCATAATACACGTTTCTCGTAATGTCCTTTCATTTCCCAAAAATAGGGTTCTTTGCATGTATTTAAGCGTTTTTATGATCAAAAACACTCAAAATACATGTTTTTGGTAATGTTATTGTTTCACCATAAAGTGTATTTTGCATGCATTTTAGTGTTTTGGTATATAAGGAGCTCAAATACACTTAAAGGCAAGTTCTTGTTAAAAATTGGTTTTATTCCAATGTAATGTGATTGCCCTGCTTTTCAGTGCTTCTTTGCCTAACACACTCAAAAACACTCAAAAGACATTTTTCTGGTAATGTCATTTTTTTCCCACATAAAGCTGGTTTCGGATGTAATTTGGGGTTTTGGTAACTAATAATGTAAAAAAGCACTCAAAATACACACATTTAGTAAGATTGTTTTGCTTCTCAATTAAGAGTGTTGTTCATGAGTTTCAGCATTTTGGTATCTACGAAACTTCTTCATATACACTAGCTTCTGCATTTTTTGCCTTATGGTTCTTTTGAACTATAAAACTCTCATGATACACTTTTCATGCAATGTCCTTTTCTTTCCCATTATAGAGTGCTTTGCATCAATTTTCGTGTTTTTTATAGGTAAAAAGCTCAAAAACACTCAAAATATACCTTTTTGGTAATGTTTTTCTATTTCTTTATATTGGTTTGTTTGCATCCGTGTTAGCGTTTTTCTACGTAAAACACTGAGAAGACACGTTTCCAGTAATTTTGTTTTGAATTCCCATATAGAGTTAGATCCTTATTATTTATTGTTTTGGTGCCTAACATGCTGAACAACACTCAAAAGAGAGATTTCTGATAAGGTGGTTTAATTTCCTTATATAGGAGGCTTTCCATGCACTTTAGGATTTGGTATATAAAAAAGCTAAAATTAACTTTTTTGGTAATATTCTTTTATCATATAATTGCCCTGAATTTTCCAAGAATTTTGGCATTTTGGAACCTATGAAGATAAATAAAAAAATAAAAAAAATCCTATTTTTTTTATTATTTATTTATTTTTATTTTTTTCTCAATAAAGAGTGTTATTTGTGGGATTTACCTTTTGGTACTTAAGGTTATTAAAAACACCCATAATACACGTTTCTCGTAATGTCCTTTCGTTTCCCAAACATAAGGTTCTTTGCATGTATTTAGGCGTTTTTATAGATAACGTGATCAAAAACACTCAAAATACAAGGTTTTGGTAATGTTATTCTGTTTCTCTATAAAGTGTGTTTTGCAAGCGTTTTGCAGTTTTGTATAAAAGGAGCTCAAAAACACTTAAAGGCAAGTGCTTGGTAAAAAATGGTTTTATTCCAATATAATATGATTGTCCTGCTTTTGAGTACTTTATTACCTATCACGTTGAAAAATATTCAAAAGATACTTTTCTGGTAAAGTCATTTTTTCCCCCACAAAATTATTTTCGCATGTAATTTGGGGTTTTTGGTAACTAAGAGTGTGAAAAGCACTCAAAATACACGCATTTAGTAAGGTTGTTCTGTTTCTCAATTAAGAGTGTTATTCATGAGTTTCAGCATTTTGGTATCTAAGAAATCTCTCCATATACACGAGTTTTTGCGTTGTTTGCTTTGTGGTTCTTTTGAAGTATAAAACTCTCATTATACACTTTTCCTGCAATGTCCTTTTGTTTCCCAATATAGAGTACTTTGCATCAATTTTCGCGTTTTTCTAGGTAAAAAGCTCAAAAACACTCAAAATATACATTTTTGGTAACGTTTTTCTATTTCTTGATATTGGTTAGTTTGCATCCGTTTTAACGTTTTTCTACGTAAAACACTGAGAAGAAACGTTTTTAGTAACTTTCTGGTAAGGTCGTTTAATTTCCTCATATTGGAGGCTTTACATGCACTTTAGGGTTTGGTACATAATAGTCCGAAAAAAAAAGCTGAAATTAACTTTTTTGATAATATTCTTTTATCACATAATTGCCCTGAATTTTTCCAGAATTTTGGCATCTCGGTACCTATGAAGATGAATAACAAAAAAAAAAAAAATCCTATTTATTTTATTTTTTATTTTTTATTTTCTAAATAAAGAGTGTTATTTGTGAGTTTTAGCTTCTTGGTACTTATGGAACTTATAAAAAACATTCATAATACACGTTTCTCGTAATGTCCTTTTGTTTCCCAAACATAATGTTCTTTGCATGTACTTAAGCGTTTTTATAGATAACATGATCAAAAACACTCAAAATACATGTTTTTCGTAATGTTATTCTGTTTCTCCATAAAGTTTGTTTTTCATGCGTTTTAGCGGTTTGGTATATAAGCGGTTAAAAAACACTTAAAGGCAAATTCTTCGTACAAATTGGTTTTATTCTCATGTAATGTGATCGTTCTGCTTTTTAGTGCTTTGTTGCATATCACGCTCAAAAACGCTCAAAAGATACTTTTCTTGTAATGTCATTTTTTTTCCCAAATGAAGCTAGTTTCGCATGTAATTTGGCATTTTTGTAACTAAGAATGTGAAAAACACTTAAAATACACAATTTGGTAAGGTAGTTCTCTTTAAGGTACTAAGGTAGTTCTGTTCTGTTTAAAAGTGTTATTCATGCATTTCATCATTTTGGTAAGTAAAAATTTCTCTATATGCACGAGTTTTTACGTTTATTGCCTTGTGGTTCTTTTAAAACTATAAAACACTCATTATACACGTTTCTCGTAATGTCCTTTTGTTTCCTAATGTAGAGTGCTTTCCATCCATTTTTGCATTTTTTGTAGGTAACAAGTTCAAAAACACTCAAAAAATATTTTTTTGGTAATGTTATTCTATTTCTTCGTATAGGATGGTTTGTATCCGCTTTAGCGCTTTTCTACGTAAAACACTGAAAAGACACGTTTTAGTAATTTTGTTTTGGATTCACATATTGACTGATTTTCATATTATTTATCGTATTGGTGCCTAACATGCTGAAAAACATTAAAAAGACAGGTTTCTGGTAAAGTCGTTTAACTTCCCTATATAGGTGGCTTTGCATGCACTTTAGGTTTTGGTACATAACAATCAGAAAAAAAAGCTATAATTAACTTTCATGATAATGTTCTTTTTTTTCACATAAATTCCCTGAATTTGGGCAGAATTTTGGCAATTCGGTACCTATGAAGATGAAAAACAAAAAACAAAATTTTCATTTTTTTTATTTTTTTTATTTATTTATTTATTTATTTTCTAAAGAGTGTTATTTGTGGGTTTTAGCTTTTTTGGTACTGAAGGAACTTAAAAATCACTCATAATACACGTTTCTCGTAATGTTCTTTCGTTTCCCAAACATAAGGTTCTTTGCATATATTTAAGCGTTTTTAGATAACATGATCAAAAACACTCAAAATACATGTATTTGGTAATGTTATTCTGTTTCTCCATAAAATGTATTTTGCATGCGTTTTAGCGTTTTGGTATGTAAGGAGCTCAAAAACATTTAAAGGCCAGTTCTTGGTAAAATTTGGTTTTATTCCCATGTAATGTAATTGCCCTGGCTTTTAGTGCTTTATTGCGTAACACGCTCAAAAACACTGAAAAGACATGCAAAGCCTCCCATATGAGGAAATTAAAGACGTTACCAGAAATCTGTCTTTTGAGTGTTTTTCAGCATGTTAGGCACCAAAACGATAAATAATAAGGATCTCACTCTATGTGGGAATCCAAAAGAAAATGACTGAAAACGTGTCTTCTCAGTGTTTTACTTAGAAAACATTGCGGGAAAAATGTAAAATGAATGTTTTATAATTAAAAAAAATCCACAAGGCAAAAAACTCAAAAACTCCTGTAAATGCTGAAACTCATGAATAACACTCTTAATTGAAAAACAGAGCAACCTTACTAAATGCGTGTCAAAAACACTAAAAGGCATTTTCTTCGTAAAAGTTGTTTTTCTTCCCATGTAATGTGATTGCCGTGCTTTTTAGTGCTTTATTGCCTAACACACTCAAAAACACTCAAAGACACTTTTCTGGTAATGTCATTTTTTTCCCACATAAAGCTAGTTTTGCATGGAATTTGGGATTTTGGTAACTAAGAATGTAAAAAAAACACTCAAAATACACGCATTTAGTAAGGTTGTTCTGTTTCTTGATTAAGAGTGTTATTCATGAGTTTCAGTATTTTGGTATCTAAGAAACTTCTCCATACAGTCGAATTTTTGCATTTTTTGCCTTGTGATTCTGGTGAACTATAAAATACTCATTATACACGTTTCTCATTATGTCCTTTTTTTTTTTCCTTATATAGAGTGCTTTGCATCCATTTTCGAGTTTCTTTTTTATGTAACAAGCTCCAAAACACACAAAATATACTTTTTTGGTAATGTTATTCTATTCCTTCATATTGGTTGGTTTGCCTCCGTTTTAGCGTTTTTCTACGTAAATCTTTTAAAAGACACGTTTCCAGTAATTTTGTTTTGGATTTCCATATAGAGTGAGTTTCATATTTTTTATCGTTTTGGTGCCTAACATGCTTTTTGGTGCGTTTTGCTTCCCAATATAGAGTGCTTTCTATCCATTTTCGCGTTTTTTGTGGGTAACAATTTCAAAAACACTCAAAATATACCTTTTTGTTAATGTTATTCTATTTCTTCATTTTGATTAGTTTGCATCCGTTTTAGCGTTTTGTACGTAAAACACCGAAAAGACACGTTTTCAGTAATTTTGTTTTGGATTCCCATATAGATTGACTTCCTTGGGTTTTATGATGTTGGTTCCTAACATGCTGAAAAACACTCATAAGACAGTTTTCTGGCAAACACATTTAATTTCCCCATATAGGTGGCTTTGCATGCAATTTAGGGGTTCGGTACATAACAGTTCGAAAAAAAAAGCTAAATTTAACTTTTTTGATAATGTTTTTATTTCACATAATTTTCTGAAATTTGCCCGAATTTTGGCATTTCGGTACCTGTGAAGATGAATAAGAAAGAAAAAAAATATTGTATTTTTTTTTTCATTTATTTATTGTTTCTCAATAAAGAGTGTTATTTGTGGTTTTTAGCTTTTTGGTAATTAATGAACTTAAAAACACTCATAATACTCGTTTCTCGTAATCTCCTTTCATTTCCCAAAAATAATGTTCTTTGCATTTATTTAAGCGTTTTTATTGGTAACATGATCAAAAACACTCAAAATACATGTTTTTGGTAATGTTATTCTGTTTCACCATAAAGAGTGTTTTGCATGCGTTTTAGTGTTTTGGTATATAAGGAGCTCAAAAACACATAAATGCAAGTTCTTGGTAAAAATTCGTTTTCCTCCAATGTAATGTGATTGCCCTCCTTTTTAGTGCTTTTTTTTCTATCACGCTCAAAAACACTCAAAAGACACTTTTCTGGTAAAGTGTTTTTTTTTCCCACAAATCTATTTTCGCATGCAATTTTGGGTTTTGATAAGAATGTGAAAAGCAATCAAAATACATGCATTTATTAAGGCTGTTCTGTTTCTCAATTAGGAATGTTATTCATGAGTTTTACCATTTTTGTATCTAGGAAACCTCTCCATATACACGAGATTTTGCGTTTTTTGCCTTGCGGTTCTTTTGAACTATAAAACAGTCATTATACACTTTTCTTGCAATGTCCTTTTCTTTCCCAATATAGAGTGCTTTGCATCAATTTTCGCGTTTTTTGTAGGTAACATGCTCAAAAACACTCAAAATATACCTTTTTAGTAACGTTTTTCTATTTCTTGATATTGGTTGCTTTGCATCCCTTTTAGAGTTTTTCTACGTAAAACACTGAGAAGACACGTTTTCAGTAGCTTTTTTTATGAATTCCCATATAGGGTGAGTTTTGGTTTTGGTGCCTAACATACTAAAAAACACCCAAAACACAGATTTCTGGTAAGGTCGTTTAATTTCCTCATATAGGAGTCTTTGCATGCACTTTAAGGTTTGGTACATAACAGTCCGATAAAAAAAAAAAAAAACAGAAATTAACTTTTTTGATAATACTCTTTTATCTTATGATTGCCCTGAATTTTCCCAGAATTTTGGCATCTCGGTACCTATGAATATGAATAAAAAAAAAAATCCTATTTTTTTATATTTTTATTTTCTTTATTTTCTAAATATAGAGTGTTATTGGTGGGTTCTAGCTTTTTGGTACTTAAGGAACTTAAAAAAACACTCATAATACACGTTTCTTGTCATATCCTTTTGTTTCCCAAACATAATGTTCTTTGCATGTATTTAAGCGTTTTTATAGATAACAATATCAAAAACACTAAAAATACATGTTTTTGGTAATGTTGTTCTGTTTCTCCAAAACGTTTGTTTTTGTATGCGTTTTAGCGGTTTGGTATATAAGGACCTCAAAAACACTTAAAGGCATTGGTGTTATTCCAATGTAATATGATTGCCCTGCTTTTTAGTGCTTTATTGCCTATCATGCTCAAAAACACTTAAAAGACACTTTTCTGTTAATGTCATTTTTTTTCTCACATAAAGGTGGTTTTGCATGCAATTTGGGGTTTTGGTAACTAAGAATGTGAAAAGCACTCAAAATACACGCATTTAGTAAGGTTGTTCTGTTTCTCAATTAAGAGTGTTATTCATGAGTTTCAGCATTTTGGTATCTAGGAACCTTCTCCATATACAGGAGTTTTTGTGTTTTTAGCCTTTTGGTTCTTTTGAACTATAAAAACTCATTATACACATTTCTTGGAAAGTCCTTTTGTTTTTTAATATAGAGTGCTTTGCATCAATTTTCGCGTTTTTTTGTAGGTAACAAGCTCAAAAACAGAAAAAAATATACCTTTTTGGTAATGTTTTTCTATTTCTTGATATTGGTAGGTTTGCATCCGTTTTAGCGTTTTTCTACGTAAAAGAAAGAAAAAACACGTTTTCAGTAATTTTGTTTTGGATTCTCATATAGAATGAGTTCCTTATTATTTATCGTTTTAGTGCCTAACATGCTGAAAAACACTCAAAAAACAGATTTTTGGTAAGATCGTTTAATTTCCTCATATAGGAGTCTTTGGATGCACTTTAGGGTTTGGTACATAACAGTCCGAAAAAAAAGCTAAAATTTACTTTTTTGATATTTTTTTTTTTAACATATAATAGTCCTGAATTTTCCCAGAAATTTTGGCATCTCGGTACCTATGAAGATGAATAACAAAAAAAAAAAAATCCTATTTTTTTATTTTCTTTCTTTTTTTTCTAAAAAAAGAGTTATTTGTGGGTTTTAGCTTTTTTGTACTTAAGGAACTTAAAGACACTTATAATACACATTTCTCAAAATGGCCTTTCGTTTCTTATGTTTCTTATGTTTCTTATGTTTACATAAGGTTTTTTGCATGTATTTAAGCGTTTTTATAGATAACATGATCAAAAACACTCAAAATATATGTTTTTGGTAATTTTATTCTCTTTCTCCATAAAAGGTGTTTTGCATGCGTTTTAGCGTTTTCGTATGTAATGAGCTCAAAAACACTTAAAGGCAAGTTCTTGGTAAAAGTTGTTATTATTCCCATGTCATGTGATTCCCTTGCTTTTTAGTGCTTTATTGCCTAACACGCTCAAAAACATTCAAAAGACACTTTTCTGGTAATATCATTTTATTCCCACATAAAGATAGTTTTGCATGGAATTTGGGGTTTTGCTAACTAAGAATGTGAAAAAAAAACTCAAAACACAGGGTTTAGTAAGGTTGTTCTATTTCTTAATTAAAAGTGTTATTCATGAGTTTCAGCATTTTGGTATGTAAGAAACTTTTC
The DNA here is from genome assembly GCF_035594125.1 of Scylla paramamosain. Lineage (NCBI taxonomy): Eukaryota > Metazoa > Arthropoda > Malacostraca > Decapoda > Portunidae > Scylla > Scylla paramamosain. The sequence continues at coordinate 6,989,410 of NC_087168.1, forward strand.
TAATACACACATTTGGTAAGGTATTTCTGTTTGAAAATTAAAAGTGTTATTGATGAGTTTCAGCTTTTTGGTATGTAAGAACTTCTTTATGTACACGAGTTTTTGAGCTTTTTACCTTGTGGTTCTTCTCAAACTATAAAACACTCATACACGTTTCTCGTAATGTCCTCTTCTTTGCCAATATAGAGTGCTTTCCATTCATTTTTGCATTTTTTTGTAGGTAACAAGCTCAAAAACACATTAAAATATATCTTTTTTGTAATGTTATTCTATTTCTTCATATTGGTTGGTTTGCATCCGTTTTAGCGTTTTTTTTTACGTAAATCTCTGAAAAGACACGTTTTAAGAAATATTGTTCAGATTGCTGAAAAACACTCAAAAGACAGGTTTCTGGTAAAGTCGTGAAATTTCCCCATATAGGTGGATTTGCATGCACTTCAGAGTTTGTACATAACTCGGCAAAAAAGCTAAAATTATTTTTTTTATAATGATTATTTTTTACAAAATTTCCATGAACTTTGCTAGAATTTTGGCATCTCGGTACCTATGAAGATGAATAACAAATTTTTTTTTTCTCTCTATAAAGTTATTTGTACGTTTTAGCTTTTTGGTACTTAAGGAACTTAAAAACACTCATAATACACGATTTTCGTAATGTCCTTTCATTTTCCAAACATAGGGTTCTTTGCATGTATTTAGGCATTTTTATAGGTAACATGATCAAAAACACTCAAAATACATGTTTCTGGTAATGTTATTATGTTTCTCCATAATGGGTGTTTTGCAAGCGTTTTAGCGTTTTGGTATGTAAGAAGCTCAAAAATACGTAAAGGCAGGTTCTTGGTAAAAGTTGGTTTTATTCCCATATAATGTGATTGCCCTCCTTTTTAGTGCTTTAGTGCCTATCACGCTCAAAAACACTCAAAAGACACTTTTTTAGGTAATGTCATTTTTTTCCCACATAAAGCTAGTTTCGCATGTAATTTGGGGTTTTGGTAACTAATAATGTAAAAAAGCACTCAAAATACACACATTTAGTAAGATTGTTTTGCTTCTCAATTAAGAGTGTTATTTCTGAGTTTCAGCATTTTGGTATATAAGAAACTTCTTTTTGAAGGTAAGAAGCTCAAAAACACTCAAAATATACCTTTTTGGTAATGTTATTCTCCATATTCGTTGGTTTCCATCCGATTTAGCGTTTTTCTACGTAAAACACTGAAATGACACTTTTCAGTAATTTTGTGATGGATTCCCACATTTAGTGACTTCCATATTACTTATCGTTTTGGTGCCTAACATGCTGAAAAAAAAAAAAAAACACAAAAGACAGGTTTCTGGTAAGGTCGTTTAATTTCCCCATATAGGTGGCTTTGCATGCACTTTAGGGTTTGGTAAATAACAGTCCGAAAAAAAAAGCTAAAATTAACTCTTTTTCATAATGTTCTTTTTTCACATAATTTCCCTGAAATTTGGCAGAATTTTAGCATCTCGGTACCTATGAAGATGAATAAAAAAAAATCCTATTTTTTAATTTTTTTTATTTTTTTTATTTTTTTCTCTATAAATTATTTGTGGGTTTTAGCTTTTTGGTACTTAAAGAACTTAAAAACACTCATAATACACGTTTCTCGAAATGACCTTTCGTTTCCCAAACATAAGATTCTTTGCATGTATTTAAGCGTTTTTATAGGTAACATGATCAAAAACACTCAAAATACATGTTTTTGGTAATGTTATTCTGTTTCTAAATAAAGGGTGTTTTGCATGCGTTTTAGCGTTTTGGTATATAAGGAGCTCAAAAACACTTAGAAAAAACACTTGGTAAAAGTTGATTTTATTCCCATGTAATGTGATTGCCCTGATTTTTAGTGCTTTATCGCCTATCATGCAATCACACTTAAAAGACACTTTTCTGGTAATGTCATGTTTTTTTTTCCCACATAAAGCTACTTTCACATAAAATTTGGGGTTTTGGTAACTAAGAATGTAAAAAACACTCAAAATACACGCATTTGGTAAGGTTGTTCTGTTTCTCAATTAATAGTGTTATTCAGTAGTTTCACCATTTTGGTATCTAAGAAACTTCTCCATATATACGAGTTTTTGCGTTTTTTGCCTTGTGCTCCTTGAAAATCTATAAAACATTCATTATACACGTTTCTCGTAATGTCCTTTTGTTAACCAATATAGAGAGCTTTCCATCCATTTTCGCGTTTTTTTTTTTTTTTTTTTTGTAAAAAGCTCAAAAATACTCAAAATATACCTTTTTGGTAAACTTATTCTATTTTTTCATGTTGGCTGGTTTGCATCCGTTTTAGCATTTTTCTACTTAAAACACGGAAAAGACACGTTTTCAGTAATTTGTTTTGGATTCCCAAATAGAATGAATTCCATATTGTTAATTGTTTTGGTGACTAACAAGCTGAAAAACACTAGAAACACAGGTTTCTCGTAAAGTCGTTTAATTTCCCCATATAGTTGGCTTTGCATGCAATTTAGGGTTTTGTGCATAACAGTCCAAAAAAAAGCTAAAATGAACTTTTTTGATAATGTTCTTTTTTCATATAATTTCCCTGAATTTTGCCAGAATTTTGTGATCTCGGTACCTATGAAGAAGAATAACAAAAAAAAAATCCTATTTATTTATTTACTTTTTTCTTCTCTATAAATAGGTTTTAGCTTTTTGGTACTTATGGAACTTAAAAAGACTCATGATACACGTTTCTCCTAATGTCCTTTCGTTTCCCAGACATAGGGTTTTTTGCATTTACTAAAGCGTTATTAGAGGTAACATGATCAAAAACTCTCAAAATACATGTTTTTGGTAATGTTAATCTGTTTCTCCATAAAGGGTGTTTTGCATGCGTTTTAGCGTTTTGGTATATAAGGAGCTCAAAAACACTTAAATTCAAGTTCTTGGTAAAAGATAGTTTTATTCCCATGTAATGTGATTGCCCTCCTTTTTAGTGCTTTATTGCCTAACACGCTCAAAAACACTCAAAAGACACTTTTCTGGTAATGTCATTTTTTTTTTACCACATAAAGCTAGTTTTGCATGCAATTTGAGGTTTTGGTAACTAAGAATGTGAAAAACAGTCAAAATACACGCATATCGTAAGGTTGTTCTGTATTCTCAATTAAGAGTGTTATTCCTCAGTTTCAGCATTTTGGTATCTAAGAAACTTATCCATATACACGAGTTTTTTCGTTTTTTGCCTTGTGGTTCTTGTGAAACTATAAAACACTCATAATGCAAGTTTCTCGGAATGTCCTTTTGTATCTCAATATAGAGTGCTTTCTATCCATTTTCGCGTTTTTTGTAGATAAGAAACTCAAAAACACTGAAAATATACCTTTTTTTGGTAATGTTATTCTGTTTCTTCATATTCGTTGGTTTGCATCCGTTTTAGCGTTTTTCTACGTAAAACACTGAAAAGACACTTTTTCAGTAATTTTGTGATGGATTCCCATATTGAGTGACTTCCATAATATATATCGTTTTGGTGCCTAACATGCTGAAAAACACTCAAAAGACAGGTTTCTCGTAAAGTCGTTTAATTTCCTCATATAGGTGGCTTTGCATGCACTTTAGGGTTTGGTACATAACAGTCCGAAAAAAAAGCTGAAATTAACTATTTTTCATAATGTTCTTTTTTCACATAATTATCCTGAATTTTGCCAGAATTTTTGCATCTTGGTACCTATGAAGATGAATAACAAAAAAAAAAAAATAATAATAAATTCCTATCTTTTTATTCATTTATTTATTTTTTTTCTATAAACGGTGTTATTTATGGGTTATAGCTAAATGGTACTTAAAGAACTTAAAAATACTGGTAATACATGTTTCTCGAAATGCCCTTTAATTTCCCAAACATAAGGTTCTTTGCATGTATTTAAGAGTTTTTACAGGTAACATGATCAAAAACAATCAAAATACGTGTTTTTGGCAATGTTATTCTCTTTCTCCATAAAGGGTGTTTTGCATTCGTTTTAGCGTTTTGGAATATAGGGAGCTCAAAAACACTTAAAAGCAAGTTGTTAGTAAAAGTTAGCTTTATTCCCATGTAATGTGATTGCCCTGCTTTTTAGTGCTTTATTGCCTATCATGCTAAAAAAAAAAAAAAAAAATTAAAAGACACTTTTCTGGTAGTCATTTTTTTCCCACATATAGCTACTTTCACATAAAATTTGGGGTTTTGGTAACTAAGAATGTGAAAAACACTCAAAATACACGCATTTAGTAAGGTTGTTCTGTTTCTCAATTTAGAGTGTTATTCAGGAGTTTCAGCATTTTGGTATCTAAGAAACTTCTCCATATATATGAGTTTTTGCGTTTTTTGCCTTGTGATTCTTGAGAATCTATAAAACACTCATTATACACGTTTCTCGTAATGTCCTTTTGTTAACCAATAGAGAAAGAGAAAAAACCACAAAAGACAGGTTTCTCGTAAAGTCGTTTAATTTCCCCATATAGTTGGCTTTGCATGTACTTCATGGTTTGGTACATAACAGTCCGAAAAAAAAGCTAAAATTAACTTTTTCGATAATGTTCTTTTTGCACATAATTTCTCTGAATTTTGCCAGAATTTTGGCATCTCAGTACCTATGAAGAGGAAGAACAAAAAAAAAAAAAAGAATCCTATTTTTTAATTATTTCTTTATTTTTTCTCTATAAAGAGGTTTTAGCTTTTTGGTACTTATGGAACTTAAAAACACATAATACACGTTTCTCATAATGTCCTTTCGTTTCCCAGACATAGGGTTCTTTGCATGTATTTAAGCGTTTTTAGAAATAACATGATCAAAAACACTCAAAATAAATGTTTTTGGTAATGTTAATCTGTTTCTCAATAAAGGGTGTTTTGCATGTGTTTTAGCGTTTTGGTATATAAGGAGTTAAAAAACACTTAAAAGTTGGTTTTATTCCCATGTAATGTGATTACCCTCCTTTTTAGTGCTTTATTGCCTAACTCTCTCAAAAACCCTAAAAAAGATACTTTTCTGGTAATGTCATTTTTTTTCCCACATAAAGCTAGTTTCGCATGCAATTTGGGGTTCTAATAACTAAGAATATGAAAAACACTCAAAATACACGCATTTAGTAATGTTATTCTGTTTTTTAATGAAGTGTTATTCAGGAGTTTCAGCATTTTGGTATCTAAGAAACTTCTCCATATACACTAGTTTTTGCGTTTTTTGCTTCGTGGTTCTTGTGAAACTATAAAATACTCATTATACACGTTTCTCGTAATGGATGCTTTGCATCCATTTTCACGTTTTTTTTTTTTTGGGGGGGTCACAAGCTCAAAAATACTTAAAATATACCTTTTTGGTAATGTTATTCTATTTCTTCACATTGGTCTGTTTGCATCCGTTTTAGCGTTTTTTTACGTAAAACACTGAAAAGACACGTTTTCAGTAATTTTGTTTTGGATTCCCATATAGAGTGACTGCCATATTATTTATCGTTTTGGTGCCTAATATGCTGAAAAACACTCAAAAGACAGTTTGTAAAGTCGTTTAATTTCCCCATATAGATGGCTTTGCATGCACTTTAGGGTTTGGTACATAACAGTCCGAAAAAAAAAAGCTAAAATTAACTTTTTCGATAATGTTCTTTTATCCACATAATTTCCCTGAATTTTAACAGAATTTTGGCGTCTTGGTACCTCTGAAGATAAATAACAAAAAAAAAAAATATTTTCTTTTCTTTTATTTATTTATTTTTATTTATTGTTTTTTTTTTTTGTTTATTTCTTCATAAAGAGTGTTATTTGTGGGCTTTAGCTTTTTGGTATTTAAGTAACTTAAAAACACTTATAATACATGTTTCTCGTAATGTCCTTTCGTTTCCCAAACATAGGATTCTTTGCCTGTATTTAAGCGTTTTTATAGGTAACATGATCAAAAACACTCAAGATACATGTTTTTTGTAATGTTTTTGTTTTTCTCCATAAAGGATTTTTTGCATTCGTTTTACCGTTTTGGTATGTAATGAGCTCAAAAACATTTAACGGCAAGTTCTTGGTAAAAGTTTTTTTATTCACATGTAATGTGATTGCCCTTCTTTTAAGTACTTTATTGCCTAACACGCTCATAAACACTGAAAAAAAAATTTTCTGGCAATATAATTTTTTCCCCACATAAACCTAGTTTCGCATGCAATTTCGTGTTTTGGTGACAAAGAATGTGAAAAACACACAAAATACACGCATTTGGTAAGATTGTTCCGTATCTTAATCAAGAGTGTTATTCTTGAGTTTCAGCATTTTGGTATCTAAGAAACTTTTGCCTTGTGGTTGTTGTGAAACTATAAAACACTCATTATACAGGTTTCTTGTAATGTCCTTTTGTTTCCCAATATAGAGTGCTTTGCATCCATTTTCGCGTTTTTTGTAGGTAACAGGCTCAAAAACACTCAAAATATACCTTTTTGGCAATGTTATTCTATTTCTTCATATTGGTTTGTTTGCATCCGTTTTAGCGTGTTTCTACGTAAAACACTGAAAAGACAAGTGTTAAGTGATTTTGTTTTGGATTCCCATATAGAGTGACTTCCATATTATTTATTGTTTTGGTGCCTAACATGCTGAAAAACACTCAAAAGACAGGTTTCTGGTAAAGTCGTTTAATTTCCTATAGAGGTGGCTTTGCATGCAATTTAGGTTTTGGTACATAACTGTCCGAAAAAAAAGCTAAAATGAACTTTTTTTGATAATGTTCTTTTTTCCATATAATTTCCCTGAATTTTACCAGAATTTTGGCATCTCGGTACATATGAAGAAGAATAACAAAAAAAAAAGGAAAATTCTTTTTTTTTTCTCTATAAAGAGTGTTATTTGTGGATTTTAGCTTTTTGGTGCTTAAGGAATTTAATAATATTCATAATACACGTTTCACGTAATGTCCTTTCGTTTCCCAAACATAGGGTTCTTTCCATGTATTTAAGCGTTTTTATAGGTAACTTAATCAAAAACACTGAAAATACATGTTTTTGGTAATGTTATTCCGTTTCTTCATAAAGGGTGTTTTGCATGCGTTTTAGTGTGTTGGTATGTTAGGAGCTCAAAAACACTTAAAGGCAAGTTCTTGGTAAAAGTTGGTTTTCTTCCCATGTAATGTGATTGCCTTGCTTTTTAGTGCTTTATTGCCTAACACGCTCAAAAACACTCAAAAGACATTTTTTCTGGAAATGTCTTTTTTTTTCTTTCCACATAAAGCTAGTTTCGTATGCAATTTGGGGTTTTTGTAACCAAGAATGTGAAAACACTCAAAATACACGCATTTGGTAAGGTTGTTCTGTTTCTCAATTAAGAGTGTTATTCATGAGTTTCAGGGTTTTGGTATCTAAGAATCTCAAATACACTTATAATGCACGTTTCTCGTAATGTCCCTTTTTTTCCTCATTTAGGGTGCTTTGCATGCACCCTAAATTTACTAACAACACTACTAATTCCACTATCCAAGTCATTGACATATATTACAAACAACATCGGCCCTAATACTAATAATCCCTTTGTCACCCCACTAATTACTTGACCCCACTCGGATTTAGAGCCGTTTATTACAACACTCTGTCGCCTGCCGCTTGGCCATGACGTTATCCAGATTACTTATAACCTTTTTCCAGTTCTTAAATACTGTGGAATATATTTCATCTGGTCCTGGTAACTTGAACTTTTCAGCTTATCTATCTCCTGTTCCACTATCTCTTTAGTTATGGTAATATCTGTCAGCTTCTCATTTTCTTCTACTCTGAATATCTTGTCACTATTCGGCAAATCCTGCATGTTTTCCTGGGCAAAGACAGTTAAAAAATACTCGTTCACAATTTTACTAATCTCCTCCCAGCAACTAAGCAGGTCCCATTCTGCTGTCTTTAAGGAACTATTGTTTCTCTATTCTTCGTCTTATATGCCTGATAAAATCCCTTGGGGTCCATCTTCGCTTGGCTGGCTACCTTTAATTCATAACTATTTTAAGCTTTCCTTGTTAAACTCCTGACTTTTCTAATTCATTAATTCATTTCAAATTCCTTAAAACCACTTCCCCTGTCTTTAATCTCATATATACTTCTCTTTCGCCCTATGTAATGTTTTAACCTCTGTCATCCATTTATGATCATTTTTCTGCGATCTTATTCTTGTGTAAGGGATATTCCCTAACTGTCCTGAATGTAATTTATCAACGAAATATTTATTTCGCTTCTCTATAAAGGGTGTTTTGCTTGAGTTTTAGCGTTTCTGTACATAAGAACCTTTAAAACACGTTTTTAGTAATGTTATTTTGTATTCCTTTATGGAGCGCTTTCCATGCTTTTCAGCGTTTTGGTGTCTAACACGTTGAAAAACACTCAAAAGACACGTTGATGAAAATGTCGTTTCGTTTCCCGATAAAGGGGGCTTCCAATGCATTTTGTCTTTTGGTACTTAACAATATGAAAAAAAAAGTTTAAGTAAAAGTTTTCGGTTGAGTTATTTTTCCATATAAAGTTCTAATCATGTGTTTTTGAGTCTGGGTACCTAAAAAGCTCAAAATCTCTCATAATACACTTTTCTCGTAATGTCCTTTCTTTTCTCCATGAAGGATGCTTTGCGTGTAATTTGGCACTTTTATACTTAACAAGCACAAAAACAATCAAAATACAAGTTTTTGATAATGCTAATTTGTTTCTCCGTAAAGGTTATTTTGCATGCTTTTCTGCGATTTCGGATGTAAGAAGGTGAAAAACACTCTAAAGATACTTTCTTGGTAATGTTATTTTATATTGCCAAATAAAGTGCTTTCAATGCTTTTTAGCATTTTGATTCCTAACACTCAAGTAAACACTCAAAAGACACGTTTCCTGTAATATAGTTTTGCTTCTTCATATAGGGATCTACATGCATTATGATGTTTTGCTACATAATGTGAAAAACGCTCAAAATAAAGATTTTAGGTAATGTTGTTCTTTTTCTCTATATAGGGTGCTATTCATCCTTTTTAGCGTTTTGGTACTTAGGAAGCTTACTTAGGAAGCTCAGAAACACAAATAAAACTTGTTTCTCCAAACGTCTTTCCATTTCCCCATAAAGATTGCTTTGTATGTATTTTGACGTTTTGGTACATAAAAAGGAAAAAAAAAACACAAAAACACGTTTTTGGTGATGTTCTGTTTCTCTATTAAGAGATATATAATATATTTAATTTTCATTCAGGCGGTTTAGTGTTTGGTACCTAAGAGACTCAAAACTCTGATAATACACGTTTCTCGTAATGTCCTATCGTTTCTTCATACAGGGTGCTTTAAATGCATTTTTAAGATGATGTACGTAACAGACTCAAAAAGACTCAAAATACACGTTTTTGGTAAGGTTTTTTTGTTTGGTAAGATTATTCGTGTTTGTTGCACGCGTTTTAGCGTTTTGGAACGTAAAAAGTTTAAAACACTTAAAAGACATGCTTATTATTTTGCATTTCTATATAAGGTGCTTTCCATGCTGTTTAGCGTTTTCCTGCCTAACACGCGGAAAAACACATAAAAACACATTTCTTACATTGTTGTTTAATTTTCTCGTATAGCGATTAAGCATTATGGTGTTTTGCTACCTGACAATGTGAAAAACATTCAAATTACACGATTTTGGTAATGTTTTTTTTCTTTCTCCATTTTTGCGTTTTGGTACCTGAGAACCACTTTTCTGGTAATATTTTTTTTTTCACACATAAAGCTAGTTTCGCATGCAATTTGGTGTTTTGGTAAGTAAGAATGTTAAAAAGATTCAAAATACATCCATTTGGTAAAGTTGTTCTGTTTCTCAATTGAGTGTTATTCATGAATTTCAGCATTTTGGTATAAAAGAAACATCTCCATATACACGAGTTTTTGCGTGTTTTGCCTTGTGGTTCTTGTGAAACTATAAAACACTCATTTTACACGTTTCTCGTAATGTCCTTTTCTTTCCCCAATATAGAGTGCTTTGCAACTATTTTCGCGTTTTCTGTAGGTAAAAAGCTCAAAAACACTCAAAATATAACTTTTTAGTAATATTACTCTATTTCTTCATATTGGTTGGTTTGCATCCGTTTTAATGTTTTTCTAAGTAAAACACTAAAAAGACACGTTTTCAGTAATTTTGTTTTGGATTCCCATATAGAGTGACTTCCATATTATTTATCGTTTTGGTGCCTAACTTGCTGAAAAACACTGAAAAGACAGGTATCTGGTAAAGTCGTTTAATTTCCTCATATAGGTGGCTTTGCATACACTTTAGAGTTTGGTACATAACAGTCCGAAAAAAAAAAGAAGCTAAAATTTACTTTTTTCATAATATTATTTTTTTCATATAATTTCCCTGAATTTTGCCAGAATTTTGGCATCTCGGTACCTATGAAAATAAATAACAAAAACAAATATCCTAGTTTTTATTTATTTATTTATTTTCTATATAAAGAGTATTATTTGTGGGTTTTAACTCTTTTCGTACTTATGGAACTTAAAAACACTCATAATACACTTTTCTCGTAATGTCCTTTCGTTTCCCAAACATAGATTTCTTTGCATGTATTTAAGCGTTTTTATACGTAACAGATCAAAAACACTGAAAATTAATGTTTTTCGTAATGTTATTTTGTTTCTCCATAAAGGGTGTTTTGCATGCATTTTAGTGTTTTGGTATGTAAGGAGCTGAAAAACACTTAAAGACAAGTTCTTGGTAAATGTTGGTTTTATTCCCATGTAATGTCATTGCCCTGCTTTTTTTTGCTTTATTGCCTAACACGCTCAAAAACAGTCAAAAAACACTTTTTTTCTGGTAATGTCATTTATTTCCCACATAAAGCTAGTTTCGCATGTAATAACGGGTTTTGGTAACTAAGAAAATATGAAAAAAACTCAAAATACACGCATTTGGTAAGGTTGTTCTGTTTCTCAATTAAGAGTGTTATTCATGAATTTCAGCGTTTTGTTATCTAAGAAACATCTCCATATACACGAGTTTTTGCTTGTTTTTTCCTTGTGGTTCTTGTGAAACTATAAAACATTATAAACGTTTCTCGTAATGTCCATTTGTTTCCCAATATAGAGAGATTTGCATCCATTTTCGCTCAAAAACAAAAAATAATACCTTTTTTTGGTAATATTAATCTATTTCATGATATTGGTTGATTTGCATTCGTTTTAGCGTTTTTCTACGTAAAACACTGAAAAGACACGTTTTCAGTAATTTTGCTTTGGATTTCCATACAGAGTGACTTCCATATTATTTATTGTTTTGGTGCCTAACATACTGAAAAACAGGCAAAAGACAGGTTTCATGTAAAGTCGTTTAATTTCCCCATATAGGTGGCTCTACATGCAGTTTAGGGTTTGGTACATAACAGTCTGAAAAAAAAGCTAAAATTAACTTTTTTTTATTTTTTTTTCACATAAATTCCCTGAATTTTGCCAGAATTTTGGCATCTCGGTACCTATGAAGATTAATAACAAAAAAAAATGCTATTTTTTCATTTATTTATTTATTTTTGGTACTTAAGGAACGTATAAACACTCATAATACTCGTTTCTCGTAATGTCCTTTTGTTTCCTAAAGATAAGGTTCTTTGCATGTATTTAAGCGTTTTTATAGGTAACATGATCAAAAACACTCAAAATATACCTTTTTCGTAATGTTATTCTATTTCTTCATATTGGTTGGTTTCCATCCGTTTTAGCGTTTTTCTACGTAAAACACAGAAAAGACACGTTTTCAGTAATTTTGTTTTGGATTCCCATATAGAGTGACTTCCATGTTATTTATCGTTTTGGTGCCTAACATGCTGAAAAAAAACACTCAAAAGACATGTTTCTTGTAAAGTCGTTTAATTTCCCCATATAGGTAGCTTTGCATACACTTTAGGGTTTGGTACATAACAGTCCGAAAAAAAGCTAAAATTAACCTTTTACATAATATTCTTTTTTCACGTAATTTTCCTGAATTTTGCCAGAATTTTGGCATCTTGGTACCTATGAAGATCAATAAAAAAAATGCTATTTTTTTTATTCTTTTTTATTTTTTTTCTCTATAAAGAGTGTTATTTGTGGGTTTTAGCTTTTTGGTACTTAAGGAACTTCTAAACACTCATAATACACATTCCTCGCAATGTCCTTTCATTCCCAAACATAGGGTTCTTTCCATGTATTTAGGCGTTTTTATTGGTAACAAGCCCAAAAACACTCAAAATACATGTTTTTGATAATGTTATTCTGTTTTTCCATAAAGGGTGTTTTGCATGGGTTTTAGCGTTTTGGTATGTAAGGAGCTCAAAAAAACTTAAAGGCAAGTTCTTGGTAAAAGTTGGTTATATTCCCATGTAATGTGATTGCCCTGCTTTTTAGTGCTTTATTACCTAACACGCTGAAAATCACTAAAAAGACACTTTTCTAGTATTTTTTTTTCCACAGTTCCGCATGTAATTTGGGGTTGGACCACTAAGAATGTGAAAAAAAAAACACTCAAAATACACTCATTTCCTAAGATTGTTCTGTTTCTCAATTAAGAGTATTATTCATGAGTTTCAGCATTTTGGTATCTAAGAATATACAAAAAAGTTGAGTGTTTTTAAGCTTGTTACCTACAAAAAAACGTGAAAATGAATGCAAAGCAGTCTGTATTTGGAAAAAAAAAAAAAAGGATATTACAAGAAAATTGTATAATGAATGTTTTAATACTTTTCAAGAACCATAAGGCAAAAAACTCAAAAACTCGTATATAAGCTTAAAAACACTCAACTTTTTTGTAATGTTATTCTATTTCTTCATATTGGTTGGTTTGCATCCGTTTTAGGGTTCTACGCTAAAACTGAAAAGACACGTTTTCAGTAATATTGTTGAAATTGCTGAAAACAAAGACACGTTTCTTGTAAAGTCGTGTAATTTCCCCATATAGGTTGCTTTGCATGCACTTCCGTGTTTCGTACATAACTCCGGAAAAAAGCTAAAATTTTTTTTTTTTCACATAATTTCCCTGAATTTTCTCAGAATTTTGGCATCTCGGTACCTATGAAGATGAATAACAAAAAAAAAATCTATTTTTTTTAATTATTTTTTTTCTCTATAAAGAGTGTTATTTGTGGGTTTTAGATTTTTGGTACTTAAGGAACTTAAACATACTCATAATACACGTTTTTCGTAATGTCCTTTCGTTTCACAAATATAGCGTTCTTTGCATGTATTTAAGCGATTTTATAGGTAACATGATCAAAAACACTCAAAATACATGTTTTTGATAATGTTATTCTGTTTCTCCATAAAGGTTGTTTTGCATGTGTTTAGCGGTTTGGTATGTAAGGAGTTAAAAAACACTTAAAGGCAAGTTCTTCGTAAAATTTGGTTTTATTCCAATGTAATGTGATTGTTCTGCTTTTTAGTGTTTTGTTGCATATAACGCTCAAAAACACTCAAAAGACACTTTTCTGGTAATGTCATTTTTTTCCCACATAAAGCTAGTTTCGCATGTAATTTGGGATTTTCATAACTAAGAATTTGAAAAACACTCAAAATACACACATTTGGTAAGGTAGTTCTGTTTTTCAATTAAAAGTGTTATTCTTGAGTTTTAGCGTTTTGGTATGTAAGAAACTTCTTTATATACACGAATTTTTTGCGTTTTTTGCCTTGTGGTTCTTGTGAAACTATAAAACACTCATTATACACGTTTCTCGTAACGTCTTTTGCTTCCCTATATAGAGTGCTTACTATCCATTTGCGCGTTTTTTGTAGGTAAAAAGCTCAAAAACACTTTTTGGTAATGTTATTCTATTTCTTCATATTTGTTGGTTTGCATCCGTTTTAGCGTTTTTTCTACGTAAAACACTGAAAAGACATATTTTCAGTAATTTTGTTTTGGATTCACATATTGACTGACTTCCATATTATTTATCGTTTTAGTGCCTAACATGCTGAAAAACACTGAAAATACAGGTTTCTGGTTTAACTTCCTTATATAGGTGTCATGCACTTTAGAGTTTGATACATAAAAATCCGAAAAAGAGCTATAATTAACTTTTTTGATAATGTTCTTTTTTCCATATAAATTCCCTGAATTTTGGCAGAATTTTGGCATCTTGATACCTATGAAAATCAATATAAAAAAGAGCTATTTTTTAATTAATTAATTTATTTATTTTTCTCTATAAAGAGTGTTATTTGTGGGTTTTAACGTTTTAGTACTTAAGGAACTTAAAAACGGTCCTAATACACGTTTCTCGTAATGTCCTTTCGTTCCCAAACATAGGGTTATTTGCATGTATTTAAGCGTTTTTATAGGTAACATGATCAAAACACTTAAAACACATGTTTTTAGTAATGTTATTCTGCTTCTCCATAAAGGAGTTTTTTGCATGCGTTTTAGTGTTTTGGTTTCTAAGGAGGTTAAAAACACTTCAAGGCAAGTTCTTGGTAAAAGTTGGTTTTATTCCCATGTAATGTAATTGCCCTGTTTTTTTTTTTTTTTTTTTTTTTGTGATTTATTGCCTAACACGCTCAAAAACACTCAAAAGACACTTCTGGTAATGTCATTTTTTTTCCAACATAGTTTCGCGTGCTATTTCGAGTTTTGCTAAGAATCTGAAAAACGCTCAAAATACACGCATATGGTAAGGTTGTTCTGTTTCTCAATTAATATTGTTATTCATGAGTTTCAGCATTTTGGTATCTAAGAAACTTCTTTATATACACGAGTTTTTGCGTTTTTTGCGTTTTGGTTCTTGTGAACCACAAGTTCTTTTGCTCAAAAATAATAAGACACTCATTACACACGTTTCTTGTAATATCCTTTTGTTTCCCAATAGGGAGTGCTTTGCATCCATTTTCGCGTTTTTTGTAGGTAACAAGCTCAAAAACACTCAAAATGTACCTTTTTGGTAATGTTATTTTATTTCTTCTTATTGGCTGGTTTGCATCCGTTTTAGCGTTTTTCTGCGTAAAACACCGAAAAGACACGTTTTCAGTAATTTTGTTTTACATTCCCATATAGAGTGACTTGCATATTATTTACCATTATGGTGCCAAACAAGCTGAAAAACACTCATAAGACAGTTTTCTGGCAAAAACGTTTGATTTCCCCATATAAGTGGCTTTGCATGCACTTTAGGGTTTGGTACATAACAGTACGAAAAAAAAGCCTAAATTAACTTTTTTGATAATTGACTCATAATTTCCTGAATTTTGCCCAAATTTTGGCATCTAAGTACCTGTGAAGATGAAAAAAGAAAGGAAAAAATATCGTATTTATTTATTTATTTTTTTCTGAATAAAGAGTGTTATTTGTGGCTTTTAGCTTTTTGGTAAATAGTGATCTTAAAAACACTCATAATACACGTTTCTCGTAATGTCCTTTCGTTTCCCAAAAATGGCGTTCATTGCATGTATTTAAGCGTTTTTATTGGTAACATGATCAAAAACACTCAAAATATATGTTTTTGGTAATGCTATTCTCTTTCTCCATAAAGTGTGTTTTGCATGCGTTTTAGTGTTTTGGTATATAAGGAGCTCAAAACACTTAAAGGCAAGTTCTTGGTAAAAAATGATTCTAGCCATGTAAAGTGATTCCCATGCTTTTTAGTGCTTTATTGCCTATCACGCTCAAAAACACTCAAAAGACACTTTTCTGGTAATGTCATTTTTTTTCCCACCTAAAGCTGGTTTCGCATGCAATTTGGGATTTTGGTAACTAAGAATGTGAAAAGCACTCAAAATACACGCATTTAGTAAAGTTGTTCTGTTTCTCAATTAAGAGTGTTATACATGAGTTTCAGCATTTTGGTATCTAGGAAACTTCTCCATATACACGAGTTTTTGCGTTTTTTGCCTTGTTGTTCTTTTGAACTATAATACACTCATTATACACTTTTCTCGCAATGTCCCTTTGTTTCCCAAAATAGAGTCCTTTTTATCAATTTTAGCGTTTTTTTTGTAGGTAGCAAGCTCAAAAACACTCAAAATATACCTTTTTAGTTGTTTTTTCTATTTCTTGATATTGGTTGGTTTGCATCCATTTTAACGTTTTTCTACGTAAAACACTGGGAAGACACGTTTTCAGTAATTTTGTTTTGGATTCTCATATAAAGTGAGTTCCTTATTATTTATCATTTTGGTGCCTAACATGCTGAAAAACACTCAAAAGACAGATTTCTGGTAAGGTCGTTTAATTTCCTCATATAAGAGGCTTTGCATGCACTTTAGGGTTTGGTATATAACAGTCCGAAAAAAAAGCAAAAAAAAACTTTTTTTATAATTTTCTTTTATCATATAATAGCCCGGAATTTTCCCAGAATTTTGGCATCTCGGTACCTATGAAGATGAATAACAAAAAAAAAAAAATCCTATTTTTTTATTTTTTATTTATTTATTTTTTGTAAATAAAGAGTGTTATTTGTGGGTTTTAGCTTTTCGGTACTTAAGGAACTAAAAAATACTCATAATACATATTTCTCGTAATGTCCTTTCGTTTCCCAAACATAAGGTTTTTTGCATGTATTTAAGCGTTTTTATAGATAACATGATCAAAAACACTCAAAATTCATATTTTTCGTAATGTTATTCTGTTTCTCCATAAAGTTTGTTTTGCATGCGTTTTAGCGGTTTGGTATATAAGGAGCTCAAAAACACTTAAAGGCAAGTTTTTGGTATAAATTGGTGTTATTCCAATGTAATATGATTACCCTGCTTTTTAGTGCTTTATTGCCTATCACGCTCAAAAACACTTAAAAGACACTTTTCTGGTAATGTCATTTTTTTCTCACATAAAGGTTATTTCGCATGCAATTTGGGGTTTTGGTAACTAAGAATGTGAAAAGCACTCAAAATACACGCATTTAGTAAGGTTGTTCTGTTTCTCAATTAAAAAAGTTTCAGCATTTTGGTATCTAGGAAGCTTCTCCATATACACGAGTTTTTGTGTTTTTTGCCTTTTGGTTCTTTTGAACTATAAAAAAACTCATTATACACTTTTCTTGCAAAGTCCTTTTGTTTTCTAATATAGAGTGCTTTGCATCAATTTTCGCGTTTTTTGTAGGTAACAAGCTCAAAAACATTCAAAATATACCGTTTTGGTAATGTTTTTTCTATTTCTTGATATTGGTTGGTTTGCATCCGTTTTAGCGTTTTCCTACGTAAAACACAGAAAAAACACGTTTTCAGCAATTTTGTTTTTGGATTCACATATAGAGTGAGTTCCTTATTATTTATCGTTTTGGTGCTATTTATCGTTTTTATGCTGAAAAACACTCAAAAAACAGATTTCTGTTAAGGTCGTTTAATTTCCTCTTTGGATGCATCATAGGGTTTGGTACATAACAGTCCGAAAAAAAAAAACTAAAATTTACGTTTGTGATAATTTTCTTTTATCATATAATAGCCCTGACTTTTCCCAGAATTTTGGCATCTCGGTACCTATGAACATGAATAACAAAAAAAAAAAAAATCCTATTTTTTTTTCTTACTTTTTTTTCTAAATAAAAAGTGTTATTTGTGGGTTTTAGCTTTTTGGTACTTAAAGAACTTAAAAACACCTATAATACACATTTCTCGTAGTGTCCTTTCGTTTCGCAAACATAAGGTTCTTTGCATGTATTTAAGCGTTTTTATAGATAACATGATCAAAAACACTCAAAATATATGTTTTTGGTAATTTTATTCTGTTTCTCCATAAAAAGTGTTTTGCATGCGTTTTAGCGTTTTGGTGTGTAATGAGCTCAAAAAAACTTAAAGGCAAGATCTTGGTAAAAGTTGTTTTTGTTCCCATGAAATGTGATTGCCCTGATTTTTAGTGCTTTATTGCCTAACACGCTCAAAAACACTCAAAAGACACTTTTCTGGTAATATTATTTGTTTTCCCACATAAAGCTAGTTTTCCATGGAATTTGGGGTTTTGGTAACTAAGAATGTGAAAAAAAAACTCAAAACACAGACGTTTAGTCTATTTCTTAATTAAAAGTGTTATTCATGAGTTTCAGCATTTTGGTATGTAAGAAACTTTTCTAATACACACATTTCATAAGGTATTTCTGTTTCAAAATTAAAAGTGTTATTCATGAGTTTCAGCTTTTTGGTATGTAAGAAACTTCTTTATGTACACGAGTTTTTTGCGTTTTTTACCTTGTGGTTCTTGTCAAACTATATAACACTCATGCACTTTTCTCGTAATGTCCTTTTCTTTGCCAATATAAAGTGCTTTCCATCCATTTTTGCATTTTTTGTAGGTAACAAGCTCAAAAACACATCAAAATATATTTTTTTGGTAATGTTATTCTGTTTCTTCATATTGGTTGGTTTACATCCGTTTTAGAGTTTTTTTACGTAAATCACAGAAAACACACGTTTTCAGTAATATTGTTGAAATTGCTGAAAAACACTGAAAAGACAGGTTTCTGGTAAAGTCGTGTAATTTCCCCATATAGGTGGATTTACATACACTTCAAGGTTAGTACATAACTCCGGAAAAAAAAAAAAAAAAATTTTATAATGATTTTTTTTTATAAAATTTCTATGAATTTTGCCAGAATTTTGGCATCTGGGTACCTATGAAGATGAATAACAAAAAAAAAAGTTTTTTTCTCTATATAAAGAATGTTATCTGTGGGTTTTAGCTTTTTTGGTACTTAAGGAACTTAAAAACACTCATAATACACGATTTTCGTAATGTCCTTTTGTTTTACAAACATAGGGTTCTTTACATGTATTTAAGCGTTTTTATAGGTTATATGATCAAAAACACTCAAAATACATGTTTTTGGTAATGTTATTCTGTTTCTCCATAAAGGGTGTTTTGCATGCGTTTTAGCGATTCTGTATGTAAGGAGTTTAAAAACACTTAAAGGCTAATTCTTCGTAAAAGTTGGTTTTATTTCCATGTAATGTGATTGTACTGCTTTTTAGTGCTTTGTTGCATATCACGTTTAAAAACACTAAAAAGACACTTTTTTGGTAATGTCATTTTTTTTCCCCACATCAAGGCAGTTTCGCATGTAATTTTGCATTTTCGTAACAAACTTCAAGGTTTGTACATAACTCCGGAAAAAAGATAAAATTATTTTATTTATAATGATTTTTTTTTATAAAATTTAAATGAATTTGGCCAGAATTATGGCATCTCGGTAGCTATAAAGATGAATAACAAAAAAACATTTTTTTTCTCTATATAAAGAATTTTATCTGTGGGTTTTAGCTTTTTGGTACTTAAGGAACTTAAAAACACTCATAATACACGATTTTCGTAATGTCCTTTTGTTTTACAAACATAGGGTTCTTTCCATGTATTTAAGCGTTTTTATAGGTTACATGATCAAAAACACACAAAATACATGTTTTTGGTAATGTTATTCTGTTTCTCCATAAAGGGTGTTTTGCATGCGTTTTAGCGATTCTGTATGTAAGGAGTTAAAAAACACTTAAGTTCTTCGTAAAAAGTTCTTCGTAAAAGTTGGTTTTATTCCCATGTAATGTGATTGTTCTGCTTTTTAGTGCTTTGTTGCATATCACGCTCAAAAACACTAAAAAGACACTTTTTTGGTAATGTCATTTTTTTTTCTTCACATAAAGGTAGTTTCGCATATAATTTGGCATTTTCGTAACTAAGAATGTGAAAAACACTCAAAATACACAATTTGGTAAGGTAGTCCTGTTTATCAATTAAAAGTGTTATTCATGCATTTCATCATTTTGGTATGTAAGAAATTTCTCTATATACACGAGTTTTTGCGTTTATTGCCTTGTGGTTCTTTTAAAACTATAAAACACTCATTATACACGTTTCTCGTAATGTCCTTTTGTTTCCTAATATAGAGTGCTTTACATCCATTTTTGCATTTTTTTGTAGGTAACAAGCTAAAAAATACTCAAAATATATCTTTTTGGTAAAGTTATTCTATTTCTTCATAAAGGTTAGTTTGCATCCGCTTTAGCGTTTTTCTACGTAAAACACTGAAATGACACGTTTTCAGTAATTTTCTTTTGGATTCACATATTGACTGACTTCCATATTATTTATCGTTTTAGTGCCTAACATGCTGAAAAACACTGAAAAGACAGGTTTCTGGTACTAAATGCGTGTCAAAAACACTAAAAGGCAAGTTCTTCTTAAAAGTTGGTTTTATTCCCATGTAATATGATTGCCCTGCTTTTTAGTGCTTTATTGCCTAACACGCTCAAAAACACTCAAAGACACTTTTCTGGTAATATCATATTTTTCCCACATAAAGCTAGTTTCGCATGGAATTTGGGGTTTTGGTAACTAAGAATGTAAAAAAAACACTCAAAATACACGCATTTAGTAAGGTTGTTCTGTTTCTTGATTAAGACTGTTATTCATGAGTTTCAGAATTTTGGTATCTTAGAATCTTCTCCATACAGTCGAGTTTTTGCGTTGTTTGCCTTGTGATTCTGGTGAAACTATAAAACACTCATTATATACGCTTCTCGTTATGTCCTTTTTTTTCCTTATATAGAGTGCTTTGCATCCATTTTCGCGTTTTTTTTTATGTAACAAGCTCAAAAACACACAAAATATACTTTTTTTGATAATGTTATTCTATTTATTTATATTAGTTGGTTTGCATCTGTTTTAGCGTTTTTCTACGTAAATCTTTTAAAACACACGTTTCCAGTAATTTTGTTTTAGATTTCCATATAGAGTGACTTTCATATTATTTATCGTTTTGGTGCCTAACATGCTTTTTGGTGCCTTTTGCTTCCCAATATAGAGTGCTTTCCATCCATTTTCGCGTTTTTTGTAGGTAACAATTTCAAAAACACAAATAATATACCATTTTGGTAATGTTATTCTATTTCTTCATTTTGGTTGTTTTGCATCCATTTTAGCGTTTTCTACATAAAACACCGAAAAGACACGTTTTCAGTAATTTTGTTTTAGATTCTCATATAGATTGACTTCCTTGGGTTTTATCGTGTTGGTTCCTAACATGCTGAAAAACACTCATAAGACAGTTTTCTGGCAAAGACGTTTAATTTCCCCATATAGGTGGCTTTGCATGCACTTTAGGGGTTTGGTACATAACAGTCCGAAAAAAAAGCTAAATTTAACTTTTTTGATAATGTCCTTATTTCATATAATTTCCTGAAAATTTTCCGAATTTTGGCACCTCGTTACCTGTGAAGATGAATAAGAATGAAAAAAAAATATTGTATTTTTTTTTCTCAATAAAGAGTGTAATTTGTGGCTTTTAGCTTTTTCGTACTTAATGAATTTAAAAGCACTCATAATACACGTTTCTCGTCATGTCCTTTCATTTCCCAAAAATGGGGTTCTTTGCATGTATTTAAGCGTTTTTATTGGTAACATGATCAAAAACACTCAAAATACATGTTTTTCGTAATGTTATTCTGTTTCACCATTTTTGCATGCATTTTAGCGTTTTGGTATATAACGAGCTCAAATACACTTAAAGGCAAGTTCTTGTTAAAAATTGGTTTTATTCCAGTGTAATGTGATTGCCCTGCTTTTTAGTGCTTTATTGCCTAACACGCTCAAAAACACTCAAAAGACATTTTTCTGGTAATGTCATTTTTTTCCCACATAAAGCTGGTTTCGCATGTAATTTAGGGTTTTGGTAACTAAGGATGTGAAAAGCACTCAAAATACACGCATTAAGTAAGATGGTTTTGTTTCTCAATTAAGAGTGTTGTTCCAGAGTTTCAGCATTTTGGAATGTAAGAAACTTCTCTATATACACAAGTTTTTGCGTTTTTTGCCTTGTAGTTCTTGTGAAACTATAAAACACTCATTATACACGTTCCTCGTAATGTCCTTTTGCTTCCCAATATAGAGTGCTTTCCATCCATTTTCGTGTTTTTTGTAGGTAACAATTTCAAAAATGCTCAAAATATACCTTTTTGGTAATGTTATTTCATTTCTTCATATTGGTTGGTTTGCATCCGTTTTAGCGTTTTTCTACGTAAAACACCGATAAGACACGTTTTTAGTAATTTTGTTTTGGATTCCCATATAGATTGACTTCCATGTTATTTATCGTGTTGGTTCCTAACATGCTGAAAAACACTCATAAGACCGTTTTCTGGCAAAGACATTTAATTTCCCCATATATGTGGCTTTGCATGCACTTTACGGGTTTGGTACATAGCAGTCCGATAAAAGCTAAATTTAACTTTTTGGATAATGTTTTTATTTCACATAATTTCCTGAATTTTGCCCGAATTTTGGCATCTCGGTACCTGTGAAGATGAATAAGAAAGAAAAAAAATATTGTAATTTTTTTTTATTTATTTATTGTTTCTCAATAAAGAGTGTTATATGTGGCTTTTAGCTTTTTGGTAATTAATGAACTTAAAAACACTCATAATACACGTTTCTCGTAATCTCCTTTCGTTTCCCAAAAATAGTGTTCTTTGCATGTATTTTAGCGTTTTTATTGGCAACATGATCAAAAACACTCAAAATACATGTTTTTGGTAAAGTTATTCTGTTTCACCATAAAGAGTGTTTTCAATGCGTTTTAGTGTTTTGGTATATAAGGAGCTCAAAAACACTTAAAGGCAAGTTCTTGGTAAAAATTCGTTTTCCTCCAATGTAATGTGATATCCCTCTTTTTTAGTGCTTTATTGCCTATCACGCTCAAAAACACTCAAAAGACACTTTTCTGGCAAAGTCATTTTTTTTATCCCACAAGTCTATTTTTGCATGCAATTTGGGGTTTTGGTAACTAAGAATGTGAAAAGCACTCAAAATACACGCATTTATTAAGGTTTTTCTGTTTCTCAATTAGGAGTGTTATACATGAGTTTTAGCATTTTTGTATCTAGGAAACCTCTCCATATACACGAGATTTTGCGTTTTTTCCCTTGTGGTTCTTTTGAACTATAAAACACTCATGATACACTTTTCTTGCAATGTCCTTTTGTTTCCCAATATAGGGTGCTTTACATCAATTTTCGCGTTTTTTTTTTTGTAGGTAACAAGCTGAAAAACACTCAAAATATATCTTTTTAGTAACATTTTTCTTATTCTTGATATTGGTTGCTTTGCATCCGTTTTAGCGATTTTCTACGTAAAACACTGAGAAGACACGTTTTCAGTAACTTTGTTTTGGACTCCCATATAGAGTGAGTTCCATATTATTTATCATTTTGGTGCCTAACATGCTAAAAAACACTCAAAACACAGATTTCTGGTAAAGTCGTTTAATTTCCTCATATAGGAGGCTTTGCATGCACTTTAGGGTTTGGTACATAACAATCCGAAAAAAAAGCTGAAATTAACTTTTTTGATAATATTTTTTTATTATATGATTGCCCTGAATTTTCCCAGAATTTTGGCATATCGGTACCTATGAATATGAATAACAAAAAAAAAATTCCTATTTTTTAAATTTTTTTTTGTTTTTTATTTTCTAAATAAAGAGTGTTATTTGTGGGTTTTAGCTTTTTGGTACTTAAGGAACTTAAAAAACACTCATAATACACGTTTCTCGTAATGTCCTTTTGTTTCCCAAACATAATGTTCTTTCCATGTATTTAAGCGTTTTTATAGATAACATGATCAAAAACACTCAAAATACATGTTTTTGGTAATGTTATTCTGTTTCTCCATAAAGTTTGTTTTGCATGCGTTTTAGCGGTTTGGTATTTAAGCAGCTCAAAAACACTTAAAGGCAAGTTTTTGGTATAAATTAGTGTTATTCCAATGTAATATGTTTGCCCTGCTTTTTAGTACTTTGCATTTTGGATACCAAAATTGCCTATCACGCCGAAAAACACTTAAAAGACCCTTTTCTGGTAATGACATTTTTTTCTCACATAAAGGTTATTTCGCATGCAATTTGGGGTTTTGGTAACTGAGAATGTGAAAAGCACTCAAAATACACGCATTTAGTAAGGTTGTTCTGTTTCTCAGTTAAGAGTGTTATTCATGAGTTTCAGCATTTTGGTATCTAGGAACCTTCTCCATATACACGAGTTTTTGTGTTTTTTTGCCTTTTGGTTCTTTTGAACTATAAAAAAAAAAAACTCATAATACACATTTGCCAAAAACGTGTATTTTGAATGTTTTTCAGCTTATTTCGTACCAATACGCAAAAAATCATCCATTTCACCCTTTATAAGGTAAAGAGACGACATTCCCAGAAAAAATGTTATTTCGGGGCTTTTCAACGTTAGCACCAAAACTCTAAAGAGCATGGAAGACACTCTATATAAAAATCAAAACAACATTATCAAAATGGTGTCTTTTGAGTGTTTTTGAGCTTCTTACGTTCCAAAATGCTAAAACGCGTGCACAATAGCCTTTATCGGGAGACATTACCAAAAACGTATGATTTAAGCGTTTTCCAGCTTTTTAGAAACCAAAACGCCTAAATGAATGTGCTAATCACGTGATTCAGTATTTTATTACCAAAGAAGCTCAAAAACACTTATAATATACGTTTTTGGTAATGTTGTTCTGTTTTTTTATATTCTGTATAGATTGTTGTACCTAACATGAGGAAAAATCCCATTTGTTTGGTTAATTTGTGTGCATTTTGGCGTTCTTTTTTTTTGGTTCTTTTAAAACTATAAAACACTCATTATACACGTTTCTCGTAATGTCCTTTTGTTTCCTAATATAGAGTGCTTTATATCCATTTTTGCATTTTTTTGTAGGTAACAAGCTCAAAAATACTCAAAATATATCTTTTTGGTAATGTTATTCTATTTCTTCATAAAGGTTGGTTTGCATCCGCTTTAGCGTTTTTCTACGTAAAACACTGAAAAGACACGTTTTCAGTAATTTTCTTTTGGATTCACATATTGACTGACTTCCATATTATTTATCGTTTTAGTGCCTAACATGCTGAAAAACACTGAAAAGACAGGTTTCTGGTAAAGTCGTTTAACTTCCCTATATAGGTGGCTTTGGATGCACTTTAGGGTTTGGTACATAACAATCCGAAAAAAAAGCTATAAATAACTCTTTTGGTAATGTTCTTTTTTCCACATAAATTCCCTGAAATTTGGCAGAATTTTGGCATCTCGGTACCTATAAGGATAAATAACAAAAATAAATAAATAAATAAATAAAAAATCCAATTTTTAAAATTTTTTGTTAATTATTTTTTTTATCTAAATAAAGAGTGTTATTTGTGGGTTTTAGCTTTTAGGTACTGAAAAAAATTAAAAAAACACTCATAATACACGTTTCTCGTAATGTCCTTTCGTTTCCCAAACATAAAGTTCTTTGCATGTATTTAAGCGTTTTTATAGATATCATGATCAAAAACACTCAAAATACATGTATTTGGTAATATTATTCTGTTTCTTTATAAAATGTATTTTGCATGCATTTTAGCGTTTTGGTATGTAAGGCGCTCAAAAACACTTAAAGGCAAGTTCTTGGTAAAATTTGGTTTTATTCCCATGTAATGTGATTGACCTTCCTTTTAGTGCTTTATTGCGTAACACGTTCAAAAACACTCAAAAGACATGCAAGGCCTCGCATATGAGGAAATTAAAGACCTTACCAGAAATCTGTCTTTTGAGTGTTTTTCAGCATGTTAGGCACCAAAACGATAAATAATAAAGAACTCACTCTATGTGGGAATCCAAAAGAAAATTACTGAAAACCTGTCTTCTCAGTGTTTTACGTAGAAAAACGCTAAAACTGATGCAAACCAACCCATATCAAGAAGCAGAAAAACATTACCAAAAATGTATATTTTGAGTGTTTTTGAGCTTGTTACCTACAAAAAAATAAAACGCAAAAATTGATACAAAGCACTCTATATTGGGAAACAAAGGGACATTGCAAGAAAAGTGTATAATGAATGTTTTATAGTTCAAAAAAACCACAAGGCAAAAAACGCAAAAACTCGTGTATATGGAGAAGTTTTCTAGATACCAAAATGCAGAAACTCGTGAATAACACTCTTAATTGAGAAACAGAACAACCTTACTAAATGCGTGTCAAATACACCAAAAGGCAAGTTCTTCTTAAAAGTTGGTTTTATTCCCATGTAATATGATTGCACTGCTTTTTAGTGCTTTATTGCCTAACACGCTCAAAAACACTCAAAGACACTTTTCTGGTAATATCATATTTTTCCCACATAAAGCTAGTTTCGCATGGAATTTGGGGTTTTGGTAACTAAGAATGTAAAAAAAACACTCAAAATACACGCATTTAGTAAGGTTGTTCTGTTTCTTGATTAAGACTGTTATTCATGAGTTTCAGAATTTTGGTATCTTAGAATCTTCTCCATACAGTCGAGTTTTTGCGTTGTTTGCCTTGTGATTCTGGTGAAACTATAAAACACTCATTATATACGCTTCTCGTTATGTCCTTTTTTTTCCTTATATAGAGTGCTTTGCATCCATTTTCGCGTTTTTTTTATGTAACAAGCTCAAAAACACACAAAATATACTTTTTTTGATAATGTTATTCTATTTATTTATATTAGTTGGTTTGCATCTGTTTTAGCGTTTTTCTACGTAAATCTTTTAAAACACACGTTTCCAGTAATTTTGTTTTAGATTTCCATATAGAGTGACTTTCATATTATTTATCGTTTTGGTGCCTAACATGCTTTTTGGTGCCTTTTGCTTCCCAATATAGAGTGCTTTCCATCCATTTTCGCGTTTTTTGTAGGTAACAATTTCAAAAACACAAATAATATACCATTTTGGTAATGTTATTCTATTTCTTCATTTTGGTTGTTTTGCATCCATTTTAGCGTTTTCTACATAAAACACCGAAAAGACACGTTTTCAGTAATTTTGTTTTGGATTCTCATATAGATTGACTTCCTTGGGTTTTATCGTGTTGGTTCCTAACATGCTGAAAAACACTCATAAGACAGTTTTCTGGCAAAGACGTTTAATTTCCCCATATAGGTGGCTTTGCATGCACTTTAGGGGTTTGGTACATAACAGTCCGAAAAAAAAGCTAAATTTAACTTTTTTGATAATGTCCTTATTTCATATAATTTCCTGAAAATTTCCCGAATTTTGGCACCTCGTTACCTGTGAAGATGAATAAGAATGAAAAAAAAATATTGTATTTTTTTTTCTCAATAAAGAGTGTAATTTGTGGCTTTTAGCTTTTTCGTACTTAATGAATTTAAAAGCACTCATAATACACGTTTCTCGTCATGTACTTTCATTTCCCAAAAATGGGGTTCTTTGCATGTATTTAAGCGTTTTTATTGGTAACATGATCAAAAACACTCAAAATACATGTTTTTCGTAATGTTATTCTGTTTCACCATAAAGTGTATTTTGCATGCATTTTAGCGTTTTGGTATATAACGAGCTCAAATACACTTAAAGGCAAGTTCTTGTTAAAAATTGGTTTTATTCCAGTGTAATGTGATTGCCCTGCTTTTTAGTGCTTTATTGCCTAACACGCTCAAAAACACTCAAAAGACATTTTTCTGGTAATGTCATTTTTTTCCCACATAAAGCTGGTTTCGCATGTAATTTAGGGTTTTGGTAACTAAGGATGTGAAAAGCACTCAAAATACACGCATTAAGTAAGATGGTTTTGTTTCTCAATTAAGAGTGTTGTTCCAGAGTTTCAGCATTTTGGAATGTAAGAAACTTCTCTATATACACAAGTTTTTGCGTTTTTTGCCTTGTAGTTCTTGTGAAACTATAAAACACTCATTATACACGTTCCTCGTAATGTCCTTTTGCTTCCCAATATAGAGTGCTTTCCATCCATTTTCGTGTTTTTTGTAGGTAACAATTTCAAAAATGCTCAAAATATACCTTTTTGGTAATGTTATTTCATTTCTTCATATTGGTTGGTTTGCATCCGTTTTAGCGTTTTTCTACGTAAAACACCGATAAGACACGTTTTTAGTAATTTTGTTTTGGATTCCCATATAGATTGACTTCCATGTTATTTATCGTGTTGGTTCCTAACATGCTGAAAAACACTCATAAGACCGTTTTCTGGCAAAGACATTTAATTTCCCCATATATGTGGCTTTGCATGCACTTTACGGGTTTGGTACATAGCAGTCCGATAAAAGCTAAATTTAACTTTTTGGATAATGTTTTTATTTCACATAATTTCCTGAATTTTGCCCGAATTTTGGCATCTCGGTACCTGTGAAGATGAATAAGAAAGAAAAAAAATATTGTATTTTTTTTTATTTATTTATTGTTTCTCAATAAAGAGTGTTATTTGTGGCTTTTAGCTTTTTGGTAATTAATGAACTTAAAAACACTCATAATACACGTTTCTCGTAATCTCCTTTCGTTTCCCAAAAATAGTGTTCTTTGCATGTATTTTAGCGTTTTTATTGGCAACATGATCAAAAACACTCAAAATACATGTTTTTGGTAAAGTTATTCTGTTTCACCATAAAGAGTGTTTTCAATGCGTTTTAGTGTTTTGGTATATAAGGAGCTCAAAAACACTTAAAGGCAAGTTCTTGGTAAAAATTCGTTTTCCTCCAATGTAATGTGATATCCCTCTTTTTTAGTGCTTTATTGCCTATCACGCTCAAAAACACTCAAAAGACACTTTTCTGGCAAAGTCATTTTTTTTATCCCACAAGTCTATTTTTGCATGCAATTTGGGGTTTTGGTAACTAAGAATGTGAAAAGCACTCAAAATACACGCATTTATTAAGGTTTTTCTGTTTCTCAATTAGGAGTGTTATACATGAGTTTTAGCATTTTTGTATCTAGGAAACCTCTCCATATACACGAGATTTTGCGTTTTTTCCCTTGTGGTTCTTTTGAACTATAAAACACTCATGATACACTTTTCTTGCAATGTCCTTTTGTTTCCCAATATAGGGTGCTTTACATCAATTTTCGCGTTTTTTTTTTTGTAGGTAACAAGCTGAAAAACACTCAAAATATATCTTTTTAGTAACATTTTTCTTATTCTTGATATTGGTTGCTTTGCATCCGTTTTAGCGATTTTCTACGTAAAACACTGAGAAGACACGTTTTCAGTAACTTTGTTTTGGACTCCCATATAGAGTGAGTTCCATATTATTTATCATTTTGGTGCCTAACATGCTAAAAAACACTCAAAACACAGATTTCTGGTAAAGTCGTTTAATTTCCTCATATAGGAGGCTTTGCATGCACTTTAGGGTTTGGTACATAACAATCCGAAAAAAAAGCTGAAATTAACTTTTTTGATAATATTTTTTTATTATATGATTGCCCTGAATTTTCCCAGAATTTTGGCATATCGGTACCTATGAATATGAATAACAAAAAAAAATTCCTATTTTTTAAATTTTTTTTTGTTTTTTATTTTCTAAATAAAGAGTGTTATTTGTGGGTTTTAGCTTTTTGGTACTTAAGGAACTTAAAAAACACTCATAATACACGTTTCTCGTAATGTCCTTTTGTTTCCCAAACATAATGTTCTTTCCATGTATTTAAGCGTTTTTATAGATAACATGATCAAAAACACTCAAAATACATGTTTTTGGTAATGTTATTCTGTTTCTCCATAAAGTTTGTTTTGCATGCGTTTTAGCGGTTTGGTATTTAAGCAGCTCAAAAACACTTAAAGGCAAGTTTTTGGTATAAATTAGTGTTATTCCAATGTAATATGTTTGCCCTGCTTTTTAGTACTTTGCATTTTGGATACCAAAATTGCCTATCACGCCGAAAAACACTTAAAAGACCCTTTTCTGGTAATGACATTTTTTTCTCACATAAAGGTTATTTCGCATGCAATTTGGGGTTTTGGTAACTGAGAATGTGAAAAGCACTCAAAATACACGCATTTAGTAAGGTTGTTCTGTTTCTCAGTTAAGAGTGTTATTCATGAGTTTCAGCATTTTGGTATCTAGGAACCTTCTCCATATACACGAGTTTTTGTGTTTTTTTGCCTTTTGGTTCTTTTGAACTATAAAAAAAAAAACTCATAATACACATTTGCCAAAAACGTGTATTTTGAATGTTTTTCAGCTTATTTCGTACCAATACGCAAAAAATCATCCATTTCACCCTTTATAAGGTAAAGAGACGACATTCCCAGAAAAAATGTTATTTCGGGGCTTTTCAACGTTAGCACCAAAACTCTAAAGAGCATGGAAGACACTCTATATAAAAATCAAAACAACATTATCAAAATGGTGTCTTTTGAGTGTTTTTGAGCTTCTTACGTTCCAAAATGCTAAAACGCGTGCACAATAGCCTTTATCGGGAGACATTACCAAAAACGTATGATTTAAGCGTTTTCCAGCTTTTTAGAAACCAAAACGCCTATATGAATGTGCTAATCACGTGATTCAGTATTTTATTACCAAAGAAGCTCAAAAACACTTATAATATACGTTTTTGGTAATGTTGTTCTGTTTTTTTATATTCTGTATAGATTGTTGTACCTAACATGAGGAAAAATCCCATTTGTTTGGTTAATTTGTGTGCATTTTGGCGTTCTTTTTTTTTGGTTCTTTTAAAACTATAAAACACTCATTATACACGTTTCTCGTAATGTCCTTTTGTTTCCTAATATAGAGTGCTTTATATCCATTTTTGCATTTTTTTGTAGGTAACAAGCTCAAAAATACTCAAAATATATCTTTTTGGTAATGTTATTCTATTTCTTCATAAAGGTTGGTTTGCATCCGCTTTAGCGTTTTTCTACGTAAAACACTGAAAAGACACGTTTTCAGTAATTTTCTTTTGGATTCACATATTGACTGACTTCCATATTATTTATCGTTTTAGTGCCTAACATGCTGAAAAACACTGAAAAGACAGGTTTCTGGTAAAGTCGTTTAACTTCCCTATATAGGTGGCTTTGGATGCACTTTAGGGTTTGGTACATAACAATCCGAAAAAAAAGCTATAAATAACTCTTTTGGTAATGTTCTTTTTTCCACATAAATTCCCTGAAATTTGTCAGAATTTTGGCATCTCGGTACCTATAAGGATAAATAACAAAAAAAAAAAATAAATAAATAAATAAATAAAAAATCCAATTTTTAAAATTTTTTGTTAATTATTTTTTTTTTATCTAAATAAAGAGTGTTATTTGTGGGTTTTAGCTTTTAGGTACTGAAAAAAATAAAAAAAAACACTCATAATACACGTTTCTCGTAATGTCCTTTCGTTTCCCAAACATAAAGTTCTTTGCATGTATTTAAGCGTTTTTATAGATATCATGATCAAAAACACTCAAAATACATGTATTTGGTAATATTATTCTGTTTCTTTATAAAATGTATTTTGCATGCATTTTAGCGTTTTGGTATGTAAGGCGCTCAAAAACACTTAAAGGCAAGTTCTTGGTAAAATTTGGTTTTATTCCCATGTAATGTGATTGACCTTCCTTTTAGTGCTTTATTGCGTAACACGTTCAAAAACACTCAAAAGACATGCAAGGCCTCGCATATGAGGAAATTAAAGACCTTACCAGAAATCTGTCTTTTGAGTGTTTTTCAGCATGTTAGGCACCAAAACGATAAATAATAAAGAACTCACTCTATGTGGGAATCCAAAAGAAAATTACTGAAAACCTGTCTTCTCAGTGTTTTACGTAGAAAAACGCTAAAACTGATGCAAACCAACCCATATCAAGAAGCAGAAAAACATTACCAAAAATGTATATTTTGAGTGTTTTTGAGCTTGTTACCTACAAAAAAATAAAACGCAAAAATTGATACAAAGCACTCTATATTGGGAAACAAAGGGACATTGCAAGAAAAGTGTATAATGAATGTTTTATAGTTCAAAAAAACCACAAGGCAAAAAACGCAAAAACTCGTGTATATGGAGAAGTTTTCTAGATACCAAAATGCAGAAACTCGTGAATAACACTCTTAATTGAGAAACAGAACAACCTTACTAAATGCGTGTCAAATACACCAAAAGGCAAGTTCTTCTTAAAAGTTGGTTTTATTCCCATGTAATATGATTGCACTGCTTTTTAGTGCTTTATTGCCTAACACGCTCAAAAACACTCAAAGACACTTTTCTGGTAATATCATATTTTTCCCACATAAAGCTAGTTTCGCATGGAATTTGGGGTTTTGGTAACTAAGAATGTAAAAAAAACACTCAAAATACACGCATTTAGTAAGGTTGTTCTGTTTCTTGATTAAGACTGTTATTCATGAGTTTCAGAATTTTGGTATCTTAGAATCTTCTCCATACAGTCGAGTTTTTGCGTTGTTTGCCTTGTGATTCTGGTGAAACTATAAAACACTCATTATATACGCTTCTCGTTATGTCCTTTTTTTTCCTTATATAGAGTGCTTTGCATCCATTTTCGCGTTTTTTTTATGTAACAAGCTCAAAAACACACAAAATATACTTTTTTTGATAATGTTATTCTATTTATTTATATTAGTTGGTTTGCATCTGTTTTAGCGTTTTTCTACGTAAATCTTTTAAAACACACGTTTCCAGTAATTTTGTTTTAGATTTCCATATAGAGTGACTTTCATATTATTTATCGTTTTGGTGCCTAACATGCTTTTTGGTGCCTTTTGCTTCCCAATATAGAGTGCTTTCCATCCATTTTCGCGTTTTTTGTAGGTAACAATTTCAAAAACACAAATAATATACCATTTTGGTAATGTTATTCTATTTCTTCATTTTGGTTGTTTTGCATCCATTTTAGCGTTTTCTACATAAAACACCGAAAAGACACGTTTTCAGTAATTTTGTTTTGGATTCTCATATAGATTGACTTCCTTGGGTTTTATCGTGTTGGTTCCTAACATGCTGAAAAACACTCATAAGACAGTTTTCTGGCAAAGACGTTTAATTTCCCCATATAGGTGGCTTTGCATGCACTTTAGGGGTTTGGTACATAACAGTCCGAAAAAAAAGCTAAATTTAACTTTTTTGATAATGTCCTTATTTCATATAATTTCCTGAAAATTTCCCGAATTTTGGCACCTCGTTACCTGTGAAGATGAATAAGAATGAAAAAAAAATATTGTATTTTTTTTTCTCAATAAAGAGTGTAATTTGTGGCTTTTAGCTTTTTCGTACTTAATGAATTTAAAAGCACTCATAATACACGTTTCTCGTCATGTACTTTCATTTCCCAAAAATGGGGTTCTTTGCATGTATTTAAGCGTTTTTATTGGTAACATGATCAAAAACACTCAAAATACATGTTTTTCGTAATGTTATTCTGTTTCACCATAAAGTGTATTTTGCATGCATTTTAGCGTTTTGGTATATAACGAGCTCAAATACACTTAAAGGCAAGTTCTTGTTAAAAATTGGTTTTATTCCAGTGTAATGTGATTGCCCTGCTTTTTAGTGCTTTATTGCCTAACACGCTCAAAAACACTCAAAAGACATTTTTCTGGTAATGTCATTTTTTTCCCACATAAAGCTGGTTTCGCATGTAATTTAGGGTTTTGGTAACTAAGGATGTGAAAAGCACTCAAAATACACGCATTAAGTAAGATGGTTTTGTTTCTCAATTAAGAGTGTTGTTCCAGAGTTTCAGCATTTTGGAATGTAAGAAACTTCTCTATATACACAAGTTTTTGCGTTTTTTGCCTTGTAGTTCTTGTGAAACTATAAAACACTCATTATACACGTTCCTCGTAATGTCCTTTTGCTTCCCAATATAGAGTGCTTTCCATCCATTTTCGTGTTTTTTGTAGGTAACAATTTCAAAAATGCTCAAAATATACCTTTTTGGTAATGTTATTTCATTTCTTCATATTGGTTGGTTTGCATCCGTTTTAGCGTTTTTCTACGTAAAACACCGATAAGACACGTTTTTAGTAATTTTGTTTTGGATTCCCATATAGATTGACTTCCATGTTATTTATCGTGTTGGTTCCTAACATGCTGAAAAACACTCATAAGACCGTTTTCTGGCAAAGACATTTAATTTCCCCATATATGTGGCTTTGCATGCACTTTACGGGTTTGGTACATAGCAGTCCGATAAAAGCTAAATTTAACTTTTTGGATAATGTTTTTATTTCACATAATTTCCTGAATTTTGCCCGAATTTTGGCATCTCGGTACCTGTGAAGATGAATAAGAAAGAAAAAAAATATTGTATTTTTTTTTATTTATTTATTGTTTCTCAATAAAGAGTGTTATTAGTGGCTTTTAGCTTTTTGGTAATTAATGAACTTAAAAACACTCATAATACACGTTTCTCGTAATCTCCTTTCGTTTCCCAAAAATAGTGTTCTTTGCATGTATTTTAGCGTTTTTATTGGCAACATGATCAAAAACACTCAAAATACATGTTTTTGGTAAAGTTATTCTGTTTCACCATAAAGAGTGTTTTCAATGCGTTTTAGTGTTTTGGTATATAAGGAGCTCAAAAACACTTAAAGGCAAGTTCTTGGTAAAAATTCGTTTTCCTCCAATGTAATGTGATATCCCTCTTTTTTAGTGCTTTATTGCCTATCACGCTCAAAAACACTCAAAAGACACTTTTCTGGCAAAGTCATTTTTTTTATCCCACAAGTCTATTTTTGCATGCAATTTGGGGTTTTGGTAACTAAGAATGTGAAAAGCACTCAAAATACACGCATTTATTAAGGTTTTTCTGTTTCTCAATTAGGAGTGTTATACATGAGTTTTAGCATTTTTGTATCTAGGAAACCTCTCCATATACACGAGATTTTGCGTTTTTTCCCTTGTGGTTCTTTTGAACTATAAAACACTCATGATACACTTTTCTTGCAATGTCCTTTTGTTTCCCAATATAGGGTGCTTTACATCAATTTTCGCGTTTTTTTTTTTGTAGGTAACAAGCTGAAAAACACTCAAAATATATCTTTTTAGTAACATTTTTCTTATTCTTGATATTGGTTGCTTTGCATCCGTTTTAGCGATTTTCTACGTAAAACACTGAGAAGACACGTTTTCAGTAACTTTGTTTTGGACTCCCATATAGAGTGAGTTCCATATTATTTATCATTTTGGTGCCTAACATGCTAAAAAACACTCAAAACACAGATTTCTGGTAAAGTCGTTTAATTTCCTCATATAGGAGGCTTTGCATGCACTTTAGGGTTTGGTACATAACAATCCGAAAAAAAAGCTGAAATTAACTTTTTTGATAATATTTTTTTATTATATGATTGCCCTGAATTTTCCCAGAATTTTGGCATATCGGTACCTATGAATATGAATAACAAAAAAAAAATTCCTATTTTTTAAATTTTTTTTTGTTTTTTATTTTCTAAATAAAGAGTGTTATTTGTGGGTTTTAGCTTTTTGGTACTTAAGGAACTTAAAAAACACTCATAATACACGTTTCTCGTAATGTCCTTTTGTTTCCCAAACATAATGTTCTTTCCATGTATTTAAGCGTTTTTATAGATAACATGATCAAAAACACTCAAAATACATGTTTTTGGTAATGTTATTCTGTTTCTCCATAAAGTTTGTTTTGCATGCGTTTTAGCGGTTTGGTATTTAAGCAGCTCAAAAACACTTAAAGGCAAGTTTTTGGTATAAATTAGTGTTATTCCAATGTAATATGTTTGCCCTGCTTTTTAGTACTTTGCATTTTGGATACCAAAATTGCCTATCACGCCGAAAAACACTTAAAAGACCCTTTTCTGGTAATGACATTTTTTTCTCACATAAAGGTTATTTCGCATGCAATTTGGGGTTTTGGTAACTGAGAATGTGAAAAGCACTCAAAATACACGCATTTAGTAAGGTTGTTCTGTTTCTCAGTTAAGAGTGTTATTCATGAGTTTCAGCATTTTGGTATCTAGGAACCTTCTCCATATACACGAGTTTTTGTGTTTTTTTGCCTTTTGGTTCTTTTGAACTATAAAAAAAAAAAAACTCATAATACACATTTGCCAAAAACGTGTATTTTGAATGTTTTTCAGCTTATTTCGTACCAATACGCAAAAAATCATCCATTTCACCCTTTATAAGGTAAAGAGACGACATTCCCAGAAAAAATGTTATTTCGGGGCTTTTCAACGTTAGCACCAAAACTCTAAAGAGCATGGAAGACACTCTATATAAAAATCAAAACAACATTATCAAAATGGTGTCTTTTGAGTGTTTTTGAGCTTCTTACGTTCCAAAATGCTAAAACGCGTGCACAATAGCCTTTATCGGGAGACATTACCAAAAACGTATGATTTAAGCGTTTTCCAGCTTTTTAGAAACCAAAACGCCTAAATGAATGTGCTAATCACGTGATTCAGTATTTTATTACCAAAGAAGCTCAAAAACACTTATAATATACGTTTTTGGTAATGTTGTTCTGTTTTTTTATATTCTGTATAGATTGTTGTACCTAACATGAGGAAAAATCCCATTTGTTTGGTTAATTTGTGTGCATTTTGGCGTTCTTTTTTTTTGGTTCTTTTAAAACTATAAAACACTCATTATACACGTTTCTCGTAATGTCCTTTTGTTTCCTAATATAGAGTGCTTTATATCCATTTTTGCATTTTTTTGTAGGTAACAAGCTCAAAAATACTCAAAATATATCTTTTTGGTAATGTTATTCTATTTCTTCATAAAGGTTGGTTTGCATCCGCTTTAGCGTTTTTCTACGTAAAACACTGAAAAGACACGTTTTCAGTAATTTTCTTTTGGATTCACATATTGACTGACTTCCATATTATTTATCGTTTTAGTGCCTAACATGCTGAAAAACACTGAAAAGACAGGTTTCTGGTAAAGTCGTTTAACTTCCCTATATAGGTGGCTTTGGATGCACTTTAGGGTTTGGTACATAACAATCCGAAAAAAAAGCTATAAATAACTCTTTTGGTAATGTTCTTTTTTCCACATAAATTCCCTGAAATTTGGCAGAATTTTGGCATCTCGGTACCTATAAGGATAAATAACAAAAAAAAAAAATAAATAAATAAATAAAAAATCCAATTTTTAAAATTTTTTGTTAATTATTTTTTTTATCTAAATAAAGAGTGTTATTTGTGGGTTTTAGCTTTTAGGTACTGAAAAAAATTAAAAAAAACACTCATAATACACGTTTCTCGTAATGTCCTTTCGTTTCCCAAACATAAAGTTCTTTGCATGTATTTAAGCGTTTTTATAGATATCATGATCAAAAACACTCAAAATACATGTATTTGGTAATATTATTCTGTTTCTTTATAAAATGTATTTTGCATGCATTTTAGCGTTTTGGTATGTAAGGCGCTCAAAAACACTTAAAGGCAAGTTCTTGGTAAAATTTGGTTTTATTCCCATGTAATGTGATTGACCTTCCTTTTAGTGCTTTATTGCGTAACACGTTCAAAAACACTCAAAAGACATGCAAGGCCTCGCATATGAGGAAATTAAAGACCTTACCAGAAATCTGTCTTTTGAGTGTTTTTCAGCATGTTAGGCACCAAAACGATAAATAATAAAGAACTCACTCTATGTGGGAATCCAAAAGAAAATTACTGAAAACCTGTCTTCTCAGTGTTTTACGTAGAAAAACGCTAAAACTGATGCAAACCAACCCATATCAAGAAGCAGAAAAACATTACCAAAAATGTATATTTTGAGTGTTTTTGAGCTTGTTACCTACAAAAAAATAAAACGCAAAAATTGATACAAAGCACTCTATATTGGGAAACAAAGGGACATTGCAAGAAAAGTGTATAATGAATGTTTTATAGTTCAAAAAAACCACAAGGCAAAAAACGCAAAAACTCGTGTATATGGAGAAGTTTTCTAGATACCAAAATGCAGAAACTCGTGAATAACACTCTTAATTGAGAAACAGAACAACCTTACTAAATGCGTGTCAAATACACCAAAAGGCAAGTTCTTCTTAAAAGTTGGTTTTATTCCCATGTAATATGATTGCCCTGCTTTTTAGTGCTTTATTGCCTAACACGCTCAAAAACACTCAAAGACACTTTTCTGGTAATATCATATTTTTCCCACATAAAGCTAGTTTCGCATGGAATTTGGGGTTTTGGTAACTAAGAATGTAAAAAAAACACTCAAAATACACGCATTTAGTAAGGTTGTTCTGTTTCTTGATTAAGACTGTTATTCATGAGTTTCAGAATTTTGGTATCTTAGAATCTTCTCCATACAGTCGAGTTTTTGCGTTGTTTGCCTTGTGATTCTGGTGAAACTATAAAACACTCATTATATACGCTTCTCGTTATGTCCTTTTTTTTCCTTATATAGAGTGCTTTGCATCCATTTTCGCGTTTTTTTTTATGTAACAAGCTCAAAAACACACAAAATATACTTTTTTTGATAATGTTATTCTATTTATTTATATTAGTTGGTTTGCATCTGTTTTAGCGTTTTTCTACGTAAATCTTTTAAAACACACGTTTCCAGTAATTTTGTTTTAGATTTCCATATAGAGTGACTTTCATATTATTTATCGTTTTGGTGCCTAACATGCTTTTTGGTGCCTTTTGCTTCCCAATATAGAGTGCTTTCCATCCATTTTCGCGTTTTTTGTAGGTAACAATTTCAAAAACACAAATAATATACCATTTTGGTAATGTTATTCTATTTCTTCATTTTGGTTGTTTTGCATCCATTTTAGCGTTTTCTACATAAAACACCGAAAAGACACGTTTTCAGTAATTTTGTTTTGGATTCTCATATAGATTGACTTCCTTGGGTTTTATCGTGTTGGTTCCTAACATGCTGAAAAACACTCATAAGACAGTTTTCTGGCAAAGACGTTTAATTTCCCCATATAGGTGGCTTTGCATGCACTTTAGGGGTTTGGTACATAACAGTCCGAAAAAAAAGCTAAATTTAACTTTTTTGATAATGTCCTTATTTCATATAATTTCCTGAAAATTTCCCGAATTTTGGCACCTCGTTACCTGTGAAGATGAATAAGAATGAAAAAAAAAATATTGTATTTTTTTTCTCAATAAAGAGTGTAATTTGTGGCTTTTAGCTTTTTCGTACTTAATGAATTTAAAAGCACTCATAATACACGTTTCTCGTCATGTCCTTTCATTTCCCAAAAATGGGGTTCTTTGCATGTATTTAAGCGTTTTTATTGGTAACATGATCAAAAACACTCAAAATACATGTTTTTCGTAATGTTATTCTGTTTCACCATAAAGTGTATTTTGCATGCATTTTAGCGTTTTGGTATATAACGAGCTCAAATACACTTAAAGGCAAGTTCTTGTTAAAAATTGGTTTTATTCCAGTGTAATGTGATTGCCCTGCTTTTTAGTGCTTTATTGCCTAACACGCTCAAAAACACTCAAAAGACATTTTTCTGGTAATGTCATTTTTTTTCCACATAAAGCTGGTTTCGCATGTAATTTAGGGTTTTGGTAACTAAGGATGTGAAAAGCACTCAAAATACACGCATTAAGTAAGATGGTTTTGTTTCTCAATTAAGAGTGTTGTTCCAGAGTTTCAGCATTTTGGAATGTAAGAAACTTCTCTATATACACAAATTTTTGCGTTTTTTGCCTTGTAGTTCTTGTGAAACTATAAAACACTCATTATACACGTTCCTCGTAATGTCCTTTTGCTTCCCAATATAGAGTGCTTTCCATCCATTTTCGTGTTTTTTTGTAGGTAACAATTTCAAAAATGCTCAAAATATACCTTTTTGGTAATGTTATTTCATTTCTTCATATTGGTTGGTTTGCATCCGTTTTAGCGTTTTTCTACGTAAAACACCGATAAGACACGTTTTTAGTAATTTTGTTTTGGATTCCCATATAGATTGACTTCCATGTTATTTATCGTGTTGGTTCCTAACATGCTGAAAAACACTCATAAGACCGTTTTCTGGCAAAGACATTTAATTTCCCCATATATGTGGCTTTGCATGCACTTTACGGGTTTGGTACATAGCAGTCCGATAAAAGCTAAATTTAACTTTTTGGATAATGTTTTTATTTCACATAATTTCCTGAATTTTGCCCGAATTTTGGCATCTCGGTACCTGTGAAGATGAATAAGAAAGAAAAAAAATATTGTATTTTTTTTTTATTTATTTATTGTTTCTCAATAAAGAGTGTTATTAGTGGCTTTTAGCTTTTTGGTAATTAATGAACTTAAAAACACTCATAATACACGTTTCTCGTAATCTCCTTTCGTTTCCCAAAAATAGTGTTCTTTGCATGTATTTTAGCGTTTTTATTGGCAACATGATCAAAAACACTCAAAATACATGTTTTTGGTAAAGTTATTCTGTTTCACCATAAAGAGTGTTTTCAATGCGTTTTAGTGTTTTGGTATATAAGGAGCTCAAAAACACTTAAAGGCAAGTTCTTGGTAAAAATTCGTTTTCCTCCAATGTAATGTGATATCCCTCTTTTTTAGTGCTTTATTGCCTATCACGCTCAAAAACACTCAAAAGACACTTTTCTGGCAAAGTCATTTTTTTTATCCCACAAGTCTATTTTTGCATGCAATTTGGGGTTTTGGTAACTAAGAATGTGAAAAGCACTCAAAATACACGCATTTATTAAGGTTTTTCTGTTTCTCAATTAGGAGTGTTATACATGAGTTTTAGCATTTTTGTATCTAGGAAACCTCTCCATATACACGAGATTTTGCGTTTTTTCCCTTGTGGTTCTTTTGAACTATAAAACACTCATGATACACTTTTCTTGCAATGTCCTTTTGTTTCCCAATATAGGGTGCTTTACATCAATTTTCGCGTTTTTTTTTTTTGTAGGTAACAAGCTGAAAAACACTCAAAATATATCTTTTTAGTAACATTTTTCTTATTCTTGATATTGGTTGCTTTGCATCCGTTTTAGCGATTTTCTACGTAAAACACTGAGAAGACACGTTTTCAGTAACTTTGTTTTGGACTCCCATATAGAGTGAGTTCCATATTATTTATCATTTTGGTGCCTAACATGCTAAAAAACACTCAAAACACAGATTTCTGGTAAAGTCGTTTAATTTCCTCATATAGGAGGCTTTGCATGCACTTTAGGGTTTGGTACATAACAATCCGAAAAAAATGCTGAAATTAACTTTTTTGATAATATTTTTTTATTATATGATTGCCCTGAATTTTCCCAGAATTTTGGCATATCGGTACCTATGAATATGAATAACAAAAAAAAAATTCCTATTTTTTCAATTTTTTTTTGTTTTTTATTTTCTAAATAAAGAGTGTTATTTGTGGGTTTTAGCTTTTTGGTACTTAAGGAACTTAAAAAACACTCATAATACACGTTTCTCGTAATGTCCTTTTGTTTCCCAAACATAATGTTCTTTCCATGTATTTAAGCGTTTTTATAGATAACATGATCAAAAACACTCAAAATACATGTTTTTGGTAATGTTATTCTGTTTCTCCATAAAGTTTGTTTTGCATGCGTTTTAGCGGTTTGGTATTTAAGCAGCTCAAAAACACTTAAAGGCAAGTTTTTGGTATAAATTAGTGTTATTCCAATGTAATATGTTTGCCCTGCTTTTTAGTACTTTGCATTTTGGATACCAAAATTGCCTATCACGCCGAAAAACACTTAAAAGACCCTTTTCTGGTAATGACATTTTTTTCTCACATAAAGGTTATTTCGCATGCAATTTGGGGTTTTGGTAACTGAGAATGTGAAAAGCACTCAAAATACACGCATTTAGTAAGGTTGTTCTGTTTCTCAGTTAAGAGTGTTATTCATGAGTTTCAGCATTTTGGTATCTAGGAACCTTCTCCATATACACGAGTTTTTGTGTTTTTTTGCCTTTTGGTTCTTTTGAACTATAAAAAAAAAAACTCATAATACACATTTGCCAAAAACGTGTATTTTGAATGTTTTTCAGCTTATTTCGTACCAATACGCAAAAAATCATCCATTTCACCCTTTATAAGGTAAAGAGACGACATTCCCAGAAAAAATGTTATTTCGGGGCTTTTCAACGTTAGCACCAAAACTCTAAAGAGCATGGAAGACACTCTATATAAAAATCAAAACAACATTATCAAAATGGTGTCTTTTGAGTGTTTTTGAGCTTCTTACGTTCCAAAATGCTAAAACGCGTGCACAATAGCCTTTATCGGGAGACATTACCAAAAACGTATGATTTAAGCGTTTTCCAGCTTTTTAGAAACCAAAACGCCTAAATGAATGTGCTAATCACGTGATTCAGTATTTTATTACCAAAGAAGCTCAAAAACACTTATAATATACGTTTTTGGTAATGTTGTTCTGTTTTTTTATATTCTGTATAGATTGTTGTACCTAACATGAGGAAAAATCCCATTTGTTTGGTTAATTTGTGTGCATTTTGGCGTTCTTTTTTTTTGGTTCTTTTAAAACTATAAAACACTCATTATACACGTTTCTCGTAATGTCCTTTTGTTTCCTAATATAGAGTGCTTTATATCCATTTTTGCATTTTTTTGTAGGTAAGAAGCTCAAAAATACTCAAAATATATCTTTTTGGTAATGTTATTCTATTTCTTCATAAAGGTTGGTTTGCATCCGCTTTAGCGTTTTTCTACGTAAAACACTGAAAAGACACGTTTTCAGTAATTTTCTTTTGGATTCACATATTGACTGACTTCCATATTATTTATCGTTTTAGTGCCTAACATGCTGAAAAACACTGAAAAGACAGGTTTCTGGTAAAGTCGTTTAACTTCCCTATATAGGTGGCTTTGGATGCACTTTAGGGTTTGGTACATAACAATCCGAAAAAAAAGCTATAAATAACTCTTTTGGTAATGTTCTTTTTTCCACATAAATTCCCTGAAATTTGTCAGAATTTTGGCATCTCGGTACCTATAAGGATAAATAACAAAAAAAAAAAATAAATAAATAAATAAAAAATCCAATTTTTTAAATTTTTTGTTAATTATTTTTTTTATCTAAATAAAGAGTGTTATTTGTGGGTTTTAGCTTTTAGGTACTGAAAAAATTTAAAAAAAACACTCATAATACACGTTTCTCGTAATGTCTTTCGTTTCCCAAACATAAAGTTCTTTGCATGTATTTAAGCGTTTTTATAGATATCATGATCAAAAACACTCAAAATACATGTATTT
Organism: Scylla paramamosain; assembly: GCF_035594125.1. NCBI lineage: Eukaryota > Metazoa > Arthropoda > Malacostraca > Decapoda > Portunidae > Scylla > Scylla paramamosain. Next base: position 7,032,303 of record NC_087168.1, read on the forward strand.
GGTAATATTATTCTGTTTCTTTATAAAATGTATTTTGCATGCATTTTAGCGTTTTGGTATGTAAGGCGCTCAAAAACACTTAAAGGCAAGTTCTTGGTAAAATTTGGTTTTATTCCCATGTAATGTGATTGACCTTCCTTTTAGTGCTTTATTGCGAAACACGTTCAAAAAGACTCAAAAGACATGCAAGGCCTTGCATATGAGGAAATTAAAGACCTTACCAGAAATCTGTCTTTTGAGTGTTTTTCAGCATGTTAGGCACCAAAACGATAAATAATAAAGAACTCACTCTATGTGGGAATCAAAAAGAAAATTACTGAAAACCTGTCTTCTCAGTGTTTTACGTAGAAAAACGCTAAAACTGATGCAAACCAACCCATATCAAGAAGCAGAAAAACATTACCAAAAATGTATATTTTGAGTGTTTTTGAGCTTGTTACCTACAAAAAAATAAAACGCAAAAATTGATACAAAGCACTCTATATTGGGAAACAAAGGGACATTGCAAGAAAAGTGTATAATGAATGTTTTATAATTCAAAAAAACCACAAGGCAAAAAACGCAAAAACTCGTGTATATGGAGAAGTTTTCTAGATACCAAAATGCAGAAACTCGTGAATAACACTCTTAATTGAGAAACAGAACAACCTTACTAAATGCGTGTCAAATACACCAAAAGGCAAGTTCTTCTTAAAAGTTGGTTTTATTCCCATGTAATATGATTGCCCTGCTTTTTAGTGCTTTATTGCCTAACACGCTCAAAAACACTCAAAGACACTTTTCTGGTAATATCATATTTTTCCCACATAAAGCTAGTTTCGCATGGAATTTGGGGTTTTGGTAACTAAGAATGTAAAAAAAACACTCAAAATACACGCATTTAGTAAGGTTGTTCTGTTTCTTGATTAAGACTGTTATTCATGAGTTTCAGAATTTTGGTATCTTAGAATCTTCTCCATACAGTCGAGTTTTTGCGTTGTTTGCCTTGTGATTCTGGTGAAACTATAAAACACTCATTATATACGCTTCTCGTTATGTCCTTTTTTTTCCTTATATAGAGTGCTTTGCATCCATTTTCGCGTTTTTTTTATGTAACAAGCTCAAAAACACACAAAATATACTTTTTTTGATAATGTTATTCTATTTATTTATATTAGTTAGTTTGCATCTGTTTTAGCGTTTTTCTACGTAAATCATTTAAAACACACGTTTCCAGTAATTTTGTTTTAGATTTCCATATAGAGTGACTTTCATATTATTTATCGTTTTGGTGCCTAACATGCTTTTTGGTGCCTTTTGCTTCCCAATATAGAGTGCTTTCCATCCATTTTCGCGTTTTTTGTAGGTAACAATTTCAAAAACACAAATAATATACCATTTTGGTAATGTTATTCTATTTCTTCATTTTGGTTGTTTTGCATCCATTTTAGCGTTTTCTACATAAAACACCGAAAAGACACGTTTTCAGTAATTTTGTTTTGGATTCTCATATTGATTGACTTCCTTGGGTTTTATCGTGTTGGTTCCTAACATGCTGAAAAACACTCATAAGACAGTTTTCTGGCAAAGACGTTTAATTTCCCCATATAGGTGGCTTTGCATGCACTTTAGGGGTTTGGTACATAACAGTCCGAAAAAAAAGCTAAATTTAACTTTTTTGATAATGTCCTTATTTCATATAATTTCCTGAAAATTTCCCGAATTTTGGCACCTCGTTACCTGTGAAGATGAATAAGAATGAAAAAATAATATTGTATTTTTTTTTCTCAATAAAGAGTGTAATTTGTGGCTTTTAGCTTTTTCGTACTTAATGAATTTAAAAGCACTCATAATACACGTTTCTCGTCATGTACTTTCATTTCCCAAAAATGGGGTTCTTTGCATGTATTTAAGCGTTTTTATTGGTAACATGATCAAAAACACTCAAAATACATGTTTTTCGTAATGTTATTCTGTTTCACCATAAAGTGTATTTTGCATGCATTTTAGCGTTTTGGTATATAACGAGCTCAAATACACTTAAAGGCAAGTTCTTGTTAAAAATTGGTTTCATTCTAGTGTAATGTGATTGCCCTGCTTTTTAGTGCTTTATTGACTAACACGCTCAAAAACACTCAAAAGACATTTTTCTGGTAATGTCATTTTTTTCCCACATAAAGCTGGTTTCGCATGTAATTTAGGGTTTTGGTAACTAAGGATGTGAAAAGCACTCAAAATACACGCATTAAGTAAGATGGTTTTGTTTCTCAATTAAGAGTGTTGTTACAGAGTTTCAGCATTTTGGAATGTAAGAAACTTCTCTATATACACACGTTTTTGCGTTTTTTGCCTTGTAGTTCTTGTGAAACTATAAAACACTCATTATACACGTTCCTCGTAATGTCCTTTTGCTTCCCAATATAGAGTGCTTTCCATCCATTTTCGTGTTTTCTGTAGGTAACAATTTCAAAAATGCTCAAAATATACCTTTTTGGTAATGTTATTTCATTTCTTCATATTGGTTGGTTTGCATCCGTTTTAGCGTTTTTCTACGTAAAACACCGATAAGACACGTTTTTAGTAATTTTGTTTTGGATTCCCATATAGATTGACTTCCATGTTATTTATCGTGTTGGTTCCTAACATGCTGAAAAACACTCATAAGACCGTTTTCTGGCAAAGACATTTAATTTCCCCATATATGTGGCTTTGCATGCACTTTACGGGTTTGGTACATAGCAGTCCGATAAAAGCTAAATTTAACTTTTTGGATAATGTTTTTATTTCACATAATTTCCTGAATTTTGCCCGAATTTTGGCATCTCGGTACCTGTGAAGATGAATAAGAAAGGAAAAAAATATTGTATTTTTTTTTATTTATTTATTGTTTCTCAATAAAGAGTGTTATTTGTGGCTTTTAGCTTTTTGGTAATTAATGAACTTAAAAACACTCATAATACACGTTTCTCGTAATCTCCTTTCGTTTCCCAAAAATAGTGTTCTTTGCATGTATTTTAGCGTTTTTATTGGCAACATGATCAAAAACACTCAAAATACATGTTTTTGGTAAAGTTATTCTATTTCACCATAAAGAGTGTTTTCAATGCGTTTTAGTGTTTTGGTATATAAGGAGCTCAAAAACACTTAAAGGCAAGTTCTTGGTAAAAATTCGTTTTCCTCCAATGTAATGTGATATCCCTCTTTTTTAGTGCTTTATTGCCTATCACGCTCAAAAACACTCAAAAGACACTTTTCTGGCAAAGTCATTTTTTTTATCCCTCAAGTCTATTTTTGCATGCAATTTGGGGTTTTGGTAACTAAGAATGTGAAAAACATTCAAAATACACGCATTTATTAAGGTTTTTCTGTTTCTCAATTAGGAGTGTTATACATGAGTTTCAGCATTTTTGTATCTAGGAAACCTCTCCATATACACGAGATTTTGCGTTTTTTCCCTTGTGGTTCTTTTGAACTATAAAACACTCATGATACACTTTTCTTGCAATGTCCTTTTGTTTCCCAATATAGGGTGCTTTACATCAATTTTCGCGTTTTTTTTTTTTGTAGGTAACAAGCTGAAAAACACTCAAAATATATCTTTTTAGTAACATTTTTCTTATTCTTGATATTGGTTGCTTTGCATCCGTTTTAGCGATTTTCTACGTAAAACACTGAGAAGACACGTTTTCAGTAACTTTGTTTTGGACTCCCATATAGAGTGAGTTCCATATTATTTATCATTTTGGTGCCTAACATGCTAAAAAACAATCAAAACACAGATTTCTGGTAAAGTCGTTTAATTTCCTCATATAGGAGGCTTTGCATGCACTTTAGGGTTTGGTACATAACAATCCGAAAAAAAAGCTGAAATTAACTTTTTTGATAATATTTTTTTATTATATGATTGCCCTGAATTTTCCCAGAATTTTGGCATATCGGTACCTATGAATATGAATAACAAAAAAAAAAATTCCTATTTTTTAAATTTTTTTTTTGTTTTTTATTTTCTAGATAAAGAGTGTTATTTGTGGGTTTTAGCTTTTTGGTACTTAAGGAACTTAAAAAACACTCATAATACACGTTTCTCGTAATGTCCTTTTGTTTCCCAAACATAATGTTCTTTCCATGTATTTAAGCGTTTTTATAGATAACATGATCAAAAACACTCAAAATACATGTTTTTGGTAATGTTATTCTGTTTCTCCATAAAGTTTGTTTTGCATGCGTTTTAGCGGTTTGGTATTTAAGCAGCTCAAAAACACTTAAAGGCAAGTTTTTTGGTATAAATTAGTGTTATTCCAATGTAATATGTTTGCCCTGCTTTTTAGTACTTTGCATTTTGGATATCAAAATTGCCTATCACGCCGAAAAAACACTTAAAAGACCCTTTTCTGGTAATGACATTTTTTTCTCACATAAAGGTTATTTCGCATGCAATTTGGGGTTTTGGTAACTGAGAATGTGAAAAGCACTCAAAATACACGCATTTAGTAAGGTTGTTCTGTTTCTCAGTTAAGAGTGTTATTCATGAGTTTCAGCATTTTGGTATCTAGGAACCTTCTCCATATACACGAGTTTTTGTGTTTTTTTGCCTTTTGGTTCTTTTGAACTATATAAAATAAAACTCATAATACACATTTGCCAAAAACGTGTATTTTGAATGTTTTTCAGCTTATTTCGTACCAATACGCAAAAAATCATCCATTTCACCCTTTATAAGGTAAAGAGACGACATTCCCAGAAAAATGTTATTTCGGGGCTTTTCAACGTTAGCACCAAAACTCTAAAGAGCATGGAAGACACTCTATATAAAAATCAAAACAACATTATCAAAATGGTGTCTTTTGAGTGTTTTTGAGCTTCTTACACTCCAAAATGCTAAAACGCGTGCACAATAGCCTTTATCGGGAGACATTACCAAAAACGTATGATTTAAGCGTTTTCCAGCTTTTTAGAAACCAAAACGCCTAAATGAATGTGCTAATCACGTGATTCAGTATTTTATTACCAAAGAAGCTCAAAAACACTTATAATATACGTTTTTGGTAATGTTGTTCTGTTTTTTTATATTCTGTATAGATTGTTGTACCTAACATGAGGAAAAATCCCATTTGTTTGGTTAATTTGTGTGCATTTTGGCGTTCTTTTTTTTGTGGTTCTTTTAAAACTATAAAACACTCATTATACACGTTTCTCGTAATGTCCTTTTGTTTCCTAATATAGAGTGCTTTATATCCTTTTTTGCATTTTTTTGTAGGTAACAAGCTCAAAATTACTCAAAATGTATCTTTTTGGTAATGTTATTCTATTTCTTCATAAAGGTTGGTTTGCATCCGCTTTAGCGTTTTTCTACGTAAAACACTGAAAAGACACGTTTTCAGTAATTTTCTTTTGGATTCACATATTGACTGACTTCCATATTAATTATCGTTTTAGTGCCTAACATGCTGAAAAACACTGAAAAGACAGGTTTCTGGTAAAGTCGTTTAACTTCCCTATATAAGTGGCTTTGGATGCACTTTAGGGTTTGGTACATAACAATCCGAAAAAAAAAGCTATAAATAACTCTTTTGGTAATGTTCTTTTTTCCACATAAATTCCCTGAAATTTGGCAGAATTTGGGCATCTCGGTACCTATAAGGATAAATAACAAAAAAAAAAAAAATAAATAAATAAATAAATAAAAAATCCAATTTTTAAATTTTTTTGTTAATTATTTTTTTTACCTAAATAAAGAGTGTTATTTGTGGGTTTTAGCTTTTAGGTACTGAAAAAAATTAAAAAAACACTCATAATACACGTTCCTCGTAATGTCCTTTCGTTTCCCAAACATAAAGTTATTTGCATGTATTTAAGCGTTTTTATAGATATCATGATCAAAAACACTCAAAATACATGTATTTGGTAATATTATTCTGTTTCTTTATAAAATGTATTTTGCATGCATTTTAGCGTTTTGGTATGTAAGGCGCTCAAAAACATTTAAACATTCTTGGTAAAATTTGCTTTTATTCCCATGTAATGTGATTGATCTTCCTTTTAGTGCTTTATTGCGTAACACGTTCAAAAACACTCAAAAGACATGCAAGGCTTTGCATATGAGGAAATTAAAGACCTTACCAGAAATCTGTCTTTTGAGTGTTTTTCAGCATGTTAGGCACCAAAACGATAAATAATAAAGAACTCACTCTATGTGGGAATCCAAAAGAAAATTACTGAAAACCTGTCTTCTCAGTGTTTTACGTAGAAAAACGCTAAAACTGATGCAAACCAACCCATATCAAGAAGCAGAAAAACATTACCAAAAATGTATATTTTGAGTGTTTTTGAGCTTGTTACCTACAAAAAAATAAAACGCAAAAATTGATACAAAGCACTCTATATTGGGAAACAAAGGGACATTGCAAGAAAAGTGTATAATGAATGTTTTATAGTTCAAAAAAACCACAAGGCAAAAAACGCAAAAACTCGTGTATATGGAGAAGTTTTCTAGATACCAAAATGCAGAAACTCGTGAATAACACTCTTAATTGAGAAACAGAACAACCTTACTAAATGCGTGTCAAATACACCAAAAGGCAAGTTCTTCTTAAAAGTTGGTTTTATTGCCATGTAATATGATTGCACTGCTTTTTAGTGCTTTATTGCCTAACGCGCTCAAAAACACTCAAAGACACTTTTCTGGTAATATCATATTTTTCCCACATAAAGCTAGTTTCGCATGGAATTTGGGGTTTTGGTAACTAAGAATGTAAAAAAAACACTCAAAATACACGCATTTAGTAAGGTTGTTCTGTTTCTTGATTAAGACTGTTATTCATGAGTTTCAGAATTTTGGTATCTTAGAATCTTCTCCATACAGTCGAGTTTTTGCGTTGTTTGCCTTGTGATTCTGGTGAAACTATAAAACACTCATTATATACGCTTCTCGTTATGTCCTTTTTTTTCCTTATATAGAGTGCTTTGCATCCATTTTCACGTTTTTTTTTATGTAACAAGCTCAAAAACACACAAAATATACTTTTTTTGATAATGTTATTCTATTTATTTATATTAGTTGGTTTGCATCTGTTTTAGCGTTTTTCTACGTAAATCTTTTAAAACACACGTTTCCAGTAATTTTGTTTTAGATTTCCATATAGAGTGACTTTCATATTATTTATCGTTTTGGTGCCTAACATGCTTTTTGGTGCCTTTTGCTTCCCAATATAGAGTGCTTTCCATCCATTTTCGCGTTTTTTGTAGGTAACAATTTCAAAAACACAAATAATATACCATTTTGGTAATGTTATTCTATTTCTTCATTTTGGTTGTTTTGCATCCATTTTAGCGTTTTCTACATAAAACACCGAAAAGACACGTTTTCAGTAATTTTGTTTTGGATTCTCATATAGATTGACTTCCTTGGGTTTTATCGTGTTGGTTCCTAACATGCTGAAAAACACTCATAAGACAGTTTTCTGGCAAAGACGTTTAATTTCCCCATATAGGTGGCTTCGCATGCACTTTAGGGGTTTGGTACATAATAGTCCGAAAAAAAAAGCTAAATTTAACTTTTTTGATAATATCCTTATTTCATATAATTTCCTGAAAATTTCCCGAATTTTGGCACCTCGTTACCTGTGAAGATGAATAAGAATGAAAAAAAAATATTGTATTTTTTTTTCTCAATAAAGAGTGTAATTTGTGGCTTTTAGCTTTTTCGTACTTAATGAATTTAAAAGCACTCATAATACACGTTTCTCGTCATGTACTTTCATTTCCCAAAAATGGGGTTCTTTGCATGTATTTAAGCGTTTTTATTGGTAACATGATCAAAAACACTCAAAATACATGTTTTTCGTAATGTTATTCTGTTTCACCATAAAGTGTATTTTGCATGCATTTTAGCGTTTTGGTATATAACGAGCTCAAATACACTTAAAGGCAAGTTCTTGTTAAAAATTGGTTTTATTCCAGTGTAATGTGATTGCCCTGCTTTTTAGTGCTTTATTGCCTAACACGCTCAAAAACACTCAAAAGACATTTTTCTGGTAATGTCATTTTTTTCCCACATAAAGCTGATTTCGCATATAATTTAGGGTTTTGGTAACTAAGGATGTGAAAAGCACTCAAAATACACGCATTAAGTAAGATGGTTTTGTTTCTCAATTAAGAGTGTTGTTCCAGAGTTTCAGCATTTTGGAATGTAAGAAACTTCTCTATATACACAAGTTTTTGCGTTTTTTGCCTTGTAGTTCTTGTGAAACTATAAAACACTCATTATACACGTTCCTCGTAATGTCCTATTGCTTCCCAATATAGAGTGCTTTCCATCCATTTTCGTGTGTTTTGTAGGTAACAATTTCAAAAATGCTCAAAATATACCTTTTTGGTAATGTTATTTCATTTCTTCATATTGGTTGGTTTGCATCCGTTTTAGCGTTTTTCTACGTAAAACACCGATAAGACACGTTTTTAGTAATTTTGTTTTGGATTCCCATATAGATTGACTTCCATGTTATTTATCGTGTTGGTTCCTAACATGCTGAAAAACACTCATAAGACCGTTTTCTGGCAAAGACATTTAATTTCCCCATATATGTGGCTTTGCATGCACTTTACGGGTTTGGTACATAGCAGTCCGATAAAAGCTAAATTTAACTTTTTGGATAATGTTTTTATTTCACATAATTTCCTGAATTTTGCCCGAATTTTGGCATCTCGGTACCTGTGAAGATGAATAAGAAAGAAAAAAATATTGTATTTTTTTTTATTTATTTATTGTTTCTCAATAAAGAGTGTTATTAGTGGCTTTTAGCTTTTTGGTAATTAATGAACTTAAAAACACTCATAATACAAGTTTCTCGTAATCTCCTTTCGTTTCCCAAAAATAGTGTTCTTTGCATGTATTTTAGCGTTTTTATTGGCAACATGATCAAAAACACTCAAAATACATGTTTTTGGTAAAGTTATTCTGTTTCACCATAAAGAGTGTTTTCAATGCGTTTTAGTGTTTTGGTATATAAGGAGCTCAAAAACACTTAAAATCAAGTTCTTGGTAAAAATTCGTTTTCCTCCAATGTAATGTGATATCCCTCTTTTTTAGTGCTTTATTGCCTATCACGCTCAAAAACACTCAAAAGACACTTTTCTGGCAAAGTCATTTTTTTTATCCCACAAGTCTATTTTTGCATGCAATTTGGGGTTTTGGTAACTAAGAATGTGAAAAGCACTCAAAATACACGCATTTATTAAGGTTTTTCTGTTTCTCAATTAGGAGTGTTATACATGAGTTTTAGCATTTTTGTATCTAGGAAACCTCTCCATATACACGAGATTTTGCGTTTTTTGCCTTGTGGTTCTTTTGAACTATAAAACACTCATGATACACTTTTCTTGCAATGTCCTTTTGTTTCCCAATATAGGGTGCTTTACATCAATTTTCGCGTTTTTTTTTTTGTAGGTAACAAGCTGAAAAACACTCAAAATATATCTTTTCAGTAACATTTTTCTTATTCTTGATATTGGTTGCTTTGCATCCGTTTTAGCGATTTTCTACGTAAAACACTGAGAAGACACGTTTTCAGTAACTTTGTTTTGGACTCCCATATAGAGTGAGTTCCATATTATTTATCATTTTGGTGCCTAACATGCTAAAAAACACTCAAAACACAGATTTCTGGTAAAGTCGTTTAATTTCCTCATATAGGAGGCTTTGCATGCACTTTAGGGTTTGGTACATAACAATCCGAAAAAAAGCTGAAATTAACTTTTTTGATAATATTTTTTTATTATATGATTGCCCTGAATTTTCCCAGAATTTTGGCATATCGGTACCTATGAATATGAATAACAAAAAAAAAATTCCTATTTTTTAATTTTTTTTTTTTTTTTTTTTTCTAAATAAAGAGTGTTATTTGTGGGTTTTAGCTTTTTGGTACTTAAGGAACTTAAAAAAACACTCATAATACACGTTTCTCGTAATGTCCTTTTGTTTCCCAAACATAATGTTCTTTCCATGTATTTAAGCGTTTTTATAGATAACATGATCAAAAACACTCAAAATACATGTTTTTGGTAATGTTATTCTGTTTCTCCATAAAGTTTGTTTTGCATGCGTTTTAGCGGTTTGGTATTTAAGCAGCTCAAAAACACTTAAAGGCAAGTTTTTGGTATAAATTAGTGTTATTCCAATGTAATATGTTTGCCCTGCTTTTTAGTACTTTGCATTTTGGATACCAAAATTGCCTATCACGCCGAAAAACACTTAAAAGACCCTTTTCTGGTAATGACATTTTTTTCTCACATAAAGGTTATTTCGCATGCAATTTGGGGTTTTGGTAACTGAGAATGTGAAAAGCACTCAAAATACACGCATTTAGTAAGGTTGTTCTGTTTCTCAGTTAAGAGTGTTATTCATGAGTTTCAGCATTTTGGTATCTAGGAACCTTCTCCATATACACGAGTTTTTGTGTTTTTTTGCCTTTTGGTTCTTTTGAACTATAAAAAAAAAAAAACTCATAATACACATTTGCCAAAAACGTGTATTTTGAATGTTTTTCAGCTTATTTCGTACCAATACGCAAAAAATCATCCATTTCACCCTTTATAAGGTAAAGAGACGACATTCCCAGAAAAATGTTATTTCGGGGCTTTTCAACGTTAGCACCAAAACTCTAAAGAGCATGGAAGACACTCTATATAAAAATCAAAACAACATTATCAAAATGGTGTCTTTTGAGTGTTTTTGAGCTTCTTACGTTCCAAAATGCTAAAACGCGTGCACAATAGCCTTTATCGGGAGACATTACCAAAAACGTATGATTTAAGCGTTTTCCAGCTTTTTAGAAACCAAAACGCCTAAATTAATGTGCTAATGACGTGATTCAGTATTTTATTACCAAAGAAGCTCAAAAACACTTATAATATACGTTTTTGGTAATGTTGTTCTGTTTTTTTATATTCTGTATAGATTGTTGTACCTAACATGAGGAAAAATCCCATTTGTTTGGTTAATTTGTGTGCATTTTGGCGTTCTTTTTTTTTGGTTCTTTTAAAACTATAAAACACTCATTATACACGTTTCTCGTAATGTCCTTTTGTTTCCTAATATAGAGTGCTTTATATCCATTTTTGCATTTTTTTGTAGGTAACAAGCTCAAAAATACTCAAAATGTATCTTTTTGGTAATGTTATTCTATTTCTTCATAAAGGTTGGTTTGCATCCGCTTTAGCGTTTTTCTACGTAAAACACTGAAAAGACACGTTTTCAGTAATTTTCTTTTGGATTCACATATTGACTGACTTCCATATTATTTATCGTTTTAGTGCCTAACATGCTGAAAAACACTAAAAAGACAGGTTTCTGGTAAAGTCGTTTAACTTCCCTATATAGGTGGCTTTGGATGCACTTTAGGGTTTGGTACATAACAATCCGAAAAAAAAAGCTATAAATAACTCTTTTGGTAATGTTCTTTTTTCCACATAAATTCCCTGAAATTTGGCAGAATTTTGGCATCTCCTTACCTATAAGGATAAATAACAAAAAAAAATAAATAAATAAATAAATAAAAAATCCAATTTTTAACATTTTTTGTTAATTATTTTTTTTACCTAAATAAAGAGTGTTATTTGTGGGTTTTAGCTTTTAGGTACTGAAAAAAATTAAAAAAACACTCATAATACACGTTTCTCGTAATGTCCTTTCGTTTCCCAAACATAAAGTTCTTTGCATGTATTTAAGCGTTTTTATAGATATCATGATCAAAAACACTCAAAATACATGTATTTGGTAATATTATTCTGTTTCTTTATAAAATGTATTTTGCATGCATTTTAGCGTTTTGGTATGTAAGGCGCTCAAAAACACTTAAAGGCAAGTTCTTGGTAAAATTTGCTTTTATTCCCATGTAATGTGATTGACCTTCCTTTTAGTGCTTTATTGCGTAACACGTTCAAAAACACTCAAAAGACATGCAAGGCTTCGCATATGAGGAAATTAAAGACCTTACCAGAAATCTGTCTTTTGAGTGTTTTTCAGCATGTTAGGCACCAAAACGATAAATAATAAAAAACTCACTCTATGTGGGAATCCAAAAGAAAATTACTGAAAACCTGTCTTCTCAGTGTTTTACGTAGAAGAACGCTAAATCTGATGCAAACCAACCCATATCAAGAAGCAGAAAAACATTACCAAAAATGTATATTTTGAGTGTTTTTGAGCTTGTTACCTACAAAAAAATAAAACGCAAAAATTGATACAAAGCACTCTATATTGGGAAACAAAGGGACATTGCAAGAAAAGTGTATAGTGAATGTTTTATAGTTCAAAAAAACCACAAGGCAAAAAACGCAAAAACTCGTGTATATGGAGAAGTTTTCTAGATACCAAAATGCAGAAACTCGTGAATAACACTCTTAATTGAGAAACAGAACAACCTTACTAAATGCGTGTCAAATACACCAAAAGGCAAGTTCTTCTTAAAAGTTGGTTTTATTCCCATGTAATATGATTGCACTGCTTTTTAGTGCTTTATTGCCTAACACGCTCAAAAACACTCAAAGACACTTTTCTGGTAATATCATATTTTTCCCACATAAAGCTACTTTCGCATGGAATTTGGGGTTTTGGTAACTAAGAATGTAAAAAAAACACTGAAAATACACGCATTTAGTAAGGTTGTTCTGTTTCTTGATTAAGACTGTTATTCATGAGTTTCAGAATTTTGGTATCTTAGAATCTTCTCCATACAGTCGAGTTTTTGCGTTGTTTGCCTTGTGATTCTGGTGAAACTATAAAACACTCATTATATAAGCTTCTCGTTATGTCCTTTTTTTCCTTATATAGAGTGCTTTGCATCCATTTTCGCGTTTTTTTTTTTAAATGTAACAAGCTCAAAAACACACAAAATATACTTTTTTTGATAATGTTATTCTATTTATTTATATTAGTTGGTTTGCATCTGTTTTAGCGTTTTTCTACGTAAATCTTTTAAAACACACGTTTCCAGTAATTTTGTTTTAGATTTCCATATAGAGTGACTTTCATATTAATTATCGTTTTGGTGCCTAACATGCTTTTTGGTGCCTTTTGCTTCCCAATATAGAGTGCTTTCCATCCATTTTCGCGTTTTTTGTAGGTAACAATTTCAAAAACACAAATAATATACCATTTTGGTAATGTTATTCTATTTCTTCATTTTGGTTGTTTTGCATCCATTTTGCGTTTTCTACATAAAACACCGAAAAGACACGTTTTCAGTAATTTTGTTTTGGATTCTCATATAGATTGACTTCCTTGGGTTTTATCGTGTTGGTTCCTAACATGCTGAAAAACACTCATAAGACAGTTTTCTGGCAAAGACGTTTAATTTCCCCATATAGGTGGCTTCGCATGCACTTTAGGGGTTTGGTACATAACAGTCCGAAAAAAAAGCTAAATTTAACTTTTTTGATAATATCCTTATTTCATATAATTTCCTGAAAATTTCCCGAATTTTGGCACCTCGTTACCTGTGAAGATGAATAAGAATGAAAAAAAATATTGTATTTTTTTTTCTCAATAAAGAGTGTAATTTGTGGCTTTTAGCTTTTTCGTACTTAATGAATTTAAAAGCACTCATAATACACGTTTCTCGTCATGTACTTTCATTTCCCAAAAAAGGGGTTCTTTGCATGTATTTAAGCGTTTTTATTGGTAACATGATCAAAAACACTCAAAATACATATTTTTCGTAATGTTATTCTGTTTCACCATAAAGTGTATTTTGCACACATTTTAGCGTTTTGGAATATAACGAGCTCAAATACACTTAAAGGCAAGTTCTTGTTAAAAATTGGTTTTATTCCAGTGTAATGTGATTGCCCTGCTTTTTAGTGCTTTATTGCCTAACACGCTCAAAAACACTCAAAAGACATTTTTCTGGTAATGTCATTTTTTTTCCCACATAAAGCTGGTTTCGCATGTAATTTAGGGTTTTGGTAACTAAGGATGTGAAAAGCACTCAAAATACACGCATTAAGTAAGATGGTTTTGTTTCTCAATTAAGAGTGTTGTTCCAGAGTTTCAGCATTTTGGAATGTAAAAAACTTCTCTATATACACAAGTTTTTGCGTTTTTTGCCTTGTAGTTCTTGTGAAACTATAAAACACTCATTATACACGTTCCTCGTAATGTCCTATTGCTTCCCAATATAGAGTGCTTTCCATCCATTTTCGTGTGTTTTGTAGGTAACAATTTCAAAAATGCTCAAAATATACCTTTTTGGTAATGTTATTTCATTTCTTCATATTGGTTGGTTTGCATCCGTTTTAGCGTTTTTCTACGTAAAACACCGATAAGACACGTTTTTAGTAATTTTGTTTTGGATTCCCATATAGATTGACTTCCATGTTATTTATCGTGTTGGTTCCTAACATGCTGAAAAACACTCATAAGACCGTTTTCTGGCAAAGACATTTAATTTCCCCATATATGTGGCTTTGCATGCACTTTACGGGTTTGGTACATAGCAGTCCGATAAAAGCTAAATTTAACTTTTTGGATAATGTTTTTATTTCACATAATTTCCTGAATTTTGCCCGAATTTTGGCATCTCGGTACCTGTGAAGATGAATAAGAAAGAAAAAAAATATTGTATTTTTTTTTATTTATTTATTGTTTCTCAATAAAGAGTGTTATTAGTGGCTTTTAGCTTTTTGGCAATTAATGAACTTAAAAACACTCATAATACACGTTTCTCGTAATCTCCTTTCGTTTCCCAAAAATAGTGTTCTTTGCATGTATTTTAGCGTTTTTATTGGCAACATGATAAAAAACACTCAAAATACATGTTTTTGGTAAAGTTATTCTGTTTCACCATAAAGAGTGTTTTCAATGCGTTTTAGTGTTTTGGTATATAAGGAGCTCAAAACACTTAAAGGCAAGTTCTTGGTAAAAATTCGTTTTCCTCCAATGTAATGTGATATCCCTCTTTTTTAGTGCTTTATTGCCTATCACGCTCAAAAACACTTAAAAGACACTTTTCTGGCAAAGTCATTTTTTTTATCCCACAAGTCTATTTTTGCATGCAATTTGGGGTTTTGGTAACTAAGAATGTGAAAAGCACTCAAAATACACGCATTTATTAAGGTTTTTCTGTTTCTCAATTAGGAGTGTTATACATGAGTTTTAGCATTTTTGTATCTAGGAAACCTCTCCATATACACGAGATTTTGCGTTTTTTCCCTTGTGGTTCTTTTGAACTATAAAACACTCATGATACACTTTTCTTGCAATGTCCTTTTGTTTCCCAATATAGGGTGCTTTACATCAATTTTTGCGTTTTTTTTTGTAGGTAACAAGCTGAAAAACACTCAAAATATATCTTTTTAGTAACATTTTTCTTATTCTTGATATTGGTTGCTTTCCATCCGTTTTAGCGATTTTCTACGTAAAACACTGAGAAGACACGTTTTCAGTAACTTTGTTTTGGACTCCCATATAGAGTGAGTTCCATATTATTTATCATTTTGGTGCCTAACATGCTAAAAAACACTCAAAACACAGATTTCTGGTAAAGTCGTTTAATTTCCTCATATAGGAGGCTTTGCATGCACTTTAGGGTTTGGTACATAACAATCCGAAAAAAAAGCTGAAATTAACTTTTTTGATAATATTTTTTTATTATATGATTGCCCTGAATTTTCCCAGAATTTTGGCATATCGGTACCTATGAATATGAATAACAAAAAAAAAAAATCCTATTTTTTAAATTTTTTTTTGTTTTTTATTTTCTAAATAAAGAGTGTTATTTGTGGGTTTTAGCTTTTTGGTACTTAAGGAACTTAAAAAACACTCATAATACACGTTTCTCGTAATGTCCTTTTGTTTCCCAAACATAATGTTCTTTCCATGTATTTAAGCGTTTTTATAGATAACATGATCAAAAACACTCAAAATACATGTTTTTGGTAATGTTATTCTGTTTCTCCATAAAGTTTGTTTTGCATGCGTTTTAGCGGTTTGGTATTTAAGCAGCTCAAAAACACTTAAAGGCAAGTTTTTGGTATAAATTAGTGTTATTCCAATGTAATATGTTTGCCCTGCTTTTTAGTACTTTGCATTTTGGATACCAAAATTGCCTATCACGCCGAAAAACACTTAAAAGACCCTTTTCTGGTAATGACATTTTTTTCTCACATAAAGGTTATTTCGCATGCAATTTGGGGTTTTGGTAACTGAGAATGTGAAAAGCACTCAAAATACACGCATTTAGTAAGGTTGTTCTGTTTCTCAGTTAAGAGTGTTATTCATGAGTTTCAGCATTTTGGTATCTAGGAACCTTCTCCATATACACGAGTTTTTGTGTTTTTTTGCCTTTTGGTTCTTTTCAACTATAAAAAAAAACTCATAATACACATTTGCCAAAAACGTGTATTTTGAATGTTTTTTAGCCTATTTCGTACCAATACGCAAAAAATCATCCATTTCACCCTTTATAAGGTAAAGAGACGACATTCCCAGAAAAAATGTTATTTCGGGGCTTTTCAACGTTAGCACCAAAACTCTAAAGAGCATGGAAGACACTCTATATAAAAATAAAAACAACATTATCAAAATGGTGTCTTTTGAGTGTTTTTGAGCTTCTTACGTTCCAAAATGCTAAAACGCGTGCACAATAGCCTTTATCGGGAGACATTACCAAAAACGTATGATTTAAGCGTTTTCCACCTTTTTAGAAACCAAAACGAATATATGAATGTGCTAATCACGTGATTCAGTATTTTATTACCAAAAAAGCTCAAAAACACTTATAATATACGTTTTTGGTAATGTTGTTCTGTTTTTTTATATTCTGTATAGATTGTTGTACCTAACATGAGGAAAAATCCCATTTGTTTGGTTAATTTGTGTGCATTTTGGTGTTCTTTTTTTTTTGGTTCTTTTAAAACTATAAAACACTCATTATACACGTTTCTCGTAATGTCATTTTGTTTCCTAATATAGAGTGCTTTATATCCATTTTTGCATTTTTTTGTAGGTAACAAGCTCAAAAAAACTCAAAATATATCTTTTTGGTAATGTTATTCTATTTCTTCATAAAGGTTGGTTTGCATCCGCTTTAGCGTTTTTCTACGTAAAACACTGAAAAGACACGTTTTCATTAATTTTCTTTTGGATTCACATATTGACTGACTTCCATATTATTTATCGTTTTAGTGCCTAACATGCTGAAAAACACTGAAAAGACAAGTTTCTGGTAAAGTCGTTTAACTTCCCTATATAGGTGGCTTTGGATGAACTTTAGGGTTTGGTACATAACAATCCGAAAAAAAAGCTATAAATAACTCTTCTGGTAATTTTCTTTTTTCCACATAAATTCCCTGAAATTTGTCAGAATTTTGGCATATCGGTACCTATAAGGATAAATAACAAAAAAATAAATAAATAAATAAATAAAAAATCCAATTTTTAAATTTTTTTGTTAATTATTTTTTTTATCTAAATAAAGAGTGTTATTTGTGGGTTTTAGCTTTTAGGTACTGAAAAAAAATAAAAAAAAACACTCATAATACACGTTTCTCGTAATGTTCTTTCGTTTCCCAAACATAAAGTTCTTTGCATGTATTTAAGCGTTTTTATAGATATCATGATCTAAAACACTCAAAATACATGTATTTGGTAATATTATTCTGTTTCTTTATAAAATGTATTTTGCATGCATTTTAGCGTTTTGGTATGTAAGGCGCTCAAAAACACTTAAAGGCAAGTTCTTAGTAAAATTTGCTTTTATTCCCATGTAATGTGATTGACCTTCCTTTTAGTGCTTTATTGCGTAACACGTTCAAAAACACTCAAAAGACATTCAAGGCCTCGCATATGAGGAAATTAAAGACCTTACCAGAAATCTGTCTTTTGAGTGTTTTTCAGCATGTTAGGCACCAAAACGATAAATAATAAAGAACTCACTCTATGTGGGAATCCAAAAGAAAATTACTGAAAACCTGTCTTCTCAGTGTTTTACGTAGAAAAACGCTAAAACTGATGCAAACCAACCCATATCAAGAAGCAGAAAAACATTACCAAAAATGTATATTTTGAGTGTTTTTGAGCTTGTTACCTACAAAAAAATAAAACGCAAAAATTGATACAAAGCACTCTATATTGGGAAACAAAGGGACATTGCAAGAAAAGTGTATAATGAATGTTTTATAGTTCAAAAAAACCACAAGGCAAAAAACGCAAAAACTCGTGTATATGGAGAAGTTTTCTAGATACCAAAATGCAGAAACTCGTGAATAACACTCTTAATTGAGAAACAGAACAACCTTACTAAATGCGTGTCAAATACACCAAAAGGCAAGTTCTTCTTAAAAGTTGGTTTTATTCCCATGTAATATGATTGCACTGCTTTTTAGTGCTCTATTGCCTAACACGCTCAAAAACACTCAAAGACACTTTTCTGGTAATATCATATTTTTCCCACATAAAGCTAGTTTCGCATGGAATTTGGGTTTTTGGTAACTAAGAATGTAAAAAAAACACTCAAAATACACGCATTTAGTAAGGTTGTTCTGTTTCTTCATTAAGATTGTTATTCATGAGTTTCAGAATTTTAGTATCTTAGAATCTTCTCCATACAGTCGAGTTTTTGCGTTGTTTGCCTTGTGATTCTGGTGAAACTATAAAACACTCATTATAATACGCTTCTCGTTATGTCCTTTTTTTTCCTTATATAGAGTGCTTTGCATCCATTTTCGCGTTTTTTTTATGTAACAAGCTCAAAAACACACAAAATATACTTTTTTTGATAATGTTTTTCTATTTATTTATATTAGTTGGTTTGCATCTGTTTTAGCGTTTTTCTACGTAAATCTTTTAAAACACACGTTTCCAGTAATTTTGTTTTAGATTTCCATATAGAGTGACTTTCATCTTATTTATCGTTTTGGTGCCTAACTTGCTTTTTGGTGCCTTTTGCTTCCCAATATAGAGTGCTTTCCATCCATTTTCGCGTTTTTTGTAGGTAACAATTTCAAAAACACAAATAATATACCATTTTGGTAATGTTATTCTATTTCTTCATTTTGGTTGTTTTGCATCCATTTTAGCGTTTTCTACATAAAACACCGAAAAGACACGTTTTCAGTAATTTTGTTTTGGATTCTCATATAGATTGACTTCCTTGGGTTTTATCGTGTTGGTTCCTAACATGCTGAAAAACACTCATAAGACAGTTTTCTGGCAAAGACGTTTAATTTCCCCATATAGGTGGCTTTGCATGCACTTTAGAGGTTTGGTACATAACAGTCCGAAAAAAAAGCTAAATTTAACTTTTTTGATAATGTCCTTATTTCATATAATTTCCTGAAAATTTCCCGAATTTTGGCACCTCGTTACCTGTGAAGATGAATAAGAATGAAAAAAAAATATTGTATTTTTTTTTATCAATAAAGAGTGTAATTTGTGGCTTTTAGCTTTTTCGTACTTAATGAATTTAAAAGCACTCATAATACACGTTTCTCGTCATGTACTTTCATTTCCCAAAAATGGGGTTCTTTGCATGTATTTAAGCGTTTTTATTGGTAACATGATCAAAAACACTCAAAATACATGTTTTTCGTAATGTTATTCTGTTTCACCATAAAGTGTATTTTCCATGCATTTTAGCGTTTTGGTATATAACGAGCTCAAAAAGACTTCAAGGCAGGTTCTTGTTAAAAATTGGTTTTATTCCAGTGTAATGTGATTGCCCTGCTTTTTAGTGCTTTATTGCCTAACACGCTCAAAAACACTCAAAAGACATTTTTCTGGTAATGTCATTTTTTTCCCACATAAAGCTGGTTTCGCATGTAATTTAGGGTTTTGGTAACTAAGGATGTGAAAAGCACTCAAAATACACGCATTAAGTAAGATGGTTTTGTTTCTCAATTAAGAGTGTTGTTCCAGAGTTTCAGCATTTTGGAATGTAAGAAACTTCTCTATATACACAAGTTTTTGCGTTTTTTGCCTTGTAGTTCTTGTGAAACTATAAAACACTCATTATACACGTTCCTCGTAATGTCCTTTTGCTTCCCAATATAGAGTGCTTTCCATCCATTTTCGTGTTTTTTGTAGGTAACAATTTCAAAAATGCTCAAAATATACCTTTTTGGTAATGTTATTTCATTTCTTCATATTGGTTGGTTTGCATCCGTTTTAGCGTTTTTCTACGTAAAACACCGATAAGACACGTTTTTAGTAATTTTGTTTTGGATTCCCATATAGATTGACTTCCATGTTATTTAACGTGTTGGTTCCTAACATGCTGAAAACACTCATAAGACCGTTTTCTGGCAAAGACATTTAATTTCCCCATATATGTGGCTTAGCATGCACTTTACGGGTTTGGTACATAACAGTCCGATAAAAGCTAAATTTAACTTTTTGGATAATGTTTTTATTTCACATAATTTCCTGAATTTTGCCCGAATTTTGGCATCTCGGTACCTGTGAATATGAATAAGAAAGAAAAAAATTATTGTATTTTTTTTATTTATTTATTGTTTCTCAATAAAGAGTGTTATTAGTGGCTTTTAGCTTTTTGGTAATTAATGAACTTAAAAACACTCATAATACACGTTTCTCGTAATCTCCTTTCGTTTCCCAAAAATAGTGTTCTTTGCATGTATTTTAGCGTTTTTATTGGCAACATGATCAAAAACACTCAATATACATGTTTTTGGTAAAGTTATTCTGTTTCACCATAAAGAGTGTTTTCAATGCGTTTTAGTGTTTTGGTATGTAAGGAGCTCAAAAACACTTAAAGGCAAGTTCTTGGTAAAAATTCGTTTTCCTCCAATGTAATGTGATATCCCTCTTTTTTAGTGCTTTATTGCCTATCACGCTCAAAAACACTCAAAAGACACTTTTCTGGCAGTCAATTTTTTTATCCTACAAGTCTATTTTTGCATGCAATTTGGGGTTTTGGTAACTAAGAAGGTGAAAAGCACTCAAAATACACCCATTTATTAAGGTTTTTCTGTTTCTCAATTAGGAGTGTTATACATGAGTTTTAGCATTTTTGTATCTAGGAACCCTCTCCATATACACGAGATTTTGCGTTTTTTCCCTTGTGGTTCTTTTGAACTATAAAACACTCATGATACACTTTTCTTGCAATGTCCTTTTGTTTCCCAATATAGGGTGCTTTACATCAATTTTCGCGTTTTTTTTTTGTAGGTAACAAGCTGAAAAACACTCAAAATATATCTTTTTAGTAACATTTTTCTTATTCTTGATATTGGTTGCTTTGCATCCGTTTTAGCGATTTTCTACGTAAAACACTGAGAAGACACGTTTTCAGTAACTTTGTTTTGGACTCCCATATAGAGTGAGTTCCATATTATTTATCATTTTGGTGCCTAACATGCTAAAAAACACTCAAAACACAGATTTCTGGTAAAGTCGTTTAATTTCCTCATATAGGAGGCTTTGCATGCACTTTAGGGTTTGGTACATAACAATCCGAAATAAAAAGCTGAAATTAACTTTTTTGATAATATTTTTTTATTATATGATTGCCCTGAATTTTCCCAGAATTTTGGCATATCGGTACCTATGAATATAAATAACAAAAAAAAAAAAATTCCTATTTTTTTTATTTTTTTTGTTTTTTATTTTCTAAATAAAGAGTGTTATTTGTGGGTTTTAGCTTTTTGGTACTTAAGGAACTTAAAAAACACTCATAATACACGTTTCTCGTAATGTCCTTTTGTTTCCCAAACATAATGTTCTTTCCATGTATTTAAGCGTTTTTATAGATAACATGATCAAAAACACTCAAAATACATGTTTTTGGTAATGTTATTCTGTTTCTCCATAAAGATTGTTTTGCATGCGTTTTAGCGGTTTGGTATTTAAGCAGCTCAAAAACACTTAAAGGCAAGTTTTTGGTATAAATTAGTGTTATTCCAATGTAATATGTTTGCCCTGCTTTTTAGTACTTTGCATTTTGGATACCAAAATTGCCTATCACGCCGAAAAACACTTAAAAGACCCTTTTCTGGTAATGACATTTTTTTCTCACATAAAGGTCATTTCGCATGCAATTTGGGGTTTTGGTAACTGAGAATGTGAAAAGCACTCAAAATACACGCATTTAGTAAGGTTGTTCTGTTTCTCAGTTAAGAGTGTTATTCATGAGTTTCAGCATTTTGGTATCTAGGAACCTTCTCCATATACACGAGTTTTTGTGTTTTTTTGCCTTTTGGTTCTTTTGAACTACAAAAAAAAAACTCATAATACACATTTGCCAAAAACGTGTATTTTGAATGTTTTTCAGCTTATTTCGTACCAATACGCAAAAAATCATCCATTTCACCCTTTATAAGGTAAAGAGACGACATTCCCAGAAAAAATGTTATTTCGGGGCTTTTCAACGTTAGCACCAAAACTCTAAAGAGCATGGAAGACACTCTATATAAAAATCAAAACAACATTATCAAAATGGTGTCTTTTGAGTGTTTTTGAGCTTCTTACGTTCCAAAATGCTAAAACGCGTGCACAATAGCCTTTATCGGGAAACATTACCAAAAACGTATGATTTAAGCGTTTTCCAGCTTTTTAGAAACCAAAACGCCTAAATGAATGTGCTAATCACGTGATTCAGTATTTTATTACCAAAGAAGCTCAAAAACACTTATAATATACGTTTTTGGTAATGTTGTTCTGTTTTTTTTATATTCTGTATAGATTGTTGTACCTAACATGAGGAAAAATCCTATTTGTTTGGTTAATTTGTGTGCATTTTGGCGTTCTTTTTTTTTGGTTCTTTTAAAACTATAAAACACTCATTATACACGTTTCTCGTAATGTCCTTTTGTTTCCTAATATAGAGTGCTTTATATCCATTTTTGCATTTTTTTGTAGGTAACAAGCTCAAAAATACTCAAAATATATCTTTTTGGTAATGTTATTCTATTTCTTCATGAAGGTTGGTTTGCATCCGCTTTAGCGTTTTTCTACGTAAAACACTGAAAAGACACGTTTTCAGTAATTTTCTTTTGGATTCACATATTGACTGACTTCCATATTATTTATCGTTTTAGTGCCTAACATGCTGAAAAACACTGAAAAGACAGGTTTCTGGTAAAGTCGTTTAACTTCCCTATATAGGTGGCTTTGGATGCACTTTAGGGTTTGGTACATAACAATCCGAAAAAAAAGCTATAAATAACTCTTTTGGTAATGTTCTTTTTTCCACATAAATTCCCTGAAATTTGGCAGAATTTTGGCATCTCGGTACCTATAAGGATAAATAACAAAAAAAAAAAAAATAAATAAATAAAAAATCCAATTTTTAAAATTTTTTGTTAATTATTTTTTTTTATCTAAATAAAGAGTGTTATTTGAAGGTTTTAGCTTTTAGGTACTGAAAAAAATTAAAAAAACACTCATAATACACGTTTCTCGTAATGTCCTTTTGTTTCCCAAACATAAAGTTCTTTGCATGTATTTAAGCGTTTTTATAGATATCATGATCAAAAACACTCAAAATACATGTATTTGGTAATGTTATTCTGTTTCTTTATAAAATGTATATTGCATGCATTTTAGCGTTTTGGTATGTAAGGCGCTCAAAAACATTTAAAGGCAAGTTCTTGGTAAAATTTGGTTTTATTCCCATGTAATGTGATTGACCTTCCTTTTAGTGCTTTATTGCGTAACACGTTCAAAAACACTCAAAAGACATGCAAGGCCTCGCATATGAGGAAATTAAAGACCTTACCAGAAATCTGTCTTTTGAGTGTTTTTCAGCATGTTAGGCACCAAAACGATAAATAATAAAGAACTCACTCTATGTGTGAATCCAAAAGAAAATTACTGAAAACCTGTCTTCTCTGTGTTTTACGTAGAAAAACGCTAAAACTGATGCAAACCAACCCATATCAAGAAGCAGAAAAACATTACCAAAAATGTATATTTTGAGTGATTTTGAGCTTGTTACCTACAAAAAAATAAAACGCAAAAATTGATACAAAGCATTCTATATTGGGAAACAAAGGGACATTGCAAGAAAAGTGTATAATGAATGTTTTATAGTTCAAAAAAACCACAAGGCAAAAAACGCAAAAACTCGTGTATATGGAGAAGTTTTCTAGATACCAAAATGCAGAAACTCGTGAATAACACTCTTAATTGAGAAACAGAACAACCTTACTAAATGCGTGTCAAATACACCAAAAGGCAAGTTCTTCTTAAAAGTTGGTTTTATTTCCATGTAATATGATTGCACTGCTTTTTAGTGCTTTATTGCCTAACACGCTCAAAAACACTCAAAGACACTTTTCTGGTAATATCATATTTTTCCCACATAAAGCTAGTTTCGCATGGAATTTGGGGTTTTGGTAACTAAGAATGTAAAAAAAACACTCAAAATACACGCATTTAGTAAGGTTGTTCTGTTTCTTGATTAAGACTGTTATTCATGAGTTTCAGAATTTTGATATCTTAGAATCTTCTCCATACAGTCGAGTTTTTGCGTTGTTTGCCTTGTGATTCTGGTGAAACTATAAAACACTCATTATATACGCTTCTCGTTATGTCCTTTTTTTTCCTTATATAGAGTGCTTTGCATCCATTTTCGCGTTTTTTTTATGTAACAAGCTCAAAAACACACAAAATATACTTTTTTTGATAATGTTATTCTATTTATTTATATTAGTTGGTTTGCATCTGTTTTAGCGTTTTTCTACGTAAATCTTTTAAAACACACGTTCCCAGTAATTTTGTTTTAGATTTCCATATAGAGTGACTTTCATATTATTTATCGTTTTCGTGCCTAACATGCTTTTTGGTGCCTTTTGCTTCCCAA
Organism: Scylla paramamosain; assembly: GCF_035594125.1. Lineage (NCBI taxonomy): Eukaryota > Metazoa > Arthropoda > Malacostraca > Decapoda > Portunidae > Scylla > Scylla paramamosain. The sequence continues at coordinate 7,057,100 of NC_087168.1, forward strand.
TATAGAGTGCTTTCCATCCATTTTCGCGTTTTTTGTAGGTAACAATTTCAAAAACACAAATAATATACCATTTTGGTAATGTTATTCTATTTCTTCATTTTGGTTGTTTTGCATCCATTTTCGCGTTTTCTACATAAAACACCGAAAAGACACGTTTTCAGTAATTTTGTTTTGGATTCTCATATAGATTGACTTCCTTGGGTTTTATCGTGTTGGTTCCTAACATGCTGAAAAACACTCATAAGACAGTTTTCTGGCAAAGACGTTTAATTTCCACATATAGGTGGCTTTGCATGCACTTTAGAGGTTTGGTACATAACAGTCCGAAAAAAAAAGCTAAATTTAACTTTTTTGATAATGTCCTTATTTCATATAATTTCCTGAAAATTTCCCGAATTTTGGCACCTCGTTACCTGTGAAGATGAATAAGAATGAAAAAAAAATATTGTATTTTTTTTTCTCAATAAAGAGTGTAATTTGTGGCTTTTAGCTTTTTCGTACTTAATGAATTTAAAAGCACTCATAATACACGTTTCTCGTCATGTACTTTCATTTCCCAAACATGGGGTTCTTTGCATGTATTTAAGCGTTTTTATTGGTAACATGATCAAAAACACTCAAAATACATGTTTTTCGTAATGTTATTCTGTTTCACCATAAAGTGTATTTTGCATGCATTTTAGCGTTTTGGTATATAACGAGCTCAAATACACTTAAAGGCAAGTTCTTGTTAAAAATTGGTTTTATTCCAGTGTAATGTGATTGCCCTGCTTTTTAGTGCTTTATTGCCTAACACGCTCAAAAACACTCAAAAGACATTTTTCTGGTAATGTCATTTTTTTCCCACATAAAGCTGGTTTCGCATGTAATTTAGGGTTTTGGTAACTAAGGATGTGAAAAGCACTCAAAATACACGCATTAAGTAAGATGGTTTTGTTTCTCAATTAAGAGTGTTGTTCCAGAGTTTCAGCATTTTGGAATGTAAGAAACTTCTCTATATACACAAGTTTTTGCGTTTTTTGCCTTGTAGTTCTTGTGAAACTATAAAACACTCATTATACACGTTCCTCGTAATGTCCTTTTGCTTCCCAATATAGAGTGCTTTCCATCCATTTTCGTGTTTTTTGTAGGTAACAATTTCAAAAATGCTCAAAATATACCTTTTTGGTAATGTTATTTCATTTCTTCATATTGGTTGGTTTGCATCCGTTTTAGCGTTTTTCTACGTAAAACACCGATAAGACACGTTTTTAGTAATTTTGTTTTGGATTCCCATATAGATTGACTTCCATGTTATTTATCGTGTTCGTTCCTAACATGCTGAAAAACACTCATAAGACCGTTTTCTGGCAAAAACATTTAATTTCCCCTTATATGTGGCTTTGCATGCACTTTACGGGTTTGGTACATAGCAGTCCGATAAAAGCTAAATTTAACTTTTTGGATAATGTTTTTATTTCACATAATTTCCTAAATTTTGCCCGAATTTTGGCATCTCGATACCTGTGAAGATGAATAAGAAAGAAAAAAAATATTGTATTTTTTTTTATTTATTTATTGTTTCTCAATAAAGAGTGTTATTTGTGGCTTTTAGCTTTTTGGTAATTAATGAACTTGAAAACACTCATAATACACGTTTCTCGTAATCTCCTTTCGTTTCCCAAAAATAGTGTTCTTTGCATGTATTTTAGCGTTTTTATTGGCAACATGATCAAAAACACTCAAAATACATGTTTTTGGTAAAGTTATTCTGTTTCACCATAAAGAGTGTTTTCAATGCGTTTTAGTGTTTTGGTATATAAGGAGCTCAAAAACACTTAAAGGCAAGTTCTTGGTAAAAATTCGTTTTCCTCCAATGTAATGTGATATCCCTCTTTTTTAGTGCTTTATTGCCTATCACGCTCAAAAACACTCAAAAGACACTTTTCTGGGAAAGACATTTTTTTTATCCCACAAGTCTATTTTTGCATGCAATTTTGGGGTTTTGGTAACTAAGAATGTGAAAAGCACTCAAAATACACGCATTTATTAAGGTTTTTCTGTTTCTCAATTAGGAATGTTATACATGAGTTTTAGCATTTTTGTATCTAGGAAACCTCTCCATATACACGATATTTTGCGTTTTTTCCCTTGTGGTTCTTTTGAACTATAAAACACTCATGATACACTTTTCTTGCAATGTCCTTTTGTTTCCCAATATAGGGTGCTTTACATCAATTTTCGCGTTTTTTTTTTTGTAGGTAACAAGCTGAAAAACACTCAAAATATATCTTTTTAGTAACATTTTTCTTATTCTTGATATTGGTTGCTTTGCATCCGTTTTAGCGATTTTCTACGTAAAACACTGAGAAGACACGTTTTCAGTAACTTTGTTTTGGACTCCCATATAGAGTGAGTTCCATATTATTTATCATTTTGGTGCCTAACATGCTAAAAAACACTCAAAACACAGATTTCTGGTAAAGGCGTTTAATTTCCTCACATAGGAGGCTTTGCATGCACTTTAGGGTTTGGTACATAACAATCCGAAAAAAAAGCTGAAATTAACTTTTTTGATAATATTTTTTTATTATATGATTGCCCTGAATTTTCCCAGAATTTTTGCATATCGGTACCTATGAATATGAATAACAAAAAAAAAAATATCCTATTTTTTTTATTTTTTTTTGTTTTTATATTTTCTAAATAAAGAGTGTTATTTGTGGGTTTTAGCTTGTTGGTACTTAAGGAACTTAAAAAACACTCATAATACACGTTTCTCGTAATGTCCTTTTGTTTCCCAAACATAATGTTCTTTCCATGTATTTAAGCGTTTTTATAGATAACATGATCAAAAACACTCAAAATACATGTTTTTGGTAATGTTATTCTGTTTCTCCATAAAGTTTGTTTTGCATGCGTTTTAGCGGTTTCGTATTTAAGCAGCTCAAAATCACTTAAAGGCAAGTTTTTGGTATAAATTAGTGTTATTCCAATGTAATATGTTTGCCCTGCTTTTTAGTACTTTGCATTTTGGATACCAAAATTGCCTATCACGCCGAAAAACACTTAAAAGACCCTTTTCTGGTAATGACATTTTTTTCTCACATAAAGGTTATTTCGCATGCAATTTGGGGTTTTGGTAACTGAGAATGTGAAAAGCACTCAAAATACACGCATTTAGTAAGGTTGTTCTGTTTCTCAGTTAAGAGTGTTATTCATGAGTTTCAGCATTTTGGTATCTAGGAACCTTCTCCATATACACGAGTTTTTGTGTTTTTTTGCCTTTTGGTTCTTTTGAACTATAAAAAAAAACAACTCATAATACATATTTGCCAAAAACGTGTATTTTGAATGTTTTTCAGCTTATTTCGTACCAATACGCAAAAAATCATCCATTTCACCCTTTATAAGGTAAAGAGACGACATTCCCAGAAAAAATGTTATTTCGGGGCTTTTCAACGTTAGCACCAAAACTCTAAAGAGCATGGAAGACACTCTATATAAAAATCAAAACAACATTATCAAAATGGTGTCTTTTGAGTGTTTTTGAGCTTCTTACGTTCCAAAATGCTAAAACGCGTGCACAATAGCCTTTATCGGGAAACATTACCAAAAACGTATGATTTAAGCGTTTTCCAGCTTTTTAGAAACCAAAACGCTTATATGAATGTCCTAATCACGTGATTCAGTATTTTATTACTAAAGAAGCTCAAAAACACTTATAATATACGTTTTTGGTAATGTTGTTCTGTTTTTTTATATTCTGTATAGATTGTTGTACCTAACATGAGGAAAAATCCCATTTGTTTGGTTAATTTGTGTGCATTTTGGCGTTCTTTTTTTTTGGTTCTTTTAAAACTATAAAACACTCATTATACACGTTTCTCGTAATGTCCTTTTGTTTCCTAATATACAATGCTTTATATCCATTTTTGCATTTTTTTGTAGGTAACAAGCTCAAAAATACTCAAAATGTATCTTTTTGGTAATGTTATTCTATTTCTTCATAAAGGTTGGTTTGCATCCGCTTTAGCGTTTTTCTACGTAAAACACTGAAAAGACACGTTTTCAGTAATTTTCTTTTGGATTCACATATTGACTGACTTCCATATTATTTATCGTTTTAGTGCCTAACATGCTGAAAAACACTGAAAAGACAGGTTTCTGGTAAAGTCGTTTAACTTCCCTATATAGGTGGCTTTGGATGCACTTTAGGGTTTGTTACATAACAATCCGAAAAAAAAGCTATAAATAACTCTTTTGGTAATGTTCTTTTTTCCACATAAATTCCCTGAAATTTGGCAGAATTTTGGCATCTCGGTACCTATAAGGATAAATAACAAAAAAAAATTAATAGATAAATAAATAAAAAATCCAATTTTTAAAATTTTTTGTTAATTATTTTTTTTATCTAAATAAAGAGTGTTATTTGTGGGTTTTAGCTTTTAGGTACTGAAAAAAATTAAAAAAACACTCATAATACACGTTTCTCGTAATGTCCTTTCGTTTCCCAAACATAAAGTTATTTGCATGTATTTAAGCGTTTTTATAGATATCATGATCAAAAACACTCAAAATACATGTATTTGGTAATATTATTCTGTTTCTTTATAAAATGTATTTTGCATGCATTTTAGCGTTTTGGTATGTAAGGCGCTCAAAAACACTTAAAGGCAAGTTCTTGGTAAAATTTGCTTTTTTTCCCATGTAATGTGATTGACCTTCCTTTTAGTGCTTTATTGCGTAACACGTTCAAAAACACTCAAAAGACATGCAAGGCCTCGCATATGAGGAAATTAAACCCCTTACCAGAAATCTGTCTTTTGAGTGTTTTTCAGCATGTTAGGCACCAAAACGATAAATAATAAAGAACTCACTCTATGTGGGAATCCAAAAGAAAATTACTGAAAACCTGTCTTCTCAGTGTTTTACGTAAAAAAACGCTAAAACTGATGCAAACCAACCCATATCAAGAAGCAGAAAAACATTACCAAAAATGTATATTTTGAGTGTTTTTGAGCTTGTTACCTACAAAAAAATAAAACGCAAAAATTGATACAAAGCACTCTATATTGGGAAACAAAGGGACATTGCAAGAAAAGTGTATAATGAATGTTTTATAGTTCAAAAAAACCACAAGGCAAAAAACGCAAAAACTCGTGTATATGGAGAAGTTTTCTAGATACCAAAATGCAGAAACTCGTGAATAACACTCTTAATTGAGAAACAGAACAACCTTACTAAATGCGTGTCAAATACACCAAAAGGCAAGTTCTTCTTAAAAGTTGGTTTTATTCCCATGTAATATGATTGCACTGCTTTTTAGTGCTTTATTGCCTAACACGCTCAAAAACACTCAAAGACACTTTTCTGGTAATATCATATTTTTCCCACATAAAGCTAGTTTCGCATGGAATTTGGGGTTTTGGTAACTAAGAATGTAAAAAAAAACACTCAAAATACACGCATTTAGTAAGGTTGTTCTGTTTCTTGATTAAGACTGTTATTCATGAGTTTCAGAATTTTGGTATCTTAGAATCTTCTCCATACAGTCGAGTTTTTGCGTTGTTTGCCTTGTGATTCTGGTGAAACTATAAAACACTCATTATATACGCTTCTCGTTATGTCCTTTTTTTTCCTTATATAGAGTGCTTTGCATCCATTTTGGCGTTTTTTTTTATGTAACAAACTCAAAAACACACAAAATATACTTTTTTTGATAATGTTATTCTATTTATTTATATTAGTTGGTTTGCATCTGTTTTAGCGTTTTTCTACGTAAATCTTTTAAAACACACGTTTCCAGTAATTTTGTTTTAGATTTCCATATAGAGTGACTTTCATATTATTTATCGTTTTGGTGCCTAACATGCTTTTTGGTGCCTTTTGCTTCCCAATATAGAGTGCTTTCCATCCCCTTTCGCGTTTTTTGTAGGTAACAATTTGAAAAACACAAATAATATACCATTTTGGTAATGTTATTCTATTTCTTCATTTTGGTTGTTTTGCATCCATTTTAGCGTTTTCTACATAAAACACCGAAAAGACACGTTTTCAGTAATTTTGTTTTGGATTCTCATATAGATTGACTTCCTTGGGTTTTATCGTGTTGGTTCCTAACATGCTGAAAAACACTCATAAGACAGTTTTCTGGCAAAGACGTTTAATTTCCCCATATAGGTGGCTTCGCATGCACTTTAGGGGCTTGGTACATAACAGTCCGAAAAAAAAGCTAAATTTAACTTTTTTGATAATATCCTTATATCATATAATTTCCTGAAAATTTCCCGAATTTTGGCACCTCGTTACCTGTGAAGATGAATAAGAATGAAAAAAAAATATTGTATTTTTTTTTCTCAATAAAGAGTGTAATTTGTGGCTTTTAGCTTTTTCGTACTTAATGAATTTAAAAGCACTCATAATACACGTTTCTCGTCATGTACTTTCATTTCCCAAAAATGGGGTTCTTTGCATGTATTTAAGCGTTTTTATTGGTAACATGATCAAAAACACTCAAAATACATGTTTTTCGTAATGTTATTCTGTTTCATCATAAAGTGTATTTTGCATGCATTTTAGCGTTTTGGAATATAACGAGCTCAAATACACTTAAAGGCAAGTTCTTGTTAAAAATTGGTTTTATTCCAGTGTAATGTGATTGCCCTGCTTTTTAGTGCTTTATTGCCTAACATGCTCAAAAACACTCAAAAGACATTTTTCTGGTAATGTCATTTTTTTCCCACATAAAGCTGGTTTCGCATGTAATTTAGGGTTTTGGTAACTAAGGATGTGAAAAGCACTCAAAATACACGCATTAAGTAAGATGGTTTTGTTTCTCAATTAAGAGTGTTGTTCCAGAGTTTCAGCATTTTGGAATGTAAGAAACTTCTCTATATACACAAGTTTTTGCGTTTTTTGCCTTGTAGTTCTTGTGAAACTATAAAACACTCATTATACACGTTCCTCGTAATGTCCTATTGCTTCCCAATATAGAGTGCTTTCCATCCATTTTCGTGTTTTTTGTAGGTAACAATTTCAAAAATGCTCAAAATATACCTTTTTGGTAATGTTATTTCATTTCTTCATATTGGTTGGTTTGCATCCGTTTTAGCGTTTTTCTACGTAAAACACCGATAAGACACGTTTTTAGTAATTTTGTTTTGGATTCCCATATAGATTGACTTCCATGTTATTTATCGTGTGGGTTCCTAACATGCTGAAAAACACTCATAAGACCGTTTTCTGGCAAACACATTTAATTTCCCCATATATGTGGCTTTGCATGCACTTTACGGGTTTGGTACATAGCAGTCCGATAAAAGCTAAATTTAACTTTTTGGATAATGTTTTTATTTCACATAATTTCCTGAATTTTGCCCGAATTTTGGCATCTCGGTACCTGTGAAGATGAATAAGAAAGAAAAAAAATATTGTATTTTTTTTTATTTATTTATTGTTTCTCAATAAAGAGTGTTATTAGTGGCTTTTAGCTTTTTGGTAATTAATGAACTTAAAAACACTCATAATACACGTTTCTCGTAATCTCCTTTCGTTTCCCAAAAATAGTGTTCTTTGCATGTATTTTAGCGTTTTTATTGGCAACATGATCAAAAACACTCAAAATACATGTTTTTGGTAAAGTTATTCTGTTTCTCCATAAAGTTTGTTTTGCATGCGTTTTAGCGGTTTGGTATTTAAGCAGCTCAAAAACACTTAAAGGCAAGTTTTTGGTATAAATTAGTGTTATTCCAATGTAATATGTTTGCCCTGCTTTTTAGTACTTTGCATTTTGGATACCAAATTTGCCTATCAAGAATGTGAAAAGCACTCAAAATACACGCATTTATTAAGGTTTTTCTGTTTTTCAATTAGGAGTGTTATACATGAGTTTTAGCATTTTTGTATCTAGGAAACCTCTCCATATACACGAGTTTTTGCGTTTTTTCCCTTGTGGTTCTTTTGAACTATAAAACACTCATGATACACTTTTCTTGCAATGTCCTTTTGTTTCCCAATATAGGGTGCTTTACATCAATTTTCGCGTTTTTTTTTTTTGTAGGTAACAAGCTGAAAAACACTCAAAATATATCTTTTTAGTAACATTTTTCTTATTCTTGATATTGGTTGCTTTGCATCCGTTTTAGCGATTTTCTACGTAAAACACTGAGAAGACACGTTTTCAGTAACTTTGTTTTGGACTCCCATAAAGAGTGAGTTCCATATTATTTATAATTTTGGTGCCTAACATGCTAAAAAAACACTCAAAACACAGATTTCTGGTAAAGTCGTTTAATTTCCTCACATACGAGGCTTTGCATGCACTTTAGGGTTTGGTACATAACAATCCGAAAAAAAAGCTGAAATTAACTTTTTTGATAATATTTTTTTATTATATGATTGCCCTGAATTTTCCCAGAATTTTGGCATATCGGTACCTATGAATATGAATAACAAAAAAAAAATTCCTATTTTTTTATTTTTGTTTTGTTTTTTATTTTCTAAATAAAGAGTGTTATTTGTGGGTTTTAGCTTTTTGGTACTTAAGGAACTTAAAAAACACTCATAATACACGTTTCTCGTAATGTTCTTTTGTTTCCCAAACATAATGTTCTTTCCATGTATTTAAGCGTTTTTATAGATAACATGATCAAAAACACTCTAAATACATGTTTTTGGTAATGTTATTCTGTTTCTCCATAAAGTTTGTTTTGCATGCGTTTTAGCGGTTTGGTATTTAAGCAGCTCAAAAACACTTAAAGGCAAGTTTTTTGGTATAAATTAGTGTTATTCCAATGTAATATGTTTGCCCTGCTTTTTAGTACTTTGCATTTTGGATACCAAATTTGCCTATCACGCCGAAAAAAACTTAAAAGACCCTTTTCTGGTAATGTCATTTTTTTCTCACATAAAGGTTATTTCGCATGCAATTTGGGGTTTTGGTAACTGAGAATGTGAAAAGCACTCAAAATACACGTATTTAGTAAGGTTGTTCTGTTTCTCAGTTAAGAGTGTTATTCATGAGTTTCAGCATTTTGGTATTAAGGAACCTTCTCCATATACACGAGTTTTTGTGTTTTTTTGCCTTTTGGTTCTTTTGAACTATAAAAAAAAAACTCATAATACACATTTGCCAAAAACGTGTATTTTGAATGTTTTTCAGCTTATTTCGTACCAATACGCAAAAAATCATCCATTTCACCCTTTATAAGGTAAAGAGACGACATTCCCAGAAAAAAATGTTATTTCAGGGCTTTTCAACGTTAGCACCAAAACTCTAAAGAGCATGGAAGACACTCTATATAAAAATCAAAACAACATTATCAAAATGGTGTCTTTTGAGTGTTTTTGAGCTTCTTACATTCCAAAATGCTAAAACGCGTGCACAATAGCCTTTATCGGGAGACATTACCAAAAACGTATGATTTAAGCGTTTTCCAGCTTTTTAGAAACCAAAACGCCTAAATGAATGTGCTAATCACGTGATTCAGTATTTTATCACCAAAGAAGCTCAAAAACACTTATAATATACGTTTTTGGTAATGTTGTTCTGTTTTTTTATATTCTGTATAGATTGTTGTACCTAACATGAGGAAAAATCCCATTTGTTTGGTTAATTTGTGTGCATTTTGGCGTTCTTTTTTTTTGGTTCTTTTAAAACTATAAAACACTCATTATACACGTTTCTCGTAATGTCCTTTTGTTTCCCAAAAATAGTGTTCTTTGCATGTACCTTAGCGTTTTTATTGGCAACATGATCAAAACACTCAAAATACATGTTTTTGGTAAAGTTATTCTGTTTCACCATCAAGAGTGTTGTCAATGCGTTTTAGTGTTTTGGTATATAAGGAGCTCAAAAACACTTAAAGCCAAGTTCTTGGTAAAAATTCGTTTTCCTCCAATGTAATGTGATATCCCTCTTTTTTAGTGCTTTATTGCCTATCACGCTCAAAAACACTCAAAAGACACTTTTCTGGCAAAGTCATTTTTTTTATCCCCCAAGTCTATTTTTGCATGCAATTTGGGGTTTTGGTAACTAAGAATGTGAAAAGCACTCAAAATACACGCATTTATTAAGGTTTTTCTGTTTCTCAATTAGGAGTGTTATACATAAGTTTTAGCATTTTTGTATCTAGGAAACCTCTCCATATACACGAGATTTTGCGTTTTTTCCCTTGTGGTTCTTTTGAACTATAAAACACTCATTATACACTTTTCTTGCAATGTCCTTTTGTTTCCCAATATAGGGTACTTTACATCAATTTTTGCGTTTTTTTTTTTGTAGGTAACAAGCTGAAAAACACTCAAAATATATCTTTTTAGTAACATTTTTCTTATTCTTGATATTGGTTGCTTTGCATCCGTTTTAGCGATTTTCTACGTAAAACACTGAGAAGACACGTTTTCAGTAACTTTGTTTTGGACTCCCATATCGAGTGAGTTCCATATTATTTATCATTTTGGTGCCTAACATGCTAAAAAACACTCAAAACACAGATTTCTGGTAAAGTCGTTTAATTTCCTCATATAGGAGGCTTTGCATGCACTTTAGGGTTTGGTACATAACAATCCGAAAAAAAAGCTGAAATTAACATTTTTGATAATATTTTTTTATTATATGATTGCCCTGAATTTTTCCAGAATTTTGGCATATCGGTACCTATGAATATGAATAACAAAAAAAAAATTACTATTTTTTTTTATTTTTTTTATTTTTTATTTTCTAAATAAAGAGTGTTATTTGTGGGTTTTAGCTTTTTGGTACTTAAGGAACTTAAAAAACACTCATAATACACGTTTCTCGTAATGTCCTTTTGTTTCCCAAACATAATGTTTTTTCCATGTATTTAAGCGTTTTTATAGATAACATGATCAAAAACACTCAAAATACATGTTTTTGGTAATGTTATTCTGTTTCTCCATAAAGTTTGTTTTGCATGCTTTTTAGCGGTTTGGTATTTAAGCAGCTCAAAAACACTTAAAGGCAAGTTTTTGGTATAAATTAGTGTTATTCCAATGTAATATGTTTGCCCTGCTTTTTAGTACTTTGCATTTTGGATACCAAAATTGCCTATCACGCCGAAAAACACTTAAAAGACCCTTTTCTGGTAATGACATTTTTTTCTCACATAAAGGTTATTTTGCATGCAATTTGGGGTTTTGGTAACTGAGAATGTGAAAAGCACTCAAAATACACGCATTTAGTAAGGTTGTTCTTTTTCTCAGTTAAGAGTGTTATTCATGAGTTTCAGCATTTTGGAATCTACGAACCTTCTCCATATACACGAGCTTTTGTGTTTTTTTGCCTTTTGGTTCTTTTGAACTATAAAAAAAAAAAACTCATAATACACATTTGCCAAAAACGTGTATATTGAATGTTTTTCAGCTTATTTCGTACCAATACGCAAAAAATCATTCATTTCACCCTTTATAAGGTAAAGAAACGACATTCCCAGAAAAAATGTTATTTCGGGGCTTTTGAACGTTAGCACCAAAGAGCATGGAAGACACTCTATATAAAAATCAAAACAACATTATCAAAATGGTGTCTTTTGAGTGTTTTTGAGCTTCTTACGTTCCAAAATGCTAAAACGCGTGCACAATAGCCTTTATCGGGAGACATTACCAAAAAACGTATGATTTAAGCGTTTTCCAGCTTTTTAGAAACCAAAACGCCTAATTGAATGTGCTAATCACGTGATTCAGTATTTTATTACCAAAGAAGCTCAAAAACACTTATAATATACGTTTTTGGTAATGTTGTTCTGTTTTTTTATATTCTGTATAGATTGTTGTACCTAACATGAGGAAAAATCCCATTTGTTTGGTTAATTTGTGTGCATTTTGGCGTTCTTTTTTTTTGGTTCTTTTAAAACTATAAAACACTCATTATACACGTTTCTCGTAATGTCCTTTTGTTTCCTAATATACAATGCTTTATATCCATTTTTGCATTTTTTTGTAGGTAACAAGCTCAAAAATACTCAAAATATATCTTTTTGGTAATGTTATTCTATTTCTTCATAAAGGTTGGTTTGCATCCGCTTTAGCGTTTTTCTACGTAAAACACTGAAAAGACACGTTTTCAGTAATTTTCTTTTGGATTCACATATTGACTGACTTCCATATTATTTATCGTTTTAGTGCCTAACATGCTGAAAAACACTGAAAAGACAGGTTTCTGGTAAAGTCGTTTAACTTCCCTATATAGGTGGCTTTGGATGCACTTTAGGGTTTGGTACATAACAATCCGAAAAAAAAGCTATAAATAACTCTTTTGGTTATGTTCTTTTCTCCACATAAATTCCCTGAAATTTGGCAGAATTTTGGCATCTCGGTACCTATTAGGATAAATAACAAAAAAAAAAAATAAATAAATAAATAAAAAATCCAATTTTGAAAATTTTTTGTTAATTATTTTTTTTATCTAAATAAAGAGTGTTATTTGTGGGTTTTAGCTTTTAGGTACTGAAAAAAATAAAAAAAAAAACACTCATAATACACGTTTCTCGTAATGTCCTTTCGTTTCCCAAACATAAAGTTCTTTGCATGTATTTAAGCGTTTTTATAGATATCATGATGAAAAACACTCAAAATACATGTATTTGGTAATATTATTCTGTTTCTTTATAAAATGTATTTTGCATGCATTTTAGCGTTTTGGTATGTAAGGCGCTCAAAAACACTTAAAGGCAAGTTCTTGGTAAAATTTGCTTTTATTCCCATGTAATGTGATTGACCTTCCTTTTAGTGCTTTATTGCGTAACACGTTCAAAAACACTCAAAAGACATGCAAGGCCTCGCATATGAGGAAATTAAAGACCTTACCAGAAATCTGTCTTTTGAGTGTTTTTCAGCATGTTAGGCACCAAAACGATAAATAATAAAGAACTCACTCTATGTGGGAATCCAAAAGAAAATTACTGAAAACCTGTCTTCTCAGTGTTTTACGTAGAAAAACGCTAAAACTGATGCAAACCAACCCATATCAAGAAGCAGAAAAACATTACCAAAAATGTATATTTTGAGTGTTTTTGAGCTTGTTACCTACAAAAAAATAAAACGCAAAAAATTGATACAAAGCACTCTATATTGGGAAACAAAGGGACATTGCGAGAAAAGTGTATAATGAATGTTTTATAGTTCAAAAAAACCACAAGGCAAAAAACGCAAAAACTCGTGTATATGGAGAAGTTTTCTAGATACCAAAATGCAGAAACTCGTGAATAACACTCTTAATTGAGAAACAGAACAACCTTACTAAATGCGTGTCAAAAACACTAAAAGGCAAGTTCTTCTTAAAAGTTGGTTTTATTCCCATGTAATATGATTGCCTTGCTTTTTAGTGCTTTATTGCCTAACACGCTCAAAAACACTGAAAGACACTTTTCTGGTAATATCATATTTTTCCCACATAAAGCTAGTTTCGCATGGAATTTGGGTAGTTTTGGTAACTAAGAATGTAAAAAAAAACACTCAAAATACACGCATTTAGTAAGGTTGTTCTGTTTCTTGATTAAGACTCTTATTCATGAGTTTCAGAATTTAGGTATCTTAGAATCTTCTCCATACAGTCGAGTTTTTGCGTTGTTTGCCTTGTGATTCTGGTGAAACTATAAAACACTCATTATATACGCTTCTCGTTATGTCCTTTTTTTTCCTTATATAGAGTGCTTTGCATCCATTTTCGCGTTTTTTTTTATGTAACAAGCTCAAAAATACACAAAATATACTTTTTTTGATAATGTTATTCTATTTATTTATATTAGTTGGTTTGCATCTGTTTTAGCGTTTTTCTACGTAAATCTTTTAAAACACACGTTTCCAGTAATTTTGTTTTAGATTTCCATATAGAGTGACTTTCATATTATTTATCGTTTTGGTGCCTAACATGGTTTTTGGTGCCTTTTGCTTCCCAATATAGAGTGCTTTCCATCCATTTTCGCATTTTTTGTAGGTAACAATTTCAAAAACACAAATAATATACCATTTTGGTAATGTTATTCTATTTCTTCATTTTGGTTGTTTTGCATACATTTTAGCGTTTTCTACATAAAACACCGAAAAGACACGTTTTCAGTAATTTTGTTTTGGATTCTCATATAGATTGACTTCCTTGGGTTTTATCGTGTTGGTTCCTAACATGCTGAAAAACACTCATAAGACAGTTTTCTGGCAAAGACGTTTAATTTTCCCATATAGGTGGCTTTGCATGCACTTTAGGGGTTTGGTACATAACAGTCCGAAAAAAAAGCTAAATTTAACTTTTTTGATAATGTCCTTATTTCATATAATTTCCTGAAAATTTCCCGAATTTTGGCACCTCGTTACCTGTGAAGATGAATAAGAATGAAAAAAAAATATTGTATTTTTTTTTCTCAATAAAGAGTGTAATTTGTGGCTTTTAGCTTTTTCGTACTTAATGAATTTAAAAGCACTCATAATACACGTTTCTCGTCATGTCCTTTCATTTCCCAAAAATGGGGTTCTTTGCATGTATTTAAGCGTTTTTATTGGTAACATGATCAAAAACACTCAAAATACATGTTTTTCGTAATGTTATTCTGTTTCACCATAAAGTGTATTTTGCATGCATTTGAGCGTTTTGGTATATAACGAGCTCAAATACACTTAAAGGCAAGTTCTTGTTAAAAATTGGTTTTATTCCAGTGTAATGTGATTGCCCTGCTTTTTAGTGCTTTATTGCCTAACACGCTCAAAAACACTCAAAAGACATTTTTCTGGTAATGTCATTTTTTTCCCACATAAAGCTGGTTTCGCATGTAATTTAGGGTTTTGGTAACTAAGGATGTGAAAAGCACTCAAAATACACGCATTAAATAAGATGGTTTTGTTCCTCAATTAAGAGTGTTGTTCCAGAGTTTCAGCATTTTGGAATGTAAGAAACTTCTCTATATACACAAGTTTTTGCGTTTTTTGCCTTGTAGTTCTTGTGAAACTATAAAACACTCATTATACACGTTCCTCGTAATGTCCTTTTGCTTCCCAATATAGAGTGCTTTCCATCCATTTTCGTGTTTTTTGTAGGTAACAATTTCAAAAATGCTCAAAATATACCTTTTTGGTAATGTTATTTCATTTCTTCATATTGGTTGGTTTGCATCCGTTTTAGCGTTTTTCTACGTAAAACACCGATAAGACACGTTTTTAGTAATTTTGTTTTGGATTCCCATATAGATTGACTTCCATGTTATTTATCGTGTTGGTTCCTAACATGCTGAAAAACACTCATAAGACCGTTTTCTGGCAAAGACATTTAATTTCCCCATATATGTGGCTTTGCATGCACTTTACGGGTTTGGTACATAGCAGTCCGATAAAAGGTAAATTTAACTTTTTGGATTATGTTTTTATTTCACATAATTTCCTGAATTTTGCCCGAATTTTGGCATCTCGGTACCTGTGAAGATGAATAAGAAAGAAAAAAATATTGTATTTTTTTTTATTTATTTATTGTTTCTCAATAAAGAGTGTTATTTGTGGCTTTTAGCTTTTTGGTAATTAATGAACTTAAAAACACTCATAATACACGTTTCTCGTAATCTCCTTTCGTTTCCCAAAAATAGTGTTCTTTGCATGTATTTTAGCGTTTTTATTGGTAACATGATCAAAAACACTCAAAATACATGTTTTTGGTAAAGTTATTCTGTTTCACCATAAAGAGTGTTTTCAATGCGTTTTAATGTTTTGGTATATAAGGAGCTCAAAAACACTTAAAGGCAAGTTCTTGGTAAAAATTCGTTTTCCTCCAATGTAATGTGATATCCCTCTTTTTTAGTGCTTTATTGCCTATCACGCTCAAAAACACTCAAAAGACACTTTTCTGGCAAAGTCATTTTTTTTTATCCCACAAGTCTATTTTTGCATGCAATTTGGGGTTTTGGTAACTAAGAATGTGAAAAGCACTCAAAATACACGCATTTATTAAGGTTTTTCTGTTTCTCAATTAGGAGTGTTATACATAAGTTTTAGCATTTTTGTATCTAGGAAACCTCTCCATATACACGAGATTTTGCGTTTTTTCCCTTGTGGTTCTTTTGAGCTATAAAACACTCATTATACACTTTTCTTGCAATGTCCTTTTGTTTCCCAATATAGGGTGCTTTACATCAATTTTCGCGTTTTTTTTTTTTTTATAGGTAACAAGCTGAAAAACACTCAAAATATATCTTTTTAGTAACATTTTTCTTATTCTTGATATTGGTTGCTTTGCATCCGTTTTAGCGATTTTCTACGTAAAACACTGAGAAGACACGTTTTCAGTAACTTTGTTTTGGACTCCCATATAGAGTGAGTTCCATATTATTTATCATTTTGGTGCCTAACATGCTAAAAAACACTCAAAACACAGATTTCTGGTAAAGTCGTTTAATTTCCTCACATAGGAGGCTTTGCATGCACTTTAGGGTTTGGTACATAACAATCCGAAAAAAAAGCTGAAATTAACTTTTTTGATAATATTTTTTTATTATATGATTGCCCTGAATTTTCCCAGAATTTTGGCATATCGGTACCTATGAATATGAATAAAAAAAAAAATTCCTATTTTTTAAATTTTTTTTTGTTTTTTATTTTCTAAATAAAGAGTGTTATTTGAGAGTTTTAGCTTTTTGGTACTTAAGGAACTTAAAAAACACTCATAATACACGTTTCTCGTAATGTCCTTTTGTTTCCCAAACATAATGTTTTTTCCATGTATTTAACCGTTTTTATAGATAACATGATCAAAAACACTCAAAATACATGTTTTTGGTAATGTTATTCTGTTTCTCCATAAAGTTTGTTTTGCATGCTTTTTAGCGGTTTGGTATTTAAGCAGCTCAAAAACACTTAAAGGCAAGTTTTTGGTATAAATTAGTGTTATTCCAATGTAATATGTTTGCCCTGCTTTTTAGTACTTTGCATTTTGGATACCAAAATTGCCTATCACGCCGAAAAACACTTAAAAGACCCTTTTCTGGTAATGACATTTTTTTCTCACATAAAGGTTATTTCGCATGCAATTTGGGGTTTTGGTAACTGAGAATGTGAAAAGCACTCAAAATACACGCATTTAGTAAGGTTGTTTTGTTTCTCAGTGAAGAGTGTTATTCATGAGTTTCAGCATTTTGGTATCTAGGAACCTTCTCCATATACACGAGTTTTTGTGTTTTTTTGCCTTTTGGTTCTTTTGAACTATAAAAAAAAACCCTCATAATACACATTTGCCAAAAACGTGTATTTTGAATGTTTTTCAGCTTATTTCGTACCAATACGCAAAAAATCATCCATTTCACCCTTTATAAGGTAAAGAGACGACATTCCCAGAAAAAATGTTATTTCGGGGCTTTTCAACGTTAGCACCAAAACTCTAAAGAGCATGGAAGACACTCTATATAAAAATCAAAACAACATTATCAAAATGGTGTCTTTTCAGTGTTTTTGAGCTTCTTACGTTCCAAAATGCTAAAACGCGTGCACAATAGCCTTCATCGGGAGACATTACCAAAAACGTATGATTTAAGCGTTTTCCACCTTTTTAGAAACCAAAACGCCTATATGAATGTGCTTATCACGTGATTCAGTATTTTATTACCAAAGAAGCTCAAAAACACTTATAATATACGTTTTTGGTAATGTTGTTCTGTTTTTTTTATATTCTGTATAGATTGTTGTACCTAACATGAGGAAAAATCCCATTTGTTTGGTTAATTTGTGTGCATTTTGGCGTTCTTTTTTTTTGGTTCTTTTAAAACTATAAAACACTCATTATACACGTTTCTCGTAATGTCCTTTTGTTTCCTAATATAGAATGCTTTATATCCATTTTTGCATTTTTTTGTAGGTAACAAGCTCAAAAATACTCAAAATGTATCTTTTTGGTAATGTTATTCCATTTCTTCATAAAGGTTGGTTTGCATCCGCTTTAGCGTTTTTCTACGTAAAACACTGAAAAGACACGTTTTCAGTAATTTTCTTTTGGATTCACATATTGACTGACTTTCATATTATTTATCGTTTTAGTGCCTAACATGCTGAAAAACACTGAAAAGACAGGTTTCTGGTAAAGTCGTTTAACTTCCCTATATAGGTGGCTTTTTATGCACTTTAGGGTTTGGTACATAACAATCCGAAAAAAAAGCTATTAAATAACTCTTTTGGTAATGTTCTTTTTTCCAAATAAATTCCCTGAAATTTGGCAGAATTTTGGCATCTCGGTACCTATAAGGATAAATAACAAAAAAAAAATAAATAAATAAATAAAAAATCCAATTTTGAAAATTTTTTGTTAATTATTTTTTTTATCTAAATAAAGAGTGTTATTTGTGGGTTTTAGCTTTTAGGTACTGAAAAAAATAAAAAAAAACACTCATAATACACGTTTCTCGTAATGTCCTTTCGTTTCCCAAACATAAAGTTCTTTGCATGTATTTAAGCGTTTTTATAGATATCATGATCAAAAACACTCAAAATACATGTATTTGGTAATATTATTCTGTTTCTTTATAAAATGTATTTTGCATGCATTTTAGCGTTTTGGTATGTAAGGCGCTCAAAAACACTTAAAGGCAAGTTCTTGGTAAAATTTGGTTTTATTCCCATGTAATGTGACTGACCTTCCTTTTAGTGCTTTATTGCGTAACACGTTCAAAAACACTCAAAAGACATGCAAGGCCTCGCATATGAGGAAATTAAAGACCTTACCAGAAATCTGTCTTTTGAGTGTTTTTCAGCATGTTAGGCACCAAAACGATAAATAATAAAGAACTCACTCTATGTGGAGTTCAGGAAATTATATGAAATAAGAACATTATCAAAAAAGTTAAATTTAGCTTTTTTTTTCGGACTGTTATGTACCAAACCCCTAAAGTGCATGCAAAGCCACCTATATGGAAAAATTAAACCTCTTTGCCAAAAAACTGTCTGATGAGTGTTTTTCAGCATGTTAGAACCAACACGATAAAACCCAAGGAAGTCAATGTATATAGGAATCCAACACACAATTACTGAAAACGTGTCTTTTCGGAGTTTTACGTACAATAACTCTAAAATGGATGCAAACCAACCAAAATGAAGATATAGAATAACATTACCAAAAAGGTATATTTTGAGTGTTTTTGAAATTGTTACCTACAAAAAACGCGAAAATGGATGGAAAGCACTCTATATTGGGAAGCAAAAGGACATTACGAGAAACGTGTATAATGAGTGTTTTATAGTTTAACAAGAACCACAAGGCAAAAAACGCAAAAACTCGTGTATATAAAGAAGTTTCTTACATTCCAAAATGCTGAAACTCATGAATAAGACTTTTAATTGAGAAACAGAACTATTTTACCAAATGTGAGTATTTTGAGTGTTTTTCACATTCTTAGTTACGAAAATCCGAAATTACAAATGAAATTAGTTTTATGTGGGAAAAAAATGACATTACCAGAAAAGTGTCTTGTGAATGTTTTAGAGCGTGATATACAACAAAGCACTAAAAAGCAGAACAATCACATTACGTGGGAATAAAACCAACTTTTACCAAAAATATGCCTTTAAGTGTTTTTAACTCTTTATATAACAAAACGCTAAAACGCATGCAAAACACCCTTTATGGAAAAACAAAATAACATTACCAAAAGCATGAAATTTAAGTGTTTTTGATCATGTTACCTATAAAAACGCTAAAATACATGAAAAGAACCCTATGTTTGTGAAACGAAAGGATATTTCGAAAATTGTGTATTATGAGAGTTTTTAGGTTCCTTAAGTACCAAAAAGCTAAAACACACAAATAACACTCTTTATAGAGAAATAAAAAATAAATAAATAAATACAAAATTTTTTTTTTTTGTTATTCATCTTCATAGGTACCGAGATGCCAAAATTCTGGCAAAATTCAGGCAATTGTAGCTTTTTTCCGGGGTTATGTACCAAACCCTAAGGTGCATGCAAAGCCACCTATATGGGAAAATTACACAATTTTACCAGAAACCTGTACCAGAATTAATTTCAACAAAATTACTGAAAACGAGTCTTTTCAGAGATTTACGAAGAAAAAAGCTAAAATTGATGCAAACCAACCAATGTGAAGAAATAGAATTACATTACCAAAAAGATATATTTTGAGTGTTTTTATGCTTGTTACCTACAAAAAATGCAAAAATGGATGGAAAACACTCTATATTAGGAAACAAAAGAACATTACGAGAAACGTGTATAATTAGTGTTTTATAGTTTAACAAGAACCACAAGGCAATAAACGCAAAAACTTGTGTATATAGAGAAGTTTCTTACATACAAAAATGATGAAATGCATGAAAAACACGTTTAATCGAGAAACAGAACTACCCTACCAAATTGTGTATTTTGAGTGTTTTTTCACATTCATAGTTACGAAATTGCCAAATTACATGCGAAACTAGCTTTATGTGGGAAAAAAATGAGATTACCAGAAAAAATGTCTTTTGAGTGTTTTTGAGCGTGATATGCAACAATGCCCTAAAAAGCAGAACTATCACATTACTTGGGAATAAAACCAACTTTTACGAAGAATTTGCCTTTAAGTGTTTTTTAACTCCTTACATACCAAAACGCTAAAACGCATGTAAAAACACCCTTTATGGAGAAACAGAATAACATTACCAAAAATATGTATTTTGAGTGTTTTTGATCATGTATTATGAGTGTTCCTTAAGTACTAAAAAAGCTAAAACTCACAAATAATACTTTATAGAAAAAAAAAAATCTTCATAGGTACCGAGATACCAAATTCTGGAAAAATGCAGGGAAATTTTGTAAAAAAAAATCATTATGAAAAAAATAATCTTAGCTTTTTTCCGGAGTTATGTTCCAAACCCTAAAGTGCAGGCAAAGCCACCTATATGGAGAAATTACTCGAATTTACCAGAAACCTGTCTTTTGAGTGTTTTTTTCAGCAATTTCAACAATATTACTGAAAACGTGTCTTTTCAGTGATTTATGTAGAAAAACGCTAAAACGAATGCAAACCAACCAATATGAAGAAATAGAATATTACCAAAAAGATATATTTTTATGTGTTTTTGAGCTTGTTACCAACAAAAAATTTCGAAAATGGATGAAAAAATCATTACAAGAAATGTGTATAATGAGTGTTTTATAGTTTCACAAGAACCACAAGGCAAAAAACTCAAAAACTCATGTACATAAAGAAGTTTCTTACACAACAAAATGCTGAAACTCATGAATAACACTTTTAATTGAGAAACAGAACTACCTTACCAAATGTGTGTATTAGAGAAGTTTCTTACATACCAAAATACTGAAGCTCATGAATAACACTTTTAATTAAAAAACAGAACAACCTTACTAAATGCCTGTATTTTGAGTGTTTTTCACATTTTTAGTTACCAAAAACCCAAATTCCATGCGGGAAAAAAATAATATTACCAGAAAATGTCTTTCGAGTGTTTTTGAGAGTGTTAGGCAATAAACCACTAAAAAGCAGGGCAATCACATTACATTGGAATAAAACCAACTTTTACCAAAAACTTGCTTTTAGGTGTTTTTGAGCTCATTACATACCAAAACGCTAAAATGCATGCAAAACACCTTTTATGGACAAAAAGAATAACATTACCAAAAACATGTATTTTAATACATGCAAAGAACCTTATGTTTGGGAAACGAAAGGACATTACGAGAAATATGTATTATGAGTGTTTTTAAGTTCCTTAAGTATTAAAAAGATAAACCCACAAATAACTCTCTTTATTTAGAAAAACTAAATAAATAAAAAATGAAAAAAATAGGAATGATTTATTTATTTATTTTTTTGTTAATCATCTTCATAGATATCGAGATGCCAAAATTCTGGGGAAATTCGGACTGGTATATACCAAACCCTAAAGTGCATGCAAAGCCTCCTATATGAGGAAATTAAACGACCTTAAAAGAAATCTGTCTTTTGAGTGTTTTTCAGAATGTTAGGCACCAAAAAGATAAATAAATAAGGAACTCACTTTATATGGGAATCCAAAACAAAATTACTGAAAACGTGTCTTCTCAGTGTTTTACGTAGAAAAACGCTAAAATGGATGCAAACCAATCAATATCAAGAAATAGAAAAAAACATTACCAAAAAGGTATATTTTGAGTGTTTTTGAGCTTGTTACCTACAAAAAAATGCTAAAATTGATACAAAGCACTCTATATTGGGAAACAGAGGGACATTGCGAGAAAAGTGTATAATGAGTGCATTATAGTTCAAAAGAACAACAGGGCAAAAAACGCAAAAACACGTGTATATGGAAAAGTTTCCTATATACCAAAAATGATGAAACTCATGAATAACACTCTTAATTGAGAAACAGAACAACCTTACCAAATTCGTGTGTTTAGAGTGTTTTTTCATATTCTTAGTCACTAAAAACGCAAATTTCATGCGAAACCAGATTTATATGGGAAAACATGACATTTCTAGAAAAATGTCCTTTGAATGTTTTTGAGCGTGATAGGCAATCAAGCACTAAAAAGCAGGGCAATCACTTTTCATTGGAATAAAACCAATTTTTACCAAGAACTTGCCTTTAAATGCTTTTGAGCTCCTTATATACAAAACCGCTAAAACGCATGCAAAACAAACTTTATGGAGAAACAGAATAACATTACCAAAAACATGTAATTTGTGTGTTTTTTATCATGTTATCTCTAAAAAACGCTTAAATACATGCAAAGAACATTATGTTTGGGACACAGAAGGACATTACGAAAAACGTGGATTATGAGTGTTTTTTTTAAGTTCCCTAAGTACAAAAAAGCTAAATCCCACAAATAAAACTCTTTATTTAGAAAAAAAATAGGATTTTTTTATTTTCATCTTCATAGGTACCGAGATGCCAAAATTCTGGGAAAATTCAGGAAAATTTTATGAACCAAAGAATATTATCAAAAAAGTCAATTTTACCTTTTTTTTCGGAATGTTATGTACCAAACCCTAAAGTGCATGCAAAGCCTCCTATATGAGGAAATTAAACGACCTTACTAGAAATCTGTCGTTTGAGTGTTTTTCAGCATGTTAGGCACCAAAACGATAAATAATGAGGAACTCACTCTATATGGGAATCCAAAACAAAATTACTGAAAATGTATCTTCTCAGTGTTTTACGTAGAAAAACGCAAAAACTCGTGTATATAAAGAAGTTTCTTAGATACCAAAATGCTGAAACTCATGAATAACACTCTTAATTGAGAAACAGAACAACTTTACTAAATGCGTGTATTTTGAGTGCTTTTCACCTTAGTTACCAAAATCCCAAATTGCATGGGAAACCAGCTTTATGTAGGAAAAAAAATGACATTACGAGAAAAGTGTCTATTGAGTGTTTTTAAGCGTGATAGGGAATAGGGCACTAAAAAGCAGGGGAATCACTTTACATGGCAATAAAATAAATTTTTACGAAGAACTTGCCTTTAAGTGTTTTCAGCTCCTTATGTACTAAAACGCTAAAACGCATGCAAAACACACTTTATGGAAAAAGAGAATAACACTACCAAAAACACACATTTTGCATGTTTTTGGCAAAATTTGGGCAAAATTCAGGAAATTATGAGTCAATTATCAAAAAAGTTATTTTTAGCTTTTTTTTTCATACTGTTATGTACGAAACCCTAAAGTGCATGCAAAGCCACCTATATGGGGAAATTAAACGTCTTTGCCAGAAAACTGTCTTATGAGTGTTTTTCAGCTTGCTAGGCACCATAACGGTAAATAACATGCGTCACTCTATATGGGAATCTAATACAAAATTACTGAAAACGTGTCTTTTCGGTGTTTTACGTAGAAAAACGCTTAAACGGATGCAAACCAACCAATAAGAAGAAATAAAACTACATTACCAAAAAGGTACATTTTGAGTGTTTTTGAGCTTGTTACCTACAAAAAACGCGAAAATGGATGCAAAGCACTCCCTATTGGAAAACAAAAGGACATTACGAGAAACGTGTATAATGAGTGTCTTATTATTTTTGAGCAAAAGAACTTGTGGTTCACAAGAACTACAAGGCAAAAAACGCAAAAAATTCGTGTATATAAAGAAGTTTCTTAGATACCAATATGCTAAACCCATGAATAACAATATTAATTGAGAAACAGAACAACGTTACCAAATGCGTGTACTTTGAGTGTTTTTCACATTCTTAGTTAGCAAAACCCCAAATAGAACGCGAATCTATGTTGGAAAAAAAATGACATTACCAAAAGTGTCTTTTGAGTGTTTTTGAGCGTTTTAGACAATAAATTATATAAAAAAAAACAGGGCACATTACATGGGAATAAAACCAACTTTTACCAACAACTTGCCTTGAAGTGTTTTTGACCTCCTTACAAACCAAAACGCATGCAAAAAACTCTTTAATGGAGAAGCAAAATAACATTACTAAAAACATGTGTTTTAAGTCCTTTTGATCATGTTATCTATAAAAACGCTTAAATACATGCAAAGAACCCTATGTTTGGGAAACGAAAGGACATCACGAGAAACATGTATTAGGGCCGTTTTTAAATTGCTTAAGTAACAAAACGTTAAAACCCATAAATAACACTCTTTATAGAGAAAAAATAAAAATTAAAAAAATAGCTTTTTTATATTGATTTTCATAGGTACCAAGATGCCAAAATTCTACCAAAATTCAGGGAATTTATGTGGAAAAAAGAACATTATCAAAAAAGTCAATTATAGCTCTTTTTCGGATTTTTATGTTCCAAACTCTAAAGTGCATGCCACCTATATAAGGAAGTTAAACGACTTTACCAGAAACCTGTCTTTTCAGTGTTTTCCAGCATGTTAGGCACCAAAACGATAAATAATATGGAAGTCAGTCAATATGTGAATCCAAAACAAAATTACTGGAAACGTGTCTTTTCAGTGTTTTACGTAGAAAACGCTGAAACGGATGCAAACCAACAAATATGAAGAAATAGAATAACATTACCAAAAAGTGTTTTTTAGCTTTTTACCTACAAAAAAAAACGCGCAAATGGATGGAAAGCACTCTATATTGGGAAGCAAAAGGACATTACGAGAAACGTGTATAATGAGTGTTTTATAGTTTCACAAGATCCACAATGCAAAAAACGCAAAAACTCGTGTATATAGAGAAGTTTCTTACATACCAAAACGCTAAAACTCATGAATAACACTTTTAATTGAAAAACAGAACTACCTTACCAAATGTGTGTATTTTGAGTGTTTTTCACATTCTTAGTTACGAAAATCCCAAATTACATGCAAAACTACCTTTATGGGGGAAAAAAATGAAATTACCAGAAAAGTGTCTTTTGAGTGTTTTTTAGCGTTATATGCAACAAAACACTAAAAAGCAGAACAATCACATTACATTGGAATAAAACCAAATTTTACGAAGAACTTGCCTTTAAGTGTTTTTTAACTCCTTACATACCAAAACGCTAAACACATGCAAAACAACCTTTATGAAGAAACAGAATAACATTACCAAAAACATATATTTTGATTGTTTTTGATAATGTTACCTATAAAATCGCTTAAATACATGCAAAGAACCCTATGTTTGTGAAACGAAAGGACATTACGAAAATCGTGTATTATGAGTTCCTTAAGTACCAAAAATCTAAAACCCACAAATAACACTCTTTATAGAGAAAAAAATAATAAAAAAAATAGATTTTTTTTTTGTTATTCATCTTCATAGGTAACGAGATGCCAAAATTTTGAGAAAATTTAGGGAAAATATGTGAAAAAAAAACATAAAAAAAATGATTTTAGCTTTTTCCGGAGTTATGTACGAAACCCGGAAGTGCATGCAAAGCCACCTATATGGGGATATTACACGACTTTACAAGAAACGTGTCTTTGGGTGTTTTCAACAATTTCAACAATATTACTGAAAACGTGTCTTTTCAGTTTTAGCGTAGAAAACTAAAACGGATGCAAACCAACCAATATGAAGAAATAGAATAACATTACAAAAAAGTTGAGTGTTTTTGAGCTTGTTACCTACAAAAAACGCAAAAATGAATGCAAAGCAGTCTATATTGGGAAACAAAAGGATATTACAAGAAAATTGTATAATGAATGTATTAATAGTTTTCAACAACCATAAGGCAAAAAACGCAAAACTCGTATATATGGAGAAGTTTCTTAGATACCAAAATGCTGAAACTCATGAACAACACTCTTAATTGAGAAACAGAACAATTTCAGGAAATGAGTGTATTTTGAGTGTTTTTTTTTTCACATTCTTAGTGGTCCAACCCCAAATTACATGCAAAACTGTGGAATAAATGAAATTACTAGAAAAGTGTCTTTTTAGTGTTTTTCAGCGTGTTAGGCAATAAAGCATTAAAAAGCAGGGCAATCACATTACATGGGAATATAACCAACTTTTACCAAGAACTTGCCTTTAAGTTTTTTTGAGCTCCTTACATACTAAAACGCTAAAACCCATGGAAAACACCGTGTGGAAAAACAGAATAACATTATCAAAAACATGTATTTTTAGTGTTTTTGAGCTTGTTACCAATAAAAACGCTTAAATACATGCAAAGAACCCTATGTTTGGGAATAAAAGGACTTTACGAGGAATGTGTATTATGAGTATAAGTTCCTTAAGTACCAAAAAGCTAAAACCCACAAATAACACTATACAGAAAAAATAAATTAAAATAAATTAAAATATAACATTTTTTTAATGATCTTCATAGGCAACGAGATGCCAAAATTCTGGCAAAATTCAGGAAAATTACGTGAAAAAAGAATATTGTGAAAGAGGTTAATTTTAGCTTTTTTTTTCGGACTGTTATATACCAAACCCTAAAGTGTATGCAAAGCCACCTATATAGGGAAATTAAACGACTTTACAAGAAACCTGTCTTTTGAGTGTTTTTCAGCATGTTAGGCATCAAAACGATAAATAACATGAAAGTCACTCTATATGGGAATCCAAAAATTACTGAAAACATGTCTTTTCTGTGTTTACGTAGAAAAACGCTAAACACGGATGGAAACCAACCAATATGAAGAAATAGAATAACATTACCAAAAAGGTATATTTTGAGTGTTTTTGATCATGTTACCTATAAAAACGCTTCAATACATGTAAAGAACCTTATCTTTAGGAAACAAAAGGACATTACGAGAATTGAGTATTATGAGTGTTTTTACGTTCCTTAAGTACCAAAAAGCTTAAACCCACAAATAACACTCTTTATAGAGAAAAAATAAATAAATGAAAAAATATCATTTTTTTTTTATTGATCTTCAAAGGTATCGAGATGCCAAAATTCTGGCAAAATTCAGGGAAATAATGTGAAAAAAGAATATCATAAAAGTTAATTTTAACTTTTTTTCAGACCGTTATGTACCAAACCATAAAGTGCATGTAGAGCCACCTATATGGGGAAAATAAACGACTTTGCCTGAAACCTGTCTTTTGCCTCTTTTTCAGTATGTTATTCACCAAAACAATAAATAATATGGAAATCACTCTGTATGGGAATCCAAAACAAAATTACTGAAAACGTGTCTTTTCAGTGTTTTACGTAGAAAAACGCTAAAAGCAAAATCAACCAATATCATGAAATAAAATAATTTTACCAAAAAGGTATTTTTTGTGTTTTGAGCGAAAATGGATGCAAATCTCTCTATATTGGGAAACAAAAGCACATTTAGAGAAAAGTGTATAATGATTGTTTTATAAGTTTCACAAGAACCAGAAGACAAAAAACGCAAAAACTCGTGTATATTGAGAAGTTTCTTACATACCAAAATACTAAAACTTATGAATAATACTTTTAATTGAGAAACAGAACTACCTTACCAAATGTACGTATTTTGGGTGTCTTTCACATTCTTAGTTACGAAAATCCCAAATTACATGCGAAACTAACTTTTTGTTGGAAAAAAATGACATTATCAGAAAAGTGTCTTTTGATTGTTTTTGAGCGTGATATGCAAAAAAAGCACTAAAAAGCAGAATAATCACATTATATAGGAATAAAACTAACTATTACGAAGAACTTGCCTTTAAATGATTTTAACTCCTTACATACCAAAACGCTAAAACGCATGGAAAACACACTTTATGGAGAAACAGAATAACATTACCAAAAACATGTATTTTGAGTGTTTTTGATCATACGAGTATTTCCTATAAAAACGCTTAAATATATGCAAAGAACCCTATGTCTGTGAAATGAAAGGATATATAAGAAAAAAATTAGCTTTTTTCTGGAATTATGTACCAACCCAGAAGTGCATGCAAAGCCACCTATATGGGGAAATTACACGACTTTACCAGAAATCTGTCTTTTGAGTGTTTTACAGATATTTCAACAATATTACTAAAAACGTGTCTTTTCAGTGATTTACGAAGAAAAACCCTAAAACGGATGCAAACCAACCAATATGAAGAAATAGAATATTTTTACCAAAAAGATATATTTTGAGTGTTTTTCAACTTGTTATCTAGAAAAAATGCGAAAATGGATGGAAAGTACTCAATATTGGGAAACAAAAGAACATTACGAGAAACGTGTACAATGAGTGTTTTATAGTTTCATACGAACCACAAGGCAAAAAACGCAAAAAACTAGATATTACCAAAAAAAGTGTCTTCTGAGTGTTTTTGAGCGTGATATGCAACAAAGCACTAAAAAGCAAAAGAATCATATTACATGGGAATAAAACCAACTTTTACGAAGAACTTGCCTTTAAGGTTTTTTTTTTAACTCCTTACATACCAAAACGCTAAAACGCATGCAAAAACACCCTTTTATACAGAGTAACATTACCGAAAACATGTATTTTGAGTGTTTTTGATCATGTTATTTATAAAAACGCTTAAATACATGCAAAGAACCTTATGTTTAGGAATTGAAAGGACATTACGAGAAACGTGTATTATGAGTGTTTTTAATTTCCTTAAGTACTAAAAAAGCTAAAACCCACAAATAAAAGCTCTTTATAGAGAAAAAAAATAATAAATTATTTTTTTTTTGTTATTCATCTTCATAGGTACTAAGATGCAAAAATTCTGGCAATATTCTTTGGGAATCGAAAACAAAATTACTGAAAACGTGTTTTTTCGGTGTTTAACGTAGAAAAACCTTAAAACGGATGCAAACCAACCAATATGAAGAAATAGAATAACATTACCAAAAAGGTATATTTTGAGTGTTTTTGAGGTTGTTACCTAGAAAAAACGCGAAAATGCAAAGCACTCCCTATTGGGAAAGAAAAGGACATTACAAGAAACGTCTATAATGAGTGTCTTTTCATATTCGGGCAAAAGAACTTGTGGTTCACAAGAACCATAAGGCAAAAAGCGCATAAAGTCGTGTATATAAAGAAGTTTCTTAGACACAAAAATGCTGAAACTTATGGATAACAATCTTAATTGAGAACCAGAACATTACCAAATGCGTGTATTTTGAGTGTTTTTTCACATTCTTTGCAAAACATCAAATAGCATGCGAAACTAGCTTTATGGGGGAAAAAAAATGACATTACCAAAAGTGCCTTTTGAGTGTTTTTGAGCATGTTAGGCAATAAAGCACTAAAAAGCAGGGCAATCATATTACATTGGAATAAAACCAACTTTTACAAAGAACTTGCCTTGAAGTATTTTTCAGCTCCTTACATACCAAATCGCTAAAACGCATGCAAAACACTCCTTTATGGAGAAGCAGAATAACATTACGAAAAACAAGTGTTTTTGAGTGTTTTTTTTTTATCATGTTACCTATACAAACGCTTAAATACATGCAAAGATCCCTATATTTGGGAAACGAAAGGACATTACGAGAAATGTGTATTATGAAGGTTTTTAAGTTGCTTAAGTACCAAAACGTTAAAACCTACAAATATCACTTTTTATAGAGAAAAAAATTAAATAAATAAAAAAATAGCATTTTTATTTTTTTGTTATTCATGTTAATAGGTACCAAGATGCAAAAATTCTGCCAAAATTCAGGGAAATTATGTCGAAAAAAGAACATTATTGGAAAAGTTAATTATACCTTTTTTATTTTTGGAGTTATGTACCAAACCATAAAGTGTATGCAAATCCACCTATTTGGGAAAATTTAACATCTTTACAAGAAACCTGTCTTTTGAGTGTTTTTACGCATGTTAGGCACCAAAACGATAGATAATATTAAAGTCACTCTATATGGAAATCCGAAACAAAATTATTGAAAACGTGTCTTTTAAAAGATTTACGTAGAAAAACGCTAAAACGGATGCAAACCAACCAATATGAAAAAAATAGAATAATATTACCAGAAAAATATATTTTGTGTGTGTTTGAGCTTGTTATATAAAAAAAAAAACGCAAAAATGGATGCAAAGCACTGTATATTAGGAAAAAGATATAACGAGAAACGTGTATAATGAGTGTTTTATAGTTCAAAACGATAAATATTTTTCCCATATAAAAAAAAAAATAATTCTATTTCTTATGTACAAACACGTTAGAACATATACAAAATAACGTGTAATGGAGAAACAGGACAACATTGCCAAAAACGTGTATTTTGAGTGTTTTTGAGCTTCATAAGTACCAAAATGCCAAAATACATGCAAAGAACCCTCGTTGCAGTAACGGAACGATATTACCAGAAAATTGTCATATGGGTTGTTTTGGGGTATATTAAGCACCATATCGCTGAAATTTTTTTTTTTTTTTTAGTTTCTTGCGTACCAAAACACTCAAACGCGTGGAAAATAACTTTTTATGGAGAAACAACATTTTTACAGCTTTTTTAGATCGCAAAACACCAAAATGCATGCATATTACCCGATATTAGGAAACGAAACGATATTAACAAAGAAGTGCATTATGATATTTTGTCCAAAACTCAAAAATATATGAATAACATTCTGGACGATGGACGAATGGACGATTCTGGGCTTGTTCCTCCCTCTCCTCCACCCTCTGACTACTTCATGCCTCGTATTAAAATTCTTCGTAATGATGTTTTCCATGCCCTCGCTGGCCTAAACCCTCAGAAGGCTTATGGACCTGATGGGGTCCCTCCTATTGTTCTCCGAAACTGTGCCTCCGTGCTTGCACCTTGCCTAGTCAAACTCTTTCAGCTCTGTCTGTCAACATCTACCTTTCCTTCTTGCTGGAAGTTTGCCTACATTCAACCTGTTCCTAAAAAGGGTGACCGCTCTAATCCCTCAAACTACCGTCCTATTGCTTTAATTTCCTGCTTATCTAAAGTTTTTGAATCTATCCTCAACAGGAAGATTCTTAAACATCTATCACTTCACAACCTTCTATCTGATCGCCAGTATGGGTTCCGTCAAGGCCGCTCTACTGGTGATCTTCTGGCTTTCCTTACTGAGTCTTGGTCATCCTCTTTTAGAGACTTTGGTGAAACTTTTGCTGTTGCCTTGGACATATCAAAAGCCTTTGATAGAGTCTGGCACAAAGCTTTGATTTCCAAACTACCCTCCTACGGTTTCTATCCTTCTCTCTGTAACTTCATCTCAAGTTTCCTTTCTGACCGTTCTATTGCTGCTGTGGTAGACGGTCACTGTTCTTCTCCTAAATCTATTAACAGTGGTGTTCCTCAGGGTTCTGTCCTGTCACCCACTCTCTTCTTATTATTCATTAATGATCTTCTAAACCAAACTTCTTGTCCTATCCACTCCTATGCTGATGATACCACCCTGCACTTTTCCACGTCTTTTCATAGACGTCCAACCCTTCAGGAGGCAAACATATCACGCAGGGAAGCCACAGAACGCCTGACTTCTGATCTTTCTAAAATTTCTGATTGGGGCAGAGCAAACTTGGTATTGTTCAATGCCTCAAAAACTCAATTCCTCCATCTATCAACTCGACACAATCTTCCAGACAACTATCCCCTCTTCTTCAATGACACTCAACTGTCCCCCTCTTCTACACTGAACATCCTCGGTCTGTCCTTTACTTATAATCTGAACTGGAAACTTCACATCTCATCTCTAGCTAAAACAGCTTCTATGAAGTTAGGTGTTCTGAGACGTCTCCGCCAGTTTTTCTCACCCCCCCAGCTGCTAACTCTGTACAAGGGCCTTATCCGTCCATGTATGGAGTATGCTTCACATGTCTGGGGGGGTTCCACTCATACTGCTGTTCTAGACAGGGTGGAATCAAAAGCTTTTCGTCTCATCAACTCCTCTCCTCTAACTGACTGTCTTCAGCCTCTCTCTCACCGCCGCAATGTTGCATCTCTTGCTGTCTTCTACCGCTATTTTCATGCTAACTGCTCTTCTGATCTTGCTAACTGCATGCCTCCCCTCCTTCCGCGGCCTCGCTGCACAAGACTTTCTTCTTTCTCTCACTCCTATTCTGTCCACCTCTCTAACGCAAGAGTTAACCAGTATTCTCAATCATTCATCCCTTTCT
Organism: Scylla paramamosain; assembly: GCF_035594125.1. Lineage (NCBI taxonomy): Eukaryota > Metazoa > Arthropoda > Malacostraca > Decapoda > Portunidae > Scylla > Scylla paramamosain. Next base: position 7,089,488 of record NC_087168.1, read on the forward strand.
CTGGTAAACTCTGGAACTCCTTGCCTGCTTCTGTATTTCCACCTTCCTACGACTTGAATTCCTTCAAGAGGGAGGTTTCAAGACACTTATCCACCAATTTTTGACCACTGCTTTGACCCTTTTAGGGACTGGCATTTCAGTGGGCATTTTTTTTATTAGATTTTTGTTGCCCTTGGCCAGTATCCTTCCTACATAAAAAAAAAAAAAAAAAAAAAATATAAAGAAACAGAACAACGTTACCAAAACGTTTATTATGAGCTTTTTTTCGCAATGTTAGATAATAAAATTCCAAAATGCATACAAATCACCCTATTGAATAAACAGAACTTTACCAAACACGTGTATTATGAGTGTTTTTCCCTCTGTTAGGTACTAAAACGCCAAAATACATACAAAGTAGCCAATATGAAGAAACAGAACAAATTTATTAGAAAAAATATAATGAGTGTTTTTGTCCTTGTTAGGTACCAAAACGCTTAAGTGCATGCAAAGCACGCTGTATGGGAAAAATAAAGAACATTCTTTTGATTGTTTTTTTTTTTTTTCTGCTTACGTACTAAAACGTTAAAATGCATGCAAAACGCCATTTATGGGCAAGTAGAACAACATTACGAACTTGTGTGTTTTAAGCGTTTTCCATCTTGTTAGGTACAAAGACGACAAAATGCATGCAAAATATCCTATTTGGGGTAATAAAACGATTTTACCAGAAACGTGTCATTTTTTTTTGTTTACATAAAAAACGCTGATAAGAATGGAAAACACTATACATGGGAAAATAAAACATTATTAAAAACGTGTCTTTTGCGTGTTTTTGAGCTTATTACGTACCAAATTTCTAAAACGCTCCAAAACAATCTTTATGGAGGAACAGAACATTACCAAAAACGGGTGTTTTGAGTGTTTTTGAGCTTGAAAGGTACCAAAACGCCAAAATGCATGCAAATTTCCCGATATTTTGAAATAAAACGATATTAACAGAAAAGTCTATTAAGAGTGTTTTTTTGAGCTTGTTATTTACCAAAACGATAATGCATGCAAAGCACTCTATTTGAGAAAAGCAAACAACATTGCAAAAAAAAAAAAAAACTCGTCTTTTAACAACGCGTGCAAAATACCTCTTATTGAGAAACCTAACAACATAACTGAAAACGTGTGTGTTTAATATTTTCCAGCTGGTTAGATACTAGAACGACATTAATAGAAAACGTGCCATTTGGATGTTTTTGAGCATATTAAGCACCAAAACCCTAAAACACATGAAAAATACACCCTATATGACAAAAAAAAAAAGATTACTAAAATGGTGTATTATGAGTGTTATTAAGATTGTTAGGTACCAAAACGCCAAAATGCACGCAAATTACTCTATATGTGAATAGCAAACAACAATACCAAAAGCATCTTTTCAGTAGTTCCAGCTTATTATGTAACAACCCTCCAAAATATATACAAATCACCCTATCAGGGGTTAGAAGACGATATTCTCAGAAAGGGTGTTTTTTTGAGGATATTAGGCACCAAACGGTAAAAAGGAAAAAAACCATTCACTATAAAATATCAAAACTGTGTATTTTGTGTTTTTTTTTTAAGCTTCTTACGTACCAAAACGCTAAAACACGTGTTAAATACCCTTTAGAGAGAAAATGAACAACATTACCAAAAACGTATGATTTGTGTGATTTCCAGATTGTTAGGTTTAGGTATTAAAAATGAATGATTTGATATGTCTAAAGGAAACAATATTAACAGAAACGTGTATTATGAGCGGTTTTTTTTTAGCTTCTTATGTACCAAAACACTAAAACACATGAAGAGGAATCTATATGGAGAAACAAAACAACATTATAACTATGTTAAGTGCCAAAACGCCAAAATTCATGCAAAACACCCTACATAGAGAAATCAGAACATTATCTAAAACGTGTATTATAAGTGTTTTGAGCTTGTTATTTACCAAAACGCTAAAAGTGCATACAAAAAATCCTTCATGGAGAAAGAAAAAAAAATGCAAAAAAAGACCATATTGAGTGTTGTTGAGCTTCTTAGCTATCAAAACTGCAAAATGAATGAAATCACCATTTTAGTAGCCGAACGAGATTATCAAAAGCAACTTTTTTTGATTGTTTTTGAAAATCTTATGTACAAAAACACTCTATATTGGAAAAACAAACAATATAACCAAAAACATGTATTTTTAGTGTTTTTTTCAGCTTCTTCCTTTATAGAGAAACAGAAAAACATTCTATAAAACGTGTTTATTGAGTGTTTTTGAGCTTCTTATCTACCAAAACTGCAAAATGCATGCAAAGGACGGAGCGACATTACCAGAAAGATATTTTTTTTGAGTGTTTTTGAGCTTCTTATGTACCAAAACGCTAAACCGCGTAGAAAACACGTTTTATGGGGATACAGTACAAAAAAAAAGTGTGATTTGAGCGTTTTCCAGCTTGTTAAAAACCAAAAAGTGAAATTCAATGGAATTATCACGGTATTGGATAATGAAGGATATTTAAAGAGTATTATGAGTATTTTCAGCTTCTTAGGTTAAAAAAAAAACGCTAAAAAAAACGTCAATAACACACTATATCTAGAAACAGAACAACATTACCAAAAACATCTTTTATATGTTTTTGAGCTTCTTAGGTGCTAAATCACGAAAGTGCATGCAAAGCACCATGTATGTAAAAAAAAATATATATATATACATATATATATATATATATATATATATATATATATATATATATATATATATATATATATATATATATATATATATATATATATATATATATATATATATATATATATATATATATATATATATATATATATATATATATATATATATATATATATATATATATATATATATATATATATATATATATATTTAGGTGTTTTTTTTTTTAGGTATTAGGCACCAAAACGCTAAAAAAAAAAAAAAAAGACATGGAAAATACCCTATATAGGAAAATGAAACAACTTCAACAAAATCGTGTCCTTTGTGTGCTTTTGAGCTTCTTACGTAACAAAACGATAACTAAACTCAACAAAAACTTGTGTTTGAGTGTTTTTGAGCTTGTTAGATAACTAATCGCCAAAATGCATGCAAAGTTTCAGATATGAGGAAAAGAAAAGATATTAAGGCGGTTTTTCAGCTTCTTATGTAACGAAACGCTAAAACACGTAAATAGCACTCTATATGAAGAAACAGAACATCATTACGAAAAACGTGTATTATGGGTGCTTATCCCCATGTTAGGGACCAAAACGCCAAAATACATATAAAGCACCCTATATGAAGAAACAGAACGATATGATCACAAACATGTATTATGAATATTTTTGAGTTTGTTAGTTATCAAAACGCCAAAGTACATGCAAAGCACCCTATAAAAGAAGAAAAAAAAATATTACTCAAAACATATCTTTTGAGTGTTTTTCAGCTTCGTACGTACCGAAACTCTAAAAGTGATGCAAAACGCACTTTACTGAGAAATAGAACATTAAAAAAAAACGTGTGTTTTAAGTGTTTTTAAGTTAGGTACCAAAACGACAGAATGGATGTAGAATACCTTGTCTGGGGTAACTAAAAGATAGTACCTGGAACGTGCCATTTGGAAATTTTCGAGCAAATTAGGAAACAAAAAGCTAAAAAGCATGGAAATAGCTGTATATGAGAAACGAAAACAACATTGTCAAAAACGTTTCTTTTTAGTGTTTTTGAGAGTACAAAACACTAAAATGTAAGCAAAGAATTATTTATGGGAAACTTTAGCAAAAAATTCTTATCTCAGTCTTTTAACTTGTTAGGTACCCATATTGCCCTATAAACTTCATATTGCATGCAAAGGACCTTATTTGAGGAAACGAAACGATATTAACAGAAACGTGTATTATGAGTGTTTTTATTTTTTTTTATGTACGAAAACACTAAAACACGTGAATATTACTCTATATTAGGGGAAAAAAAAAAAACATTAACAAAACCAGTAGCAAAACATCACCGGAAACTTGTCATTTAGGTGTTTTGAGCATATTTGGCAGCAAAACGTTTAAAAAGCAAGGAAAACACCCTATATTGGAAAACGAGATAACCTTAACAAAATCGAGTGTTTTTGAGCTTCTTCCGTACCAAAACGATGTCCGAAACAATATTAGCAAAAACGTATGTTCTGAGATTTTTTTAGCTTGTTAGGTAACAAAACGCCAAAATGTATGCAAATTACCCTATATAGGTAAATGAAACGATATTAACATAAAGGTAAAGATATTGATATGTCTTTATCAGCTTCATAGATACCAAAAGTCTAAAACACGTGAATAATACTATATTTGCAGAAACAAAACAACATTACCAAAAGCGTACTTTATGAGTTTTTTTTCCCCATGATAGGTACCAAAACGCCTAAAAACATAGTGAACACCATATATAAAAAAAAAAAAAAACAGTCCAACATTACGAAAAACTTGTATGCTGATTGTTTTTGAGCTTGTTAGATACAAAAACACCAAAGTGCATGCAAGACAACCTGTATAGGAAAAGCGATCAATGTTAACAAAAACTTGTCTTTTGAGTGTTTTTCAGTTTCTTACGTACTAAAACTCTAAAACGCATGAAAAACACCCTTTATGGAGAAAGAGGACATTACTATAAACGCGTTTTTTGAGAGTTTTCCCGATCATTAGCTACCAAAACGCCAAAATGCAGACAGCACACTATTTGATATAAAGAAATTATATTACCGGAAACGTGTCATTTCAGTGTTTTGAGCATATTAGAAACCAACCCCAACAAATATATATACGAGTATATATATATATATATATATATATATATATATATATATATATATATATATATATATATATATATATATATATATATATATATATATATATATATATATATATATATATATATATATATATATATATATATATATATATATATATATATATATATATATATATATATATATATATATATATATATATATATATATATATATATATATATATATATATATATATATATATATATATATATATATATATATATATATATATATATATATATATATATATATATATATATATATATATATATATATATATATATATATATATATATATATATATATATATATATATATATATATATATATATATATATATATATATATATATAATATCGAAAACGTGTCTTTTGAATGTTTTTGAGTTTCTTACGTACCAAATTTCTAAAATGGGTGCAAAACATTCTTTATGGTGAAATAAAACATTACCAAAAATGTGTGTTTTGAGTCTTTTTGAGCTTGTTGGGTACGAAAACGCCAAAATGCACACAAATTAACGGACATTGAAAAACTAAAAGTTATTAAGAAAAAGTATTATTATGAGTGTTTTTTAACTTCTTATGTACGAAAACACTAAAACACGTGAATATCACTCTATATGGAGAAAAAAGCATTAACCAAAAAAATGGGTGTTTTCCTCATGTTAGGTACGACAATCTATACCAAATACCATATATGAAAAACAGAAAAACATTACCAAAAACGTATATTATAAGTGTTTTTGACCTTCTTAGGTAATAAAATACTGAAACACGTGATTAGTACATATATTTAGGCGTTTTGGTTTCTAAAAAGCTGGAAAACGCTTAAATCATACGTTTTTGGTAATGTCTCCCGATAAAGGCTATTTATCGTTTTAGCATTTTGGAAGGTAAGAAGCTCAAAAACACTCAAAAGACACCATTTTGATAATGTTGTTTTGATTTCTATATAGAGTGTCTTCCATGCTCTTTAGAGTTTTGGTGCTAACGTTGAAAAGCACCGAAATAAAATGAAATGGATGAATTTTTGCGTATTGGTACGTAATAAGCTTAAAAACATTCAAAATACGCGTTTTTGGCAATAATATTTTGTTTCTCCATAAAGTTTCTTTTCCAAGCATTTTAGTGTTTTGGTACGTAAACAGCTGAAAACATTCAAAACACACGTTTTTGTTTGTTTCTTCCGTATAGCTTACTTTACATGAACTTTGGCGTTTTCGAAAACACTACTAATACATGTTTTTGTACTCTATATGAGGAAAGGAAACGCGATTTCCAGAAAAGTGCCTTTTGAATGTTTATTGGCGTGCTAGACACCAAAACGCTAAAAAGCATGGAAAGCACCCTATAAAGGATAACAAAACAACTTTACCATAAACGTGTGTTTTCATTATTTTTGACTTTCTTACGTACCGAAACGCTAAATCGCATGAAAAAAAACATGGACAAATAATATAAAAAATAAATATTTCGAGTGTTTCTGAGTTAGTTAAGTAGAAAAACGCCAAAATGCATATATAATATCTTAAATGGGAAAATGAAAAGACGTTACTAAAATGTGTACTATTGGTGTTTTTTTTTTTTTTACTTTTCAGGTACGAAGTCGCTAAAATGCATGAATAACACTCTATATGAAATAACTTTACCAAAAATGTAAATTTTCAGTTTTTTCACATTGTCATGAATCAAAACGCCATAATGCATGTAAAGCCCCCTATTTGGGGAAAGGAAACGAGATTTCAGAAACGTATCTAAAATGTGTTCTTCAGCGTGTTAGGCACAAAAATGCTAAAAAGCATACAAATCACCTGATATGGGAATACAAAACAACATTAAGAAAACGTTTCTTATGAGTGTCCTACGTACCAAAACGATAAAAAAAAAAAAAACAGAAAACTTCCTTTATGGAGAAACAGAATAACATTACCAAAAACAAGTATTTTGAGTGTTTTGTAAGATTGTTACGTAAAAAACGCCTAAATGAATCGAAAATACCCTATATGGGAAAAATGAAGTCATTACGAGAAACGTGTATTATGAGTGTTTTTGACCTTCTTAGTATCAAAAGGGTAAAACGCATGAATAACACCCTATATGGAGAAATAGATATATGAAACGACATTATAAACGAATGAAAATACCCTATATAGAGAAACACCAAAAACGTGTATTTTGAGTGTCTTTGAGCGTATTATGTACAAAATCGCCTATCATCAAACAAAACACCCTGCATATGGAAATGAAAGGACATTACGAGAAACGTTTGTTGTTATTTTTTTTTTATTACTTTCTTAAGTACCAAATCAGTAAAAAGCTTCAATAGTCCTCTGAAGAAAAAGAACAACCTTACCAAAAACGTGTATTTTTTTACATTGATAATTACCAAAACGCCAACATGCATGTAAAGCAACATATATGAAAAAACGATACCAAATCACTAGAAACTTGTCTTTTGTTATTTTTTGAGCGTGTTAGGCACCAAATCAGTAAGAAGCAACGAAATCACCCTATAGGGGAATACAAAACAACTTTACTAAAACGTGTCTTTAGAGTGTTTTTTTTTAGGTTCTTACGAACTAAAATGTCAAAATACATGCAAACACCCTGTTAGGTACCAAAGCACCAAAAAGACCCTATATGAGGAAATGAAAGGACATAACAAAAAACGTGTATTATGAGTTTTTTTTTTTTTTCTAGCTTCTTAGGTACCAAAACGCTAAAATAAATGAGTAGCACACTGTATGGATAAAAAGAAACAAATTACCAAAATCGTGTAATTTGAATGTTTTTCACATTGTCAGGTAGCAAAACACGATAATGCTTGCTCGCTATACGAGAAAATTTAACAACAATGTAAGAAATGTATTTTTATGTGTTTTTCACATAAATGCTAAATAGCATGGAAAGCACCTTATATAGAAATGCAAAATAATAAGCATGTCTTTTAAGTGTTTTAAACTTTTTACGTACGAAAACGCTAAAACACGTGCAACAAACACGAATAACCTTACCAAATAGAAAAACCTTACCAAAAACGTGTATTTTGAGTCTTTTTGAGTCTGTTACGTACATCATATTAAAAATGCATGTAAAGCACCCTGTATAAGGGAAACGATAGAACATTACGAGAAACGTGCATTGTCAGTGTTTTGAGTCTCTTAGGTACCAAACACTAAACCGCTTGAATGAAAATTGAATATATCCTATATTTCTTAATAGAGAAACAGAACATCACCAAAAACGTGTTTTTATTTTATTTTTTTTGTTTTTTACCTTTTTATGTACCAAAACGTCAAAATACATACGAATCATTCTATATGGGGAAATAGAAAGACATTAGGAAAAAAAAGTTTTATTAGTGTTTTTGAGCTTCCTAAGTACCAAAACGCTAAAACGCATGAATAGCACCCTATATAGAGAAAAAGAACAACATTACCTGAAACCTTTATTTTGAGCGTTTCTCATATTATGTAGCAAAACATCATAATGCATGTAGATCCCTATATGAAGAAGCAAAACTATATTACAGGAAACGTGTCTTTTGAGTGTTTACTTGAGTGTTAGGAATTAAAATGCTAAAAAGCATTGAAAGCACCCTATTTGTCAATATAAAATAACATTACCAAGAAAGTATCTTTAGAGTGTTTTTGACCTTCTTACGTCCGAAATCGCTGAAACGCATGCAAAACAACCTTTACGGAGAAACAGAATAACATTACCAAAAACTTGTATTTTGATTGTTTTTGTGCTTATTAAGTACAAAAATGCCAAATTACACGCAAAGCATCCTACATGCTTTGCGTAACTTTGGTAACTTCCTCGTTACCAAAACGCCAAAATACATGCAAATCACCGTCTATGGGGTAACAAAACAGCTTTACGTGAAATGTGTCATTTGGGTGTTTTTGTTTAAAAGAATGGAAAACACGCTAAACAGGAAAACAAAACATTATCAGAAACGTGTCTTTTGTTTTTTAGGTTTATGGAGCAAAATGTTAAAATGCGTCCAAAACACCCATTAATTAGAAATAGAGCAAAATTAGCAAAAAAGACTGCGTTTTATGTGATTTTGAATTTGTTAGGTACGAAAAAAAAAAAGCCAAAGCAAAGTACCCGATATGGGGAAATGAAACGATATTGACAGAAAATTGTGTTATGAATCTTTTCCAGTCTCTTATTTACTAAACCTCTAAAACAAGTAAAGAGCACTCTATATCGAGAAGCAAGAACTTTACCAAAAACGTGTTTTATGAGATTTTTTCCAAATATTAGGCAGCAAAACGCCAAAATGCAGACAAAGCATCCGGCATTAAGAAAAGTATTATCAAAAACATGTCTTTTGAGTGTTTATGAGCTTCTTACGTACGAAATCGGTAACACGCGTGCAAAACACCTTTTATGGAGAAACAGAAAAAAAAAAAATACAAAAACAGGTGTTTTGATTTTTTTTTCTTAGCTTTTTAGTAAAAGATCGAAAAGCCTGCAAAGTACTTGATATGAGTAAATGAAACATTATTAACGGAAACGTGTATTATGAGTCTTTTTCAGCTTCTTTTGTAATAAAACGCTAAAACAAGCGTATAGTACTCTATGCGGAGAAACAACATTACCAAAAAGCGTGTATATCGAGTGTTTTTTTTTTTTTTTAACTTGTTAGGTACTCAAACGCCCAAGAGCATGAGAGGCACCTTAAATGGGAAAAGAAAACAAGATTACCAATAACGTCTCTTTTGGATGTTTATCAGCTACTGACACACCAAAACGCTAAAACGCATACAAAACGCCCTTTATTGAGAAACAGAACAACATTACCAAAAAACGTGTGCTTTGGGTGTTTCCCAGCTTGTTATAATCAAAATTTTCAAAATATATGTAAAGCACCCTATTTCGGGCAACGAAATGACATTCCTGGAAACGTGTTGTTTTGTTACTTTTAAGCATAGTAGGCACCTAACGCTAGAAAAAAAAAAAAGATGGAAAATACTCTATATAGGAAAAGAAAACAACTTTATCAAAAACATTTTTTGTGTGTTTTGAGCTTATTACGTACCGAAACTCTAAAATGCATCGAAACCACCCTTTATTAAAGAAACAGAAGAACGTTAGGAAAAAAGGTGTGTTTTGATTTTTTTTCAGGAGCTTATTAGGTAATAAAACGCCAAAATTCATGCAAAATACCTTATATAGGGAAACGAAACGACATTAACGATATTTCCCATGTCAGGTACCAAAACGACAAAATACATACAAAGAACCCTAAATGAAGAAACAGAACAACATTACCAATATCGTGTGTTATGAAAATTTTGAAGCTTGTTAGGTACCAAAATGACAAAGTGCAAGCAAAGCACCCTATATGGGAAAAAAATTTAAAAAATGTTTTTTTTTTTCTATTTCTTATGTACAAACACGTTAAAACGCATACAAAATAACGTGTAATGGAGAAACAGGACAACATTGCCAAAAACGTGTATTTTGAGTGTTTTTGAGCTTCATAAGTACCAAAATGCCAAAATACATGCAAAGAACCCTCGATGCAGTAACGGAACATTACCAGAAAATTGTCATATGGGTTGTTTTGGGGTATATTAAGCACCATATCGCTGAAATTTTATTTATTTATTTTTTTTTAGCTTCTTACGTACAAAACGTTCAAACGCGTGGAAATAACTTTTTTTTTTTTTATGGAGAAACAACATTTGTATTGAATGTTTTTCAGCATTTTTAGATCGGAAAACACCAAAATACATGCATATTACTCGATATTAGGAAACGAAATGATATTAACAGAGAAGTGCATTATGAGATTTTCACCAAAAATCAAAAATATATGAATAACATTCTATATAAAGAAACAGAACAACGTTACCAAAACGTGTATTATGAATTTTTTTTCGCAATGTTAGATAATAAAACTCCAAAATGCATACAAATCACCATATCGAGGAAACAGAACATTACCAAACACGTGTATTATGAGTGTTTTTCCCTATGTTAGGTACTAAAACGCCAAAATGCATACAAAGTAGCCAACATGAAGAAAAAGAACAAATTTATTAGAAAAAAAATATTATGAGTGTTTTTGTGCTTGTTAGGTACCAAAACGCTTAAGTGCATGCAAAGCACGCTATATGGGAAAAATAAAGAACATTCTTTTGAATGTTTTATTTTTTCTGCTTACGTACTAAAACGTTAAAATGCATGCAAAACGCCAATCATAGGCAAGTAGAATAACATTACGAACTTATGTGTTTTAAGCGTTTTCCATCTTGTTAGGTAGAAAGACGACAAAATGCATGCAAAATATTCTATTTGGGGTAATAAAACGATTTTACCAGAAACGTGTCATTTGGGTGTTTTTTTTTTTTTACATCAAAACGCTGATAAGAATGGAAAACACTATACATGGGAAAATAAAACATTATCAAAAACGTGTCTTTTGCGTGTTTTTGAACTTATTACGTACCAAATCTTTAAAACGCTCCAAAACAATCTTTATGGAGGAACAGAACATTACCAAAAACGGGTATTTTGAGTGTTTTCGAGCTTGAAAGGTACTAAAACGCCAAAATGCATGCAAATTACCCGATATTTTTTAAATAAAACGATATTAACAGAAAAGTTTATTAAGTGTTTTTTGAGCTTGTTATTTACCAAAACGAAAATGTGCATGCAAAGCACCCTATCTGAGAAAAGCAAACTTATTATTGTTATCTTATTATCA
>NC_087168.1:7106057-7229549 GCF_035594125.1 Scylla paramamosain
CTTCTTACGTACCAAAACGATAAAAGGCGTCCAAAACAATATTAGCAAAAACGTATGTTCTGAGATTTTTTTTTAGCTTGTTAGGTAACAAAACTCCAAAATGTATGCAAATTACCCTATATAGGTAAAAGAAACGATATTAACATAAAGGTGTATTATGTCTTTTTCAGCTTCATAGATACCAAAAGTCTAAAACACATGAATAATACTATATTTGCAGAAACAAAACAACATTACCAAAAGCGTACTTTATGAGTTTTATTTTCCCCATGATAGGTACCAAAACGCCTAAAAGCATAGTGAACACCATACATAAAAAAAAAAAAAAAAAAAAACAGACCAACATTACGAAAAACTTGTATGCTGAGTGTTTTTGAGCTTATTAGATACAAAAACACCAAAGTGCATGCAAGACAACCTGTATAGAAAAAAAAAACAATCAATATTAACAAAAACTTGTCTTTTGAGTGTTTTTTCAGTTTCTTACGTACTAAAACTCTAACGCATGAAAAACACCCTTTATGGAGAAAGAGGACAACATTACTATAAACGCGTGTTTTCAGAGTTTTCCCGATCATTAGCTACGCCAAAAATGCAGACAGCACACTATTTGATGAAAAGAAATTATATTACCGGAAGCGTGTCATTTGAGTGTTTTGACCATATTAGAAACCAACCCCACAAAAACAAACAAAAAAAAAAACATGGAAAGCTCTATATAGGAAAAAATATATAACATCGAAAACGTGTCTTTTGAATGTTTTTGAGCTTCTTACGTACCGAATTTCTAAAAAGCGTGCAAAACATCCTTTGTGGTGAAATAGAACATTACCAAAAATGTGTGTGTGGAGTATTTTTGAGCTTGTTGGGTACGAAAACGCCAAAATGCACACAAATTAACGGACATTGAGAAACGAAAAGTTATTAAGAAAAAATATTATTATGAGTGTTTTTCAACATCTTATGTACGAAAACACTAAAACACGTGAATATCACTCTATATGGAGAAAAAAGCATTAACCAAACAAATGGGTTTTTTCTTCATGTTAGGTACGACAATCTATACAGAATACCATATATGAAAAACAGAACAACATTACCAAAAACGTATATTATAAGTGTTTTTGAGCTTCTTAGATAATAAAATACTGAAACACGTGATTAGCACATCCATTTAGGCGTTTTAGTTTCTAAAAAGCTGGAAAACGCTTAAATCATACGTTTTTGGTAATGTCTCCCGATAAAGGCTATTGTACACGCGTTTTAGCATTTTGGAACGTAAGAAGCTTAAAAACACTCTAAAGACACCATTTTGATAATGTTGTTTTGATTTTTATATAGAGTGTCTTCCATGCTCTTTAGAGTTTTGGTGCCTAACGCTGAAAAGCCCCGAAATAACATTTTTTTCTGGGAATGTCGTCTCTTTACCCTATAGAGGGTGAAATGGATGAATTTTTGCGTATTGGTACGTAATAAGCTGAAAAACATTCAAAATACGCGTTTTTGGCAATATTATTCTTGTTTCTCCATGAAGTTTCTTTTCTATGCATTATAGTGTTTTGGTACGTAAAAAGCTGAAAACACTCAAAAGACACGTTTTTGTTTGTTTCTCCAGTATAGCTTACTTTGCATGCATTTTGGCGCTTTCGAAAACACTACTAATACATGTTTTTGTACCCTAAATGGGGAAAGGAAACGCGATTTCCAGAAAAGTGCCTTTGAATGTTTATTGGCGTGCTAGGCACCAAAACGCTAAAAAGCATGGAAAGCACCCTATAAAGGAAAAAAAAAAAAACTTAACCAAAAACGTCTGTTTTCAGTGTTTTTGAGTTTCTTACCTACCGAAACGCTAAATCGCATGAAAAAAAAAAATTGTGAAATAATATTATGAAAAACAAATATTTCTAGTGTTTTTGAGTTAGTTAAGTAGAAAAACGCCAAAATGCATATATAGTATCTCAAATGGGAAAATGAAAAGACGTTACTAAAATGTGTACTATTGGTGTTTTTTTTTTTTTACTTATTAGGTACGAAGTCGCTAAAATGCATGAACACTCTATATGAAATAACATTACCAAAAACGTATATTTTCAGTATTTTTCACATTGTTATGAATGAAAACGCCATAATGCATGTAAAGCCCCCTATTTGGGGAAAGGAAACGAGATTTCAGAAACGTGTCTAAAATGTGTTTTTTAGCGTGTTAGGCACAAAAATGCTAAAAAGCATACAAATCACCTGATATGGGAATACAAAACAACATTAAGAAAACGTTTCTTATGAGTGTCCTACGTACCAAAACGATAAAAAAAAAAAACAGAAAACATCCTTTATGGAGAAACAGAATAACATTACCAAAAACAAGTATTTTTATTGTTTTATAAGATTGTTACGTAAAAAAAAAAACGCCTAAATGAATCGAAAATACCCTATATGGGAAAAATCAAAAGACATTACGAGAAACGCGTATTATGAGTGTTTTTGACCTTCTTAGTATCAAAAGGGTAAAACGCATGAATAATGCTCTACTCGTATATGGAGTTAAAGAACAATATTGCCCCCAAAAAAAACGTCCATTTTGAGTGTTATGACATTGTTAATTACAAAAAAGCCAAAATGCATGCAAAGACCCATATATAGATATATGAAACGACATTAAAAACGCATGAAAATACCCTATATGGAGAAACAGAATACATTTACCAAAAACGTGTATTTTGAGTGTCTTTGAGCTTATTATGTACAAAATCGCCTATCATCAAACAAAACACCCTGCATATTGAAATGAAAGGACATTACGAGAAACGTTTGTTATGTTTTTTTTTATTACTCTTTTAAGTACCAAATCAGTAAAAAGCTTCAATAGTGCTCTGAAGAAAAAGAACAAACTTACCAAAAACGTGTATTTTTTTATATTGATAATTACCAAAATGCCAACATGCATGTAAAGCAATCTATATGAAGAAATGAAACGAAATCACTAGAAACTTGTCTTTTGTTATTTTTTGAGCGTGTTAGGCACCAAATCAGTAAGAAGCAACGAAATCACCCTATAGGGGAATACAAAACTACTAAAAGGTCTCTTTATAGTGTTTTTTTTTAGGTTCTTACGAACTAGAATGTCAAAATACATGCAAACACCCTCTTAGGTACCAAAGCACCAAAAAGAGCCTATATGAGGAAATGAAAGGACATGACAAAAAACGTGTATTATGTTTTTTTTTTTTTTCAGCTTCTTAGGTACCAAAACGCTAAAATAAATGAGTAGCACACTGTATGGAGAAAGAGAAAAACATTACCAAAATCGTGTAATTTGAATGTTTTATTCATATTGTCAGGTAGCAAAACACCATAATGCTTGCTCGCTATACGAGAAAATTAAACAATGTAAGAAATATGTTTTTATGTGTTTTTCAGCGTGTTAGGCACGAAAACGCTAAATAGCATGGAAAGCACTTGATATAGAAATGCAAAATAAAAGCATGTCTTTTAAGTGTTTTAAACTTTTTACGTACCAAAACGCTAAAACACGTGCAACAAACACGAATAACCTTACCAAATAGAAAAACCTTACCGAAAACGTGTATTTTGAGTCTTTTTCATTCTGTTACGTACATCAACTTAAAAATGCATGTAAAGCACCCTGTATATGGAAACGATAGGACATTACGAGAAACGTGCATTATCAGTGTTTTGAGTCTCTTAGGTACCAAACACTAAACCGCCTGAATGAAAATTGAATATATCCTATATCTCTTAATGGAGAAACAGAACATCATCAAAAATGTGTTTTTTAGTGTTTTTTTTTTTTTTTACCTTGTTATGTACCAAAACGTCAAAAAACATACGAAGCATCCTATATGGAGAAATAGAAAGACATTAGGAGAAACAAGTTTTGTTAGTTTTTTTGAGCTTCCTAAATACCAAAACGCTAAAACGCATGAATAGCACCCTATATAGAGAAAAGGAACAACATTAGCTAAAACCTTTATTTTGAGCGTTTTTCACATTATGTAGCAAAACATCATAATGCATGCAGATCCCTATATGAAGAATCAAAACTATATTACAGGAAACGTGCCTTTTGAGTGTTTACTTGAGTGTTAGGAATCAAAATGCTAAAAAGCATTGAAAGCACCCTATTTGGCAATATAAAATAACATTACCAAGAAATTATCTTTAGAGTGTTTTTGACCTTCTTACATCCAAAATCGCTGAAACGCATGCAAAACAACCTTTATGGAGAAAGAGAATAACATTACCAAAAACTTGTATTTTGATTATTTTTGTGCTTGTTAAGTACAAAAATGCCAAATTACACGCAAAGCATCCTACATGGAGAAAACAAAGGACATTACGAGAAAAGTGTATTATGAGAGATTTTGAGCTTTTTAGGTACCAAGACTCAAAAACACATGATTAGCACTTTATATGGAAAAACAACTCTACCGAAAACTTTTACTTCAACTCTTTTTCATATTGTTAAGTACCAAAAGACAAAATGCATTGGAAGCCCACTTTATCGGGAAACGAAACGACATTATCATCAACGTGCCTTTTCAGTGTTTTTCAACGTGTTAGACACCAGAACGCTAAAAAGCATGGAAAGCACTCTATAAAGGAATACAAAACAACATTACTAAAAACGTGTTTTATAGGTTCTAATGTACAGAAACACTAAAACCCATGCAAAACACCCTTTATGGAGAAGCGAAATAAATATATCGTTGATAAATTACATTCAGGAAAGTTAGGGAACATCCCTTACAGAAGAAAAGATCGCAGAAGAATGATCCTAAATGGATGACTGAGGTTAAAACACTACATAGGGCGAAGGAGAAGTATATATGAGATTAAAGACAGGGGAAGTGGTTTTAAGGCCATAATATAATGAATTAGAAAAGTCAGGAGTTTAACAAGGAAAGCTAAAAATAGTTATGAATTAAAGGTAGCCAGCCAAGCGAAGATAGACCTCAAGGGATTTTATCAGGCATATAAGACGAAGAATAGAGAAACAATAGTTCCTTAAAGACAGCAGAATGGGACTTGATTAGTTGTTGAGAGGAGATTAGTAAAATTGTGAGCGGGTATTTTTTAATTGTCTTTGCCCAGGAAAACATGCAGGATTTGCCGAATAGTGAGAAGATATTTAGAGTAGAAGAGGATGAGAAGCTGACAGATATTACCATAACTAAAAGAGATAGTGGAAAAGGAGATAGATAAGTTGAAAAATTCAAGTCACCAGGACCAGATGAAATATATTCCACAGTATTTAAGGAAAGGAAAAAGGTTATAAGTAATCTGTTAGTTTCTGTCCTTAGGAAATCACTTTAGTCATGTGAGGTATCGGTAATTTGGAGGCAGGCGAATATAGTACCTACCTTTAAGAAAGGAGATAAAACTTTAGCGTCTAACCTGTCAGTTTAACTTCTGTTAAATGTAAAATAATGGAGTCAAAAATAGCGAAGAACATTTAAGAGCATTTAGACAAACATAACTTGATAACTCAGTTACAGCACGGCTTCTGGAATGGGGAGTCTTACCTCAGAAACTTGGTAAGTTTATACAGTAAGGTTTACAAGGCGGCAGATAATGGTGATAGTTATGGCATCCTATATCAGGACTTTAGTAAAGCGTTTGACAAGGTACCCCATCAGAGGCTACTGAGAAATGTTAGGGCGCAAGAGAGAGATGAGGTGTTTAGATTGGATAAGGTCATGGCTAAGCGTCAGGCGAGTGTTGTAATAAACGGCTCTAAATCGGAGTGGGGTCAAGTAATTAGTGGGGTGACAAAAGGATTATTAGTATTAGGGTTGATGTTGTTTGTAATATATGTCAATGGCTTGGATAGTGGAATTAGTAGTGTTGTTAGTAAATTTGCGTATGACACGAGAATATGTAGATTAATTAGGTCAGAATCGCATACAATCGCCTTGCAGGCAGATTTGAATAGGTTGAACGAATGGACGGACAGATGGCAAATGCAGTTTAATGTCAACAAATGCAAAGCACTTAGCGTAAGTAGAAAAAACCCACACAGTAGTTACACAATGAACAACCAAGTTCTGGTAGGTTCAGGGTAAGTAAGATTTGAGATTTAAGGTTATATCTGAACTCCGTCTAAGAAAGCAATGCAAAGAGGCCAGAAACAAAGCAAATAGTGTATTATGATTCATTTTCAGGAGTGCTAAAAGTAGAACTCCCGAAGTAATATTAAAGTTACATTTGGCGCTGGTCAGACTTCATGTAGACTACGCTGTCCAATTCTGGTCACCACCTCACAGGAAGGATAAAGGTCTATTAGAATCAGTACAAAGGAAAATGACTAAAAGGATACAGGGGATGAGGAGTATTCTTTACGAAGCGATATTCAAGCTGTTAAATTTACATTCTTTAAAGAGACGTAGGTTAAGAGTGGACCTAATAGAAGTCTTTTAGTGGTATATGGGTTATAATAAAGGAAACATAAGGAAAATTCTTAGAATCTGTATATATGATAGAACAAGAAAAACGGGTTCAAGCCTGAAAACTTGATGTTCAAAAAGGAGACAGGAAGGAATTGGTTCTCAAATAGAGTAGTAGATGATTGGAACGGACGCATCAAGCTGTTAGTGCTGAGGCATTTGGGAACAGTAAGAGAAAATTACACATTTATGGATGGGGATGATAGGTGGAAATAGGTAGGCATATTTCATACAAGTACTGCCACTTGTAGGTCTGATGCCTTCTTGCAGATTTACTTATTTCTTATGTTCTTATGTTCTTATTACCAAAAGCGTGTATTTTAGGTGTTTTCAGCTATTACGTGAAAAAAAAATGCCAAAATGCATGCAAAGCACCCTATATGAAGAAAAAGAGCGACATTACGAGAATGTGCATTATGAGTGTTTTTGAGATTCTTAGGTACCAAAACGCTGAAACTCATGAATAACACACTTGATTGAGATACAGAACAACCTTACCAAATGCGTGTATTTTGAGTTTTTTTTCACATTCTTAGTTACAAAAACCCCAAATTGCATGCGAAACTAGCTTTATGTGGAAAAAAAAAAGACTTTACTAGAAGAGTGTCTTTTGAGTGTTTTTCAGCGTGTTAGGCAATAAAGCACTAAAAAGCAGGGCAATCACATTACATGGGAATAAAACCAAATTTTATCAAGAACTTGCCTTTAAGTGTTTTTGAGCTCCTTACATATTGAAACGCTAAAACGCATGCAAAACACCCTTTATGGAGAAACAGAAAAACATTACCAAAAACATGTATTTTGAGTGTTTTTGATCATGTTACCTATAAAAACGGTTAAATACATGCAAAGAACCCTATATTTGGGAAACAAAACGACATTATGAGAAACGTGTATTATGAGTGTTTTTAAGTTCCTTAAGTACCAAAAAGCTAAAACCCACAAATATCACTCTATAGAGAAAAAATAAATAAATAAAAAAATAAATTTTTGTTTTTGTTTTTTTGTTATTCATCTTCATAGATACCAAGATGCCAAAATTCTGGCAAAATTCAGGGAAATTATGTGGAAAAAAGAACATTATCAAAAAAGTTAGTTTTAGCTTTTTTTTTCTTACTGTTATGTACCAAACCCTAAAGTGCATGCAAAACCACCTATATATGGAAATAAACGACTTTACAAGAAACCTGTCTTTTGAGTGTTTTTTTAGCATGTTACGCACCAAAACGATAAATGCCATTGAAGTCACTCAATATGGGAATCCAAAACAAAATTACTGAAAACATGTCTTTTCAGTGTTTTACGTAGAAAAATGCTAAAACGGATGTAAACCAACCAATACGAAGAAATAAAAAAACATCACCAAAAAGGTATATTTTGAGTGTTTTTGAACTTGTTACCTACAAAAAACGCGAAAATGCATGCAAAGCACTCTATATTAGGAAACAAAAGGACATTACGAGAAACGTGTATAATGAGTGTTTTATAGTTTCACAAGATCCACAAGGCAAAAAACACAAAAACTCGTATATATGGAGAATTTTCTTAGATACCAAAATGCTGAAACTCATGATTAACACTCTTAATTGAAAAACAGAACAACCTTACTAAATGCATGTATTTTCAGTGTTTTTTCACATTCTTAGTAAAAAAAAAAAAAAAGAAATTCCATGCGAATATAGCTTTATGTGGGAAAAAATGACATTACCAGAAAAGTGTCTTTTGAGTGTTTTTGAGAGTGTTAGTCAATAAAACACTAAAAAGCAAGGCAATCACATTACATGGAATACAACAAACGTTTACCAAGAACTTGCCTTTAAGTGTTTTTCAGCTCCTTATATACGCTAAAACGCATACAAAACACACTTTATATAGAAACAAAATAACATTACCAACAACAGGTATTTTGAGTGTTTTTTAATCATGTTATGTATAAAAACGCTTAAATACATGCAAAGAACCTTATGTTTGGGAAAGGAAAGGATATTACGAGAAACGTGTATTATGAGTGTTTTTAAGTTCCTTAAGAACCAAAAAGCTAAAACCCACAAGTAACACTCTTTATGTAGAAAAATAAATAAATAAATAGAAAAATAGGATTTTTTTTTTTATTCATCTTCATAGGTACCGAGATGCCAAAATTCTGGCAAAATTCAGGGCAATTATGTGATAAAATTAATTTTAGCTTTTTTTTGGGACTGTTATTTACCAAACCCTAAACTGCATGCAAAGCTACCTATATGAGGAAATTATACGACTTCACCAGAAACCTGTCTTTTGAGTGATTTTCAGCTTGTTAGACATCAAAATGATAAATAATATGGAAGTCACTCTATATGAGAATCCAAAACAAAATACTGAAAACGTGTCTTTTCTGTGTTTTAGGTAGAAAAACGCTAAAACGGATGCAAACCAACAAATATGAAGAAATAGAATATTACCAAAAAGGTATATTTTGAGTGTTTTTAATCTTGGTACCTACAAAAAACGCAAAAAAGAATGCAAAGGACTCTATATTGGGAAATAAAAGAACATTACGAGAAACGTGTATAATGAGTGTTTTATAGTTTCACAAGAACCACAAGGCAAAAAACGCAAAAACTCGTGTATATGGATAAGTTTCTTAGTTACCAAAACGCTGCTACTCATGAATAACACTCTTAAATGAGAAACATAACAACCTTACGAAATGCGTGTATTTTGAATGTTTTTTCACATTCTTATTTACCAAAACCCCAAAATTGCATGTAAAACTAGGTTCATGTTGGTAATAAATGACATTACCAGAAAAGTGACTTTAAGTGTTTCTGAGCGTGTTAGGCAATAAAACACTAAAAAGCAGGGCAATAACATTACATGGGAGTGAAACCATTTTTTACCAAAAACTTGCCTTTAATTTTTTTCAGCTCCTTACATACCAAAACGCTAAAACGAATGCAAAACACCCTTTATGGAGAATTAGAATAACATTACCTAAAACATGTATTTTTATTGTTTTTGATCATGCTAGCTATAAAAACGCGAAAAAACATGCAAAGAACCCTATGTTTGGAAAACGAAAAGACATTACGAGAAACGTGTATTATGAGTGTTTTTAAGTTCTTTAAGAACAAAAAAACTAAAACCCACAAATAACACTCTTTATAAAGAAAAAATAAATAAATATATAAAAAACGGCAATCTTTTTTTTGTTTTGTTATTCATCTTCATAGGTACCGAGATGCCAAAATTCTGGGAAAATTCTGGGCAATTATTTGATAAAAGAATATTATCAAAAAAGTTAATTTTAGCTTTTTTTTCGGAATGTTATGTACCAAACTCTAAAGTAAATGCAAAGCCATCGACATGAGGAAATTAAACGACTTTACGAGAAACCTTATTTTGAGTGTTTTTTCAGTATGTTAGGCACCAAAACGATAATAATATGGAAGTCACTCAATATGGGAATCCAAAACAAAATTACTGAAAACGTGTCTTTTCAGTGTTTTACGTAGAAAAACGCTAAAAAGGATGCAAACCAACCAATATGAAGAAATAGAATATTACCAAAAATGTATATTTTGAATGTTTTTGAGCTTGTTACCTAAAAAAAAATGCAAAAATGGATGCAAAGTATTGCAAAACAAAACGACATTCTGAGAAACGTGTATAATGAGTGTTTTATAGTTCCACAAGAACCAAAAGGCAAAAAACGCAAAAACCCGTGTACCTAGAGAAGTTTCTTAGATACCAAAATGATGAAACTCATGAATAACACTTTTGAGAAACAGAATTACCTTACAAAATATGTGTATTTTGAGTGTTTTTCACATTCTTAGTTACGAAAATCCCAAATTACATGCGAAACTAGCTTTATGTGGGAAATAAATGACATTACCAGAATAGTGTCTTTTGAGTGTTTTTGAGCGTTATATGCAACAAAGCACTAAAAAGCAGAACAATCACATTATATTGGAATAAAACCAAATTTTACGAAGAATTAAAAAAAAAAGAAAAATCTTACCAAAAGAGTGTATTTTGGGTGTTTTTCACATTCTTAGTTACCAAAACCCCAAATTGCATGCGAAATATTGTGGGATAAAAATGTGGGCAAAAAAATGACTAACATAAAAAAGTTTTTTTGAGTGTTTTTTAAGCATGTTAGGAAATAAAGCACTAAAAAGCAGGGCTATCACATTACATAGGGATAAAACCAATTTTTACCAAGAACTTCCCTTTAAGATTTTTTGAGCTCCTTACATACAAAAACGCTAAAAGGCATACAAAACACCTTTTATGGAGAAACAGAATAGTATTACCAAAAACACGTATTTTCAGTGTTTTTGATCATGTTACCTATAAAAACACTTAAATACATGTTTGGGAAACGAAAAAAAACATTACGAGAAACGTGTATTATGAGTGTTTTTTAAGTTTCTTAAGTACCAAAAAGCTAAAAGCCACAAATAACACTCTTTATAGGAAAAAAAATAAAATAAAATAAACAAATAAAAAAAATGGCATTTTATTTTTTTGTTATTCATATTCATAGGTACTGAGATGCCGAAAGTCTGGGATAATTCATTAAAATTATGTGGAAAAAAGAACATTATCAAAAAAGTTAATTTTAGCTATTTTTTCGGACTGTTATGTAGCAAACCCTAAAGTGCTTCCAAAGCCACCTATATGGGGAAATTACACGACTTTACCAGAAACCTCTCTTTTGAGTATTTTCTTTTTTAGCATGTTAGGCATCAAAAGGATAAATAATATGGAAGTCACTCAATATGGGAATGCAAAACAAAATTACTGAAAACGTGTCTTTTCCGTGTTTTACGTAGAAAAACGCTAAAACGGATGCAAACCAACCAATAAGAAGAAGTAGAATAACATTACCAAAAAGGTATATTTTGAATGTTTTTGAGCCTGTTAACCACAAAAAACGAGAAAATGGATGCAAAACACTCTATATTGGGAAACAAAAGGACATTACGAGAAACGTGTATGAGTGTTTTATAGTTTCACAAGAACCACAAGGCAAAAAACGCAAAAACTCGTATATATGGATAAGTTTTTTAGATACCAAAATGCTGAAACGCATGAATAACACTCTTAATTGAGAAACAGAACAACCTTACTAAATGCGTGTATTTTGAGAGCTTTTCACATTCTTAGTTACCAAAACCCCAAATTGCATGCGAAACCAGATTTATGACATTACCAGTAAAAGTGTCTTTTGAGTGTTTTTGAGTGTTAGTCAATAAAACACTAAAAAGCAAGGCAATCACATTACATGGAATAAAACCAACGTTTACCAAGAACTTGCCTTTAAGTGTTTTTGAACTCCTTATATAATAAAACGCTAAAATGCATGCAAAACACACTTTATGGAGAAACAGAATAACATTACCAAAAACACGTATTTTGAGTGGTTTTGATCATGTTATCTATAAAAACGCTTAAATACATACATAGAAAAAACCTTAAGTTTGGGAAACAAAAGGACATTACGAGAAACATGTATTATGAGTGTTTTTAAGTTCCTTAAGTACCAAAAAGCTAAAACCCACAAATAACACTCTTTATTTAGAAAAAAATAATAAATGAAATTTTTTATTTTTTTTTATTTATTTATTTTTTTTTTATTCATCGTCATAGGTACCGAGATGACAAAATTCTGGGAAAATTCAGGGCAATTATATGATAAAAGAATATTATCAAAAAAGTTGATTTTAGCTTTTTTTTTCGGACTGTTATGTACCAAAAACTAAAGAGCATGCAAAGCCTCCTATATGAGGAAATTGAATGACTTTACCAGAAATCTGTCTTTTGAGTGTTTTCAGCATGTTAGACACCAAAACGATAAATAATAATGGACTCACTCAATATGGGAATCCAAAACAAAATTACTTAAAACGTGTCTTCTCAGTATTTTACGTAGAAAAACGCTAAAACATATGCAAACCAACCAATATCAAGAAATAGAAAATCATTACCAAAAAGGTACATTTTGAGTGTTTTTGAGCTTGTTACCTTAAAAAAAACGCGAAAATTGATGCAAAGCACTCTATATTGGGAAAGAAACGGACATTTTGAGAAAAGTGTATTATGAGTGTTTTATAGTTCAAAAGAACCACAAGGCAAAAAACGCAAAATCTCGTGTATATGGAGAAGTTTCCTAGATACTAAAATGCTGAAACTCATGAATAACACACTTAATTGAGAAACAGAACAACCTTAATAAATGCGTGTATTTTGAGTGCTTTTCACATTCTTAGTTACCAAAATCCAAATTGCATGCGAAAAAAGATTTGTGGGAAAAAAAAAATGACATTTTCAGAAAAGTGTCTTTTGAGTGTTTTTGAGCGTGATAAGCAATAAAGCACTAAAAAGGAGGGCAATCACATTACACTGGAGGAAAACGAATTTTTACCAAGAACTCTCCTTTAAGTGTTTTTGAGCTCCTTATATACCAAAACAATAAAACGCATGCAAAACACTCTTTATGGTGAAACAGAATAACATTACCAAGTATATGTATTTTGAGTGTTTTTGATCATGTTACCAATAAAAACGTTTAAATGCATGCAAAGAACCTTATGTCTGGGAAACGAAAAGACATTATTTTTTTTTTGTTATTCATCTTCACAGGTACCGAGATGCCAAAATTTGGGCAAAATTCAGGAAATTATGTGAAATAAGAACATTATCAAAAAAGTTAAATTTAGCTTTTTTTTCGGACTGTTATGTACCAAACCCCTAAAGTGCAGGCAAAGCCACCTATATGGGGAAATTAAACGTCTTTGCCAGTCTTATGAGGTCTTATGAGTATTTTTCAGCATGTTAGAAACCAACACGATAAATAACATGGAAGTCAATCTATATGGGAATCCAAAACAAATTTACTAAAAACGTGTCTTTTCAGTGATTTACGAAGAAAAACGCTAAAACGGATGCAAACCAACCAATATGATGAAATAAAATAATATTACCAAAAAGGTATATTTTGATTGTTTTTGAAATTATTACCTACAAAAAACGCTAAAATGGATAGAAAGGACTTTATATTGGGAAACCAAAGAATATTACGAGAAACGTGTATAATGAGTGTATTATAGTTTCACCCGAACCACAATGCAAAAAACGCAAAAACTCGTGTATATAAAGAGATTTCTTACATTCCAAAATGCATAAAATCTGGAACAACACTCTTAATTGAGAAACTGAACAATCTTACTAAATGCGTGTATTTTGAGTGCTTTTCACATTCTTGGTTACCAAAACCCCAAATTGCATGCGAAACCAGCTTTATGTGGGAATAAAAAATGACTACCAAAAAAGTGTCTTTTCAGTGTTTTTGAGCGTGATATGCAACAAAGCACTAAAAAGCAGAACAATCACATCACTTGGGAATAAAACCAACTTTTACGAAGAACTTGCCTTTAAGTGTTTTTTAACTCCTTACATACCAAAACGCTAAAACATATGTAAAACACCCTTTATGGAGAAACAGAATAACATTACCAAAAATATGTATTTTAAGTGTTTTTTATCATGTTACCTATAAAAACGCTTAAATACATGTAAAGAACCCTATGTTTGTATAAGAAAAGGACATTACGAAAATTGTGTATTATGAATGTTTTTAAGTTCCTTAAGTACCAAAAAGCTAAAACTCACAAATAACACTTTATAGAGAGAAAAAAAAAATTGTAATTCATCTTCATAGGTACCGAGATACAAACATTCTGGAAAAATTCAGGAAAATTTTGTACAAAAAAAAATCATTACAAAAAATAATTTTAGCATTTTTCCGGAGTGATGTACCAAACCCTGAAATGCATTCAAAGCCACCTACGATTATACGTATATGGAGAAATTACTCGATTTTACCAAAAACTTGTCTTATAAGTGTTTTTTCAGCAATTTCAACAATATTACTGAAAATGTGTCTTTTTAATGATTTACTAAGAAAACGCTAAAACGGATGCAAACCAACCAATATGAAGAAATAGAATAACATTACCAAAAAGGTATATTTTGAGTGTTTTTCAGCTTGTTACCTACAAAAAATGCAAAAATGGATGGAAAGCACTCTATATTGGGAAACAAAAGAACATTACGAGAAACGTGTATAATGAGTGTTTTATAGTTTCACACGAACCAAAAGGCAAAAAACGCAAAAACTCGTGTATATAGAGAATTTTCTTACATACCAAAATGCTGAAATGTATGAATAACACTTTTAATTGAGAAACAGAACTACCTTACCAAATTACATGCGAAACTAGCTTTATGTGGGAAAAAAAAATGATATTACCAGAAAAGTGTCTTTTGAGTGTTTTTGAGCGTGATATGCAACAAAGCACATAATAACATTACCAAAAACATGTATTTTGAGTGTTTTTGATCATGTTATCTATAAAAACGCTTAAATACATGCAAAGTACATTATGTTTGGGAAACGGACATTACGAGAAACTTATATTATGAGTGTTTTTTAATTTCCTTAAGTACCAAAAAGCTAAAACCCACAAATAACACTCTTTATTTAGAAAATAAAAAAAAAATAAAAAAATAAAAAATAGGATTTTTTTTTCTTTTTTTTTTTTGTTATTCATATTCATAGGTACCGAGATGCCAAAATTCTGGGAAAATTCAGGGCAATTATATGATAAAAGAATATTATCAAAAAAGTTAATTTCAGCTTTTTTTTTTCGGACTGTTATGTACCAACCCCTAAAGTGCATGCAAAGCCTCCTATATGAGGAAATTAAACGACCTTACCAGAAATCTGTGTTTTGAGTGTTTTTTTAGCATGTTAGGCACGAAAACGATAAATAATAAGGAACTCACTCTATATGGGAATCCAAAACAAAGTTACTGAAAACGTGTGTTCTCAGTGTTTTACGTAGAAAAACGCTAGAACGGATGCAAAGCAACCAATATCAAGAAATTGAAAAACGTTACTAAAAAGGTATATTTTGAGTGTTTTTGAGCTTGTTACCTACAAAAAACGCGAAAATTGATGCAAAGCACTCTATATTGGGAAACAAAAGGACATTACAAAAAAAGTGTATAATGAGTGTTTTATACTTCAAAAGAACCACAAGGCAAAAAACGCAAAATCTCGTGTATACGGAGAGGTTTCCTTGATACAAAAATGCTAAAATTCATGTATAACACTCTTAATTGAGAAACAGAACAATCTTAATAAATACGTGTATTTTGAGTGCTTTTCACGTTCTTAGTTACCAAAATCGAAATTGCATGCGAAAATAGATTTGTGGGTAAAAAAAATGACTTTACCAGAAACGTGTCTTTTCAGTGTTTTTGACCGTGATAGCCAATAAAGCAATAAAAAGGAGGGCAATCACATTACATTGGAGGAAAACGAATTTTTTACCAAGAACTTGCCTTTAAGTGTTTTTGAGCTCCATATATACCAAAACACTAAAACGCATGAAAAACACTCTTAATGGTGAAACAGAATAACATTACCAAAAACATGTATTTTGAGTGTTTTTGATCATGTTACCAATAAAAACGCTTAAATATATGCAAAGAACACTATTTTTTGGAAATGAAAGGAGATTACGAGAAACGTGTATTATGAGTGTTTTTAAGTTCATTAATTACCAAAAAGGTAAAAGCCACAAATAACACTCTTTATTGAGAAACAATAAATAAATAAATAAAAAATACAATATTTTTTTCTTTCTAATTCATCTTCACAGGTACCGAGATGCCAAATTTTGGACAAAAATTCAGGAAATTATGTGAAATAAGAACATTATCAAAAAAAGTTAAATTTAGTTTTTTTTTTCGGACTGTTATGTACCAAACCCCTAAAATGCATGCAAACCCACTATATGGGAAAATTAAAAGTCTTTGCCAGAAAACGGTCTTATGAGTATTTTTCAGCATGTTAGGAACCAACATGATAAATAATATGGAAGTCAATCTATATGGGAACCCAAAACAAAATTACTAAAAACGAGAGTTTTCGGTGTTTTACGTAGAAAAACGCTAAAACGGATGCAAACCAACCAATATGACGAAATAAAATAACATTACCAAAAAGGTATATTTTGAGTGTTTTTGAAATTGTTACTAACAAAAAACACAAAAATGGATGGAAAGCACTCTATACTGGGAAGCAAAAGGACATTCCGAGAAACGTGTATAATGAGTGTTTTATAGTTTCACAAGAACTACAAGGCAAAAAACGCAAAAACTCGTGTTTATAGAGAAGTGTCTTACATTCCAAAATGCTAAAAATCTGGAACAACACTCTTAATTGAGAAACAGAACAATCTTACTAAATGCGTGTATTTTGATTGCTTTTCACATTCTTGGTTACCAAAAACCAAATTGTTTGCGAAACCAGCTTTATGTGGGAAAAAATGACATTACCAGAAAAATGTCTTTTGAGTGTTTTTGAGCGTGTTAGGCAATAAAGCACTAAAAACCAGGGCAATCACATTACATTGGAATAAAACCAATTTTTAACAAGAGCTTGCATTTAAGTGTATTTGAGCTCCTTACATACCAAAACACTAAAATGCATGCAAAATACACTTTTATGGTGAAACAGAATAACATAACCAAAACCATGTATTTTGAGTGTTTTTGATCATGTTAACAATAAAAAAAAACCTTAAATACATGCAAAAAACCCTAATTTTGGGAAATGAAAAGACATTACGAGAAACGTGTATTAACGTTTTTTTTTAAGTTCATTAAGTACGAAAAAGCTAATAGCCACAAATTACACTCTTTATTGAGAAAAAAATAAATAAATAAAAAAAAATACGATATTTTTTTTTCATTCTTATTCATCTTCACTGGTAACGAGGTGCCAAAATTCGGGCAAAGTTTAGGAAATTATATGAAATAAGAACATTATCAAAAAAGTTTAATTTAGCTTTTTTTTCGGACTCTTATGTACCAAACCCCTAAAGTGCATGCAAAGCCACCTATATGGGGACATTAAACGTCTTTGCCAGAAAAATATGAGTGTTTTTCAGCATGTTAGGAATCAACACGATAAAACCCAATAAAGTCAATCTATATGGGAATCCAAAACAAAATTACTGAAAACATGTCTTTTCGGTGTTTTACGTAGATAACGTTAAACCGGATGCAAACCAACCAAAATGAAGAAATAGAATAACATTACCAAAAAGGTATATTTTGTGTTTTTGAAATTGTTACAAAAAACGCGAAAATGGATGGAAAGCACTTTATATTGGGAAGCAAATGGACATTACGAGAAACGAGTATAATGAGAGTTTTATAGTTTCACAAGAACCACAAGGCAAAAACAGCAAAAACTCGTGTATATAAAGAAATTTCTTACATTCCAAAATGCTGAAACTCATGAATAAGACTTTTAATTGAGAAACAGAAGTACTCGTATCTTACGAAATGTGAGTATTTTGAGTGTTTTTCACATTCTTAGTTACGAAAATCCGAAATTACAAGCAAAACTAGTTTTATGTGGGAAAAAATGACATTACCAGAAAAGTGTCTTTTGAGTGTTTTAGAGCGTGATATGCAACAAAGCACTAAAAAGCAGAACAATCACATTACATGGGAATAAAACCAATTTTTACCAAAAACATGCCTTTAAGTGTTTTTAACTCCTTACATAAAAAAAAAACGCTAAAACGCATGCAAAACACCCTTAATGGACCAACAAAATAACATTACTAAAAACATGAATGAAACGCTTAAATATATCTAAAGAACCCTATGTTTGTGAAACGAATGGATATTACGAAAATTATGTATTATGAGAGTTTTTAGGTTCCTTAAGTACCAAAAAGCTAATACACACAAATAACACTCTTTATAAAGAAAAAAAAAAGAAAGAAATTAATAATTTTTTTTTTATTCATCTTCATAGGTACTGAGATGCTAGAATTCTGGCAAAATTCAGGGAAATTAGGTAAAGAAAAAAAAAATTAACAAAAAAAATAATTTTAGCTTTTTTCTGGAGTTATGTACCAAACCCTGAAGTGCATACAAAGCCACCTCAATGGGAAAATTACACGACTTTACCATAAACCTGTACCAGAAGCAATTTCAACAGTATTACTGAAAACGAGTCTTTTCAGAGATTTACAAAGAAAAACGCTAAAACGGATGAAAACCAACCAATATGAAGAAGTAGAATAACATTACCAAAAATATCTATTTTGAGTGTTTTTAAGCTTGTTACCTACAAAAAATGCAAAAATGGATGGAAAGCACTCTATATTAGGAAACAAAAGAACATTACGAGACATGAGAAAAAATGAGTGTTTTATAGTTTCACAAGAACCACAAGGCAATAAACGCAAAAACTCGTGTATATAGAGAAGTTTCTTACATACCAAAATGATGAAATGCATGAATAACACTTTTAATCGAGAAACAGAACTACCCTACCAAAATGTGTATTTTGAGTGTTTTTTCACATTCTTAGTTACGAAATTGCCAAATTACATGCGAAACTACCTTTATATGGGAAAAAATTGACATTACCAGAAAAATGTCTTTTCAGTGTTTTTGAGCGTGATATGCAACAAAGCACTAAAAAGCTGAACAATCACATCACTTGGGAATAAAACCAACTTTTACGAAGAACTTGCCTTTAAGTGTTTTTTAACTCCTTATATACCAAAACGCTAAAGCGCATGTAAAACACACTTTATGGAAAAACAGAATAATATTACCAAAAATATGTATTTTGAATGTTTTTGATCATGTTACCTATAAAAACGCTTAAATACATGTAAAGAACCCTATATTTGTATAAGAAAAGGACATTATGAAAATCGTGTATTATGAGTGTTTTTAAGTTCCTTAAGTACCAAAAAGCTAAAACTCACAAATAACACTTTATAGAGAGAAAAAAAAATTCGTTATTCATCTTCATAGGTACCTAGATACCAAAATTCTGGAAAAATTCAGGGAAGTTTTGTAAAAAAAAATATTATAAAAAATAATTTTAGCATTTTTCCACTGTTATGTACCAAACCCTTAAGTGCATGCAAAGCCACCTGTATCGAGAAATTACTCGACTTTACCAGAAACCTGTCTTATGAGTGTTTTTTTCAGCATTTTCAACAATATTACTGAAAACGTGTCTTTTCAGTGATTTACGAAGAAAAACGCTAAAACGGATGCAAACCAACCAATATGAAGAAATAGAATAACATTACCAAAAAGATATATTTTGAGTGTTTTTCAGCTTACCTACAAAAAATGCAAAAATGGATGGAAAGCACTCTATATTGGGAAACAAAAGAACATTACGAGAAACGTGTATAATGAGTGTTTTATAGTTTCACACGAACCAAAAGGCAAAAAACGCAAAAACTCGTGTATATAGAAAAGTTTCTTACATACCAAAATACTGAAATGCATGAATAACACTTTTAATTGAGAAACAGAACTACCTTACCAAATGTGTGTTTTTTGAGTGTTTTTCACATTCTTAGTTACGAAAATCCCAAATTACATGCAAAACTAGCTTTATGTGGAAAAAAAAAAGATATTATCAGAAAAGTGTCTTTTGAGTGTTTTTGAGCGTGATATGCAACAAAGCACTAAAAAGCAGAACAATCACATTACATGGGAATAAAACCAACTTTTACGAAGAACTTGCCTTTAAGTGTTTTTT
This sequence comes from Scylla paramamosain, assembly GCF_035594125.1. Taxonomy (NCBI): domain Eukaryota; kingdom Metazoa; phylum Arthropoda; class Malacostraca; order Decapoda; family Portunidae; genus Scylla; species Scylla paramamosain. Next base: position 7,126,173 of record NC_087168.1, read on the forward strand.
TTAACTCCTTAACATACCAAAACGCTAAAATGCATGCAAAACACCCTTTATGGAGAAACAGAGTAACATTACCAAAAACATGTATTTTGAGTGTTTTTGATCATGTTATTTATAAAAACGCTTAAATACATGCAAATAACCTTATGTTTGGGAAACGAAAGGACATTAAGAGAAACGTGTATTATGAGTATTTTTAAGTTCCTTAAGTACCAAAAAAGCTAAAACCAACAAAATTAATAACACTCTTTATAGAGAAAAAAAAATAATATACATTTTTTTTTTATTCATCTTCATAGGTACTGATGCCAAAATTCTGGCAATATTCTTTGGGAATCGAAACAAAATTACTGAAAACGTGTCTTTTCGATGTTTTACGTAGAAAAACGCTAAAACGGATGCAACCCAACCAATATGAAGAAATAGAATAACATTACCAAAAAGGTATATTTTTAGTGTTTTTGAGCTTGTTACCTACAAAAAAACGCGAAAATGGATGCAAAGCACTCCTTATTGGGAGAGAAAAGGACATTACGAGAAACGTGTATAATGAGTGTCTTATTAGTTTCGGGCAAAAGAACTTGTGGTTTACAAGAACCACAAGGCAAAAAACGCAAAAATTCGTGTATATAAAGAAGTTTCTTAGATACGAAAATGCTGAAACTCATGAATAACAATCTTAATTGGGAAACAGAACAACATTACCAAATGCTTGTATTTTGAGTGTTTTTTTTTTTCACATTCTTAGTTAGCAAAACCCCAAGTAGCATGCGAAACTAGCTTTATGTGGAAATAAAAAAATGACATTACCACAAGTGTCTTTTGAGTGTTTTTGAGCGTGTTAGGCAATAAAGCACTAAAAAGCAGGGCAATCATATTACATTGGAATAAAACCAACTTTTACCAAGAACTTGCCTTGAAGTGTTTTTTCAGCTCCTTACATACCATATCGCTAAAACGCATGCAAAACACTCCTTTATGGAGAAGCAGAATAACATTACCAAAAACAAGTGTTTTTGAGTGTTTTTTATTATGTTACCTATAAAAACGCTTAAATACATGCAAAGATCCCTATATTTGGGAAACAAAAGGACATTACGAGAAATGTGTATTTTGAATGTTTTGAAGTTCTTTAAGTACCAAAACGTTAAAACCTACAAATAACACTCTTTATAGAAAAAATAAATAAATAAAATAATAGCATTTTTATTTTTTTGATATTGATGTTCATAGGTACCAAGATGCCAAAATTCTGCCGAAATTCAGGGAAATTATGTGGAAAAAAATATATTATCGAAAAAGTTAATTTTACCTTTTTTTTCGGAGTTATGTACCAAACCATAAAGTGTATGCAAAGCCACCTATTTGGGAAAATTTAACAACTTTACAAGAAACCTATCTTATGAGTGTTTTTCCGCATGTTAGACACCAAAACGATAGATAATATGAAAGTCACTCTATATGGAAATCCAATTACTGAAAACGTGTCTTTTAAAAGATTTACGTACAAAAATGCTAAATCGGATGCAAACCAACCAATATGAAAAAATTGAATAACATTACCAGAAAAGTATATTTTTTGTGTTTTTGAGCTTGTTACATGAAAAAAAAGAACTTGCCTTTTAGTGTTTTTGACACGCATTTAGTAAGGTTGTTATGTTTCTCAGTTAAGAGTGTTATGAGTTTCAGCATTTTGGTATCTAGGAAAATTTTCTATATACACAAGTTTTTTGCGTTTTTTGCCTTTTGTTTTTTTTTTATTATAAAACATTAATTATACACTTTTCTTGCAATGTCCCTTTGTTTCCCAATATAGAGTGCTTTGTATCAATTTTTGCGTTTTTTTTTTTGTAGGTAACAAGCTCAAAAACACTCAAAATATACATTTCTGCTCCTTGATATTGGTTGGTTTGCATCAGTTTTAGCGTTTTTCTACGTAAAACACTGAGAAGATACGTTTTCAGTAATTTTCTTTTGGATTCCCACATAGAATGAGTTCCTTATTATTTATCGTTTTCGTGCCTAACATGCTGAAAAAACACTCAAAAGACAGATTTCTGGTAAGGTCTTTAATTTCCTCATATGCGAGGCCTTTCATGTCTTTTGAGTGTTTTTTAACGTGTTACGCAATAAAGCACTAAAAGGAAGAGCAATCACATTACATGGGAATAAAACCAAATTTTACCAAGAACTTGCCTTTAAGTGTTTTTGAGCTCCTTACATACCAAAACGCTAAAACGCATGCAAAATACATTTTATGGAGAAACAGAATAATATTACCAAATACATGTATTTTGAGTGTTTTTGATCAATCTATAAAAACGCTTAAATACATGCAAAGAACCTTATGTTTGGGAAACGAAAGGACATTACGAGAAACGTGTATTATGAGTGTTTTTTAAGTTCCTTCAGCACTTAAAAACTAAAACCCATCAATAATACTCTTTATTTAGAAAAAAAAACAATAAACAAAAAAATAAATTTATTTATTTATTTATTTTTTTTGTTATTTATCTTTATAGGTACCGAGATGCCAAAATTCTGCCAAAATTCAGGGAATTTATTTGGAAAAAATAACATTACCAAAAAAGTTAATTAATTTATTTTTTTGATAATGTTCTTATTTCACATATTTTCCTGAATTTTGCCCGAATTTTGGCATCTCGGTACCTGTGAAGATGAATAAGAAAGAAAAAAAATGTATTTTTTTTATTTATTTTTTTTTCTCAATAAAGAGTGTTATTTGTGGCTTTTAGCTTTTTGGTAATTAATTAATTTAAAAACACTCATAATACACGTTTCTCGTAATCTCCTTTTATTTCCCCAAAAAAAGTGTTCTTTGCATGTATTTAAGCGTTTTTATTGGTAACATGATCAAAAACACTCAAAATACATGTTTTTGGTAATGTTATTGTTTCACCATAAAGAGTGTTTTCCATGCGTTTTAGTGTTTTAGTATATAAGGAGCTCAAAAACACTTAAAGGCAAGTTCTTGGTAAAAATTCGTTTTCCTCCAATGTAATATGAGTGCCCTGATTTTTACGGTTTTATTGCCTATCACGCTGAAAAACACTCACAAGACACTTTTCTGGTAGTCTTTTTTTTCCCACAAATCTATTTTCGCATGCAATTTCTTTTGGTAACTAAGAATGTGAAAAGCACTCAAAATACACGCATTTATTAAGGTTGTTCTGTTTCTCAATTAGGAGTGTTATACATGAGTTTTACCATTTTTGTATCTAGGAAACCTCTCCATATACACGAGATTTTGCGTTTTTTGCCTTGTGGTTCTTTTGAACTATAAAACACTTATTATACACTTTTCTTGCAATCTCCTTTTGTTTACCAATATAGACTGCTTTGCATCAATTTTCGCGTTTTTTGTAGGTAACAAGCTCAAAAACACTCAAAATATACCTTTTTAGTAACGTTTTTCAATTTCTTGATATTGGTTGCTTTGCATCCGTTTTAGCGTTTTTCTACGTAAAACACTGAGAAGACACGTTTTCAGTAACTTTGTTTTGGATTCCCATATAGAGTGAGTTCCTTATTATTTATCGTTTTCGTGCCTAACATGTTAAAAAAAAAAAACACTCAAAACACAGATTTCTGGTAAGGTCGTTTAATTTCCTCATATAGCAGGCTTTGCATACACTTTAGGGGTTGGTACATAACAGTCCGAAAAAAAAGCTGATATTAACTTCTTTTATAATATTCTTTTATCATATGATTGCCCTGAATTTTCCCAGAATTTTGTCCTCTCGGTACCTATGAATATGAATAACAATAAAAAAAAAAAAAATCCTATATATTTTTTTTTTCTAAATAAAGTGTTGTTTGTGGGTTTTAGCTTTTTGGTACTTAAGGAAATTAAAAAACACTCATAATACAAGTTTCTCGTAATGTCCTTTTGTTTCCCAAATATAATGTTCTTTGCATGTATTTAAACGTTTTTATAGATAACATGATCAAAAACACTCAAGATACATGTTTTTGGTAATGTTATTCTGTTTCTCAATAAAGTTTGTTTTGCATGCATTTTAGCGGTTTGGTATATAAGGAGCTCAAAAACACTTAAAGGCAAGTTTTTGGTATAAATTGGTGTTATTCCAATGTACTCGTAATATGATTGCTCTGCTTTTCAGTGCTTTATTGCCTATCACGCTCAAAAACACTTAAAAGACACTTTTCTGTTAATGTCATTTTTTTTCTCACATAAAGGTTGTTTTGAATGCAATTTGTGGTTTTGGTAACTAAGAATGTGAAAAGCACTCAAATTATACGCATTAAGTAAGGTTGTTCTGTTTTTTAATTAAGAGTGTTATTCATGAGTTTCAGCATTTTGGTATCTAGGAACCTTCTCCATATAAACGAGTTTTTGTGTTTTTTGCCTTGTGGTTCTTTTGAATTATAAAAAAAACTCATTATACACTCTTCTTGGAAAGTCGTTTTGTTTTCTAATATAGAGTGCTTTGCATCAATTTTTGCGTTTTTTGTAGGTAACAAGCTCAAAAACATTCAAAATATACCTTTTTTGTAATGTTTTTCTATTTCTTGATATTGGTGGGTTTGCATCCGTTTTAGCGTTTTTCTATTGATATTGGTTGCTTTGCATCCATTTTAGCGTTTTTCTACGTAAAACACTGAGAAGACACGTTTTCAGTAAATTTTGTTTTGGATTCCCATATAGAGTGAGTTCCTAATTATTTATCGTTTTGGTGCCTAATATACTGAAAAACACTCAAAAAAACAGATTTCTGTTCAGGTTGTTTAATTTCCTCATATAGGAGTCTTTGGATGCAGTTTAGGGTTTGGTACATAACAGTCCGAAAAAAAAGCTAAAATTAACTTTTTTGATAATTTTCTTTCATCATATAATAGTCCTGAATTTTCCCAGAATTTTGGCATCTCGGTTTATATGAAGATGAATAACAAAAAAAAAAAATCCTATTTTTTCATTTTCTTACTTTTTTTTCTAAATAAAGAGTCTTATTTGTGGGTTTTAGCTTTTTGGTACTTAAGGAACTTAAAAACACCTATAATACACATTTCTCGTAGTGTCCTTTCGTTTCGCAAACATAAGGTTCTTTGTATGTATTTAAGCGTTTTTATATATAACATTATCAAAAACACTCAAAATATATGTTTTTGGTAATATTATTTTGTTTCTCCATAAAAGGTGTTTTGCATGCGTTTTAGCGTTTTGGTATGTAATGAGCTCAAAAACACTTAAAGGCAAGTACTTGGTAAAAGTTGTTTTTATTCCCATGTAATGTGATTGCCCTGATTTTTGGTGTTTTATTGCCTAAGACGCTCAAAAACACTCAAAAGACACTTTTCTGGTAATATCATTTGTTTTCCCACATAAAGCTAGTTTTGCATGGAATTTGGGGTTTTGGTAACTAAGAATATGAAAAAAAAACCCTCAAAACACAGGCATTTAGTAAGGTTGTTCTATTTCTTAATTAAAAGTGTTATTCATGATTTTCAGCATTTTGGTATGTAAGAAACTTTTCTAATACACACATTTGGTAAGGTATTTCTGTTTCAAAATTAAAAGTGTTATTCATTAGTTTTCTACGTAAAACACTGAGAAGACACGTTTTCAGTAATTTTCTTTTGGATTCCCACTTAGAATGAGTTCCTTATTATTTATCGTTTTGGTGCCTAACATGCTGAAAAAACACTCAAAAGACAGATTTCTGGTAAGGTCTTTAATTTCCTCATATGCGAGGCCTTTCATGTCTTTTGAGTGTTTTTGAACGTGTTACGCAATAAAGCACTAAAAGGAAGAGCAATCACATTACATGGGAATAAAACCAAATTTTACCAAGAACTTGTCTTTAAGTGTTTTTGAGCTCCTTACATACCAAAACGCTAACACGCAAGCAAAATACATTTTATGGAGAAACAGAATAATATTACCAAATACATGTATTTTGAGTGTTTTTGATCATGTCATCTATAAAAAAGCCTAAATACATGCAAAGAACGTTATGTTTGGGGAACGAGAGGACATTACGAGAAACGTGTATTATGAGTGTTTTTTTAAGTTCCTTCAGTACCTAAAAGCTAAAACCCACAAATAACACTCTTTATTTAGAAAAAAAAAAAAAACTAATAAACCAAAAAAAAAAAAAGATTTTTTTTTTTTTTAATCATCCTTATGGGTACCGAGATGCCAAAATTCTGCCAAAATTCAGGGAATTTATGTGGAAAAAAGAACATTACCAAAATAGTTAATTATAGCTTTTTTTACGGATTGTTATGTACCAAACCCTAAAGTGCATGCAAAGCCACCTATATAGGGAAGTTAAACGACTTTACCAGAAACCTGTCTTTTCAGCATGTTAGGTACCAAAACGATAAATAATATGGAAGTCATTCAATATGTGAATCCAAAAGAAAATTACTGAAAACGTGTCTTTTCAGTGTTTTACGTAGAAAAACGCTAAAGCGGATGCAAACCAACCTATATGAAGAAATAGAATAACATTACTAAAAAGATACATTTTGAGTGTTTCTGAGCTTCTTACCTACAAAAAAATGCAAAAATGGATGTTAAGCACTTTGTATTAGGAAACAAAAGGACATTACGAGAAACCTGTATAATGGGTGTTTTATAGTTTTAAAAGAACCACAAGGCAATTAACGCAAAAACTCGTGTATATAGAGAAATTTCTTACCTACCAAAATGATGAAATGCATGAATAAAACTTTTAATCGATAAACAGAACTACCTTTCCAAATTGTGTAATTTGTGTGTTTTTTACATTCTTAGTTACGAAAATGCCAAATTACATGCCAAACTACCTTCATGTGGGAAAAAAAATGACATTATGCAACAAAGCACTAAAAAGCAGAACAATTACATTACATGGGAATAAAACGAACTTTTACAAAGAACTTGCCTTTAAGAGTTTTTTTAACTCCTTACATACCAAATCGCTAAAACGCATGCAAAACACCCTTTATGAAGAAACAGAATAACATTACGAAAAACATGTATTTTGAGTGTTTTTGATCATGTAACTTATAAAAACGCTTAAATACATGTAAAGAACCCTATGTTTGTATAACAAAAGGACATTACGAAAATCATGTATTATGAGTGTTTTTAAGTTTTGCCTAACACGCTCAAAAACACTCAAAAGACATTTTTCTGGTAATGTTATGTTTTTTTTCCTACATAAAGCTGGTTTCGCATGCTGGTTTCGTAATGTCCTTTTGTTTCCCAAACATAATGTTCTTTGTATGTATTTAAGCGTTTTTATAGATAACATGATCAAAACCACTCAAAATACATGTTTTTGGTAATGTTATGCTGTTTCTCCATAAAGTTTGTTTTGGATGCGTTTTAGCGGTTTGGTATATAAGGAGCTCAAAAACACTTAAAGGCAAGCTTTTGGTATAAATTGGTGTTATTCCAATGTAATATTATTGCCCTGCTTTTTAGTGCTTTATTGCCTATCACGCTCAAAAGCACTTAAAAGACACTTTTCTGGTAATGTCATTTTTTTTCTCACATAACGGTTGTTTCGCATGCATTTTGGGGTTTTGGTAACTAAGAATGTGAAAAGCACTCAAAATACACGCATTTAGTAAGATTGTTCTGTTTCTCAATTAAAAGTGTTGTTCATGAGTTTCAGCACTTTAGTATCTAGGAAATCTCTCCATATACACGAGTTTTTCCGTTTTTTGCTTTGTGTTTCTTTTGAACTATAAAACACTCATTATACACTTTTCTTGCAATGTCCTTTTCTTTCCTAATATAGAGTGCTTTGCATCAATTTTCGTGTTTTTTTGTAGGTAAAAAGCTCAAAAACACTCAAAATATACCTTTTTGGTAACGTTTTTATATTTCTTGATATTGCTTGGTTTCCATCCGTTTTAACGTTTTTCTACGTAAAACACTCAGAAGACACGTTTTTAGTACCTGTTTTGGATTCCCATATAGAGTGAGTTCCTTATTATTTATCGTTTTGGTGCCTAACATGCTAAAAAACACTCAAAACACAGATTTCTTGTAAGGCCGTTTAATTTGCTCATATTGGAGGCTTTGCATGTACTTTAGGGTTTCGTACATAAGTCCGAAAAAAAAAAGTTGAAATTAACTTTTTTGATAATATTCTTTTATCACATAATTGCCCTGAATTTTCCCAGAATTTTGGCATATCGGTACCTATGAAGATAAATAAAAAAATAAAAAAAATACTATTTATTTTATTTATTTATTTCTTTTTAAATTTTCTAAATAAAGGGTGTTATTTGTGGGTTTTAGCTTTTTGGTACTTAAGGAACTTAAAAAAAACATTCATATTACACGTTTCTCGTAATGTCCTTTTGTTTCCCAAACATAATGTTCTTTGCATGTACTTAAGCGTTTTTATAGATAACATGATCTAAAACACTCAAAATACATGTTTTTGGTAATGTTATTCTGTTTCTCCATAAAGTGTGTTTTGCATGCGTTATAGCGGTTTGGTATATAAGGGGTTAAAAAACACTTAAAGGCAAATTCTTCGTAAAAGTTGGATTTATTCCCATGTAATGTGATCGTTCTGCTTTTTAGTGCTTTGTTGCATATCACGCTGAAAAACACTCAAAAGACACTTTTCTGGTAATGTCATTTTTTTTCCCACATTAAGCTAGTTTCGCATGTAATTTGTCATTTTCGTAACTAAAAATGTGAAAAACACTCAAAACACACAATTTGGTAAGGTAGTTCTCTTTATCGATTAAAAGTGTTATTGATGCATTTATTCATTTTGGTAAGTAAGAAATTTCTCTATATACACGAGATTTTGCGTTTATTGCCTTGTGGATCTTTAAAACTATAAAACACTCATTATACACGTTTTTCGTAATGTCCTTTTGTTTCCTAATATAGAGTGCTTTACATCCTTTTTTGAATTTTTTTGTAGGCAACATGCTCAAAAATACTCAAAATATATCTTTTTGGTAATGTTATTCTATTTCTTCATATAGGATGGTTTGTATCCGCTTTAGCGTTTTTCTACGTAAAACACTGAAAAGACACGTTTTCAGTCATTTTCTTTTGGATTCACATATTGACTGACTTCCATATTATTTTTCGTTTTGGTGCCTAACATGCTGAGAAACACTGAAAAGACAGGTTTCTGCTAAAGTCTTTTAACTTCACTATATAGGTGTCTTTGCATGCACTTTATAGTTTGGTACATAACAATCCGGAAAAAAAAGCTATAATTAACTTTTATGATATTGTTCTTTTTTCCACATAAATTCCCTGAATTTTGACAGAATTCTGGAATCTCGGTACCTATGAAGATGAATAACAAAAAAAAAAAAAAAAATCCCATTTTTTTATTTTTCTAAAGAGTGTTATTTGTGGGTTTTAGCTTTTTGGTACTGAAGGAACTTAAACATCACTCATAATACACGTTTCTCGTAATGTTCTTTCGTTTCCCAAACATAAGGTTCTTTGCATGTATTTAAGCGTTTTTATAAATAACATGATCAAAAACACTCAAAATACATGTATTTGGTAATGTTATTCTGTTTCTCCATAAAATGTATTTTGCATGCGTTTTAGTGTTTTGGTATGTAAGGAGCTCAAAAACACTTAAAGGCAAGTTCTTGGTAAAATTTTGTTTTATTCCCATGTAATGTGATTGCCCTGGTTTTTAGTGCTTTTTTGCGTAACACGCTCAAAAACACTGAAAAGACATGCAAAGCCTCCCATATGAGGAAATTAAAGACCTTACCAGAAATCTGTCTGAGTTTTTTTCAGCATGTTAGGCACCAAAACGATAAATAATAAGGAACTCACTCTATGTGGGAATCCAAAAGAAAATCACTGAAAACGTGTCTTCTCAATGTTTTACGTAGAAAAACGCTAAAACTAATACAAACCAATCAATATTAAGAAGCAGAAAAACATTACTAAAAATGTATATTTTCAGTGTTTTTGAGCTTGTTACCTACAAAAAAAAAAAAAAACATGAAAAATGATACAAAGCACTCTATATTGGGAAACAAAGGGACATTGCGAGAAAAGTATATAATGAATGTTTTATAGTTGAAAAGAACCACAAAGCAAAAAACGCAAAAACTCATGTATATGCTGAAACTCATGAATAACACTCTTAATTGAGAAACAGAGCAACCTTACTAAATGCGTGTCAAAAACACTAGAAGGCAAGTTCTTCGTAAAAGTTGGTTTTATTCCCATGTAATGTGATTGTCCTGCTTTTTAGTGATTCATTGCCTAACACGCTCAAAAACACTCAGACACTTTTCTGGTAATGTCATTTTTTTCCCATATAAAGCTAGTTTCACATGGAATTTGGGGTTTTGGTAACTAAGAATGTAAAAAAAAAACACTCAAAATACATGCATAGAGTAAGGTTGTTCTGTTTCTTCATTAAGAGTGTTATTCATGAGTTTCAGTATTTTGGTATCTTAAAAATTTCTCCATACAGTCGAGTTTTTGTGTTTTTTGCCTTGTGATTCTGGTGAAACCATAAAATACTCATTATACACGTTTCTCGTTATTTCCCTTTTTTTTTCCTTATATAGAATGCTCTGCATCTTTTTTTGCGTTTTTTTTTTTATGTAACAAGCTCAAAAACACACAAAATATACTTTTTTGGTAATGTTATTCTATTTCTTCATATTGGTTGGTTTGCATCCGTTTTAGCGTTTTTCTACATAAATCTTTTAAAAGACACGTTTCCAGTAATTTTGATTTGGATTTCCATATAGAGTGACTTTCATATTATTTATCGTTTTGGTGCCTAACATGCTTTTTGGTGCCATTTGCTTCCCAATATATAGAGTGCTTTCCATCCATTTTCTTGTTTTTTGTAGGTAACAATTTCAAAAACACTCAAAATATACCTTTTTGGTAATGTTATTTTATTTCTACGTAAAACACCGAAAAGACACGTTTTCAGTAATTTTGTTTTGGATTCCCGTATATATTGATTTCCTTGGATTTTATCGTGTTGGTTCCTAACATGCTGAAAAACACTCATAAGACAGTTTTCTGGCAAAGACGTTTAATTTCTCTATATAGGTGGCTTTGCATGCACTTTAGGGGTTTGGTACATAACGGTTCGAAAAAAAAAAGCTAAATTTAACTTTTTTGATAATGTACTTATTTCACAATCATAATTTCCTGAATTTTGCCCAAATTTTGGCATCTCGGTACCTGTGAAGATGAATAAGAAAGAAAAAAAAATATTACATTTTTTTATTTATTTATTGTTTCTCAATAAAGAGTGTTTTTTTTTTTGTGGCTTTTAGCTTTTTGGTAATTAATGAACTTAAAAATACTCATAATACACGTTTCTCGTAAACTCCTTTCGTTTCCCAAAAATAGTGTTCTTTGCATGTATTTAAGCGTTTTTTTGGTAACATGATCAAAAACACTCAAAAAACATGTTTTTGGTAATGTTATTCTGTTTCACCATAAAGAGTGTTTTGCATGCGTTTTAGTGTTTTGGTATATAAGGAGCTCAAAAACACTTGAACGCAAGTTCTTGGTAAAAATTCGTTTTCTTCCAATGTAATGTGATTGCCCTCCTTTTTAGTGCTTTATTGCCTATCACGCTCAAAAACACTAAAAAGACACTTTTCTGTTAAAGTCATTTTTTTTCCCACAAATTTATTTCCGCATGCAATTTGGGGTTATTGGTAACTAAGAATGTGAAAATTACTCAAAATACACGCATTTATTAAGGTTGTTCTGTTTCTCAATTAGGAGTGTTATACATGAGTTTTAGCATTTTTGTATCTAGCAAACCTCTCCATATAGACGAGATTTTGCGTTTTCTGCCTTACGGTTCTTTTGAACTATAAAACACTCATTATACACTTTTTCTTTTAATGTGCTTTGCATCAATTTTCGCGTTTTTTGTAGGTAACAAGCTGAAAAACACTCAAAATATACCTTTTTAGTAACGTTTTTTCTATTTCTTGATATTGGTTGCTTTGCATCCGTTTTAGCGTTTTTCTACGTAAAACACTGAGAAGACACGTTTTCAGTAACTTTGTTTTGAATTCCCATATAGAGTGAGTTCCTTATTATTTATCGTTTTGGTGCCTAACATGCTAAAAAAATCACTGAAAACACAGATTTCTGGTAAGGTCGTTTAATTTCCTCATATAGGAGGCTTTGCATGCACTTTAGGGTTTGGTACATAACAGTCCAAAAAAAAAGCTGAAATTAACTTTTATTATAATATTCTTTTATCATATGATTGCCATCTCCGTACATATGAATATGAATAACAAAAAAAAAAAATTCCTATTTTCTTATTTTATTTATTTATTTATTTTTATTTTATAAATAAAGAGTGTTATTTGTGGGTTTTAGCTTTATGGTACTTAAGGAACTTAAAAAACACTCAAAATACACGTTTCTTGTAATGTCCTTTTGTTTCCCAAACATAATGTTCTTTGTATGTATTTAAGCGTTTTTATAGATAACATGATCAAAAACACTCAAAATACATGTTTTTGGTAATGTTATTCTGTTTCTCCATAAAGTTTGTTTTGGATGCGTTTTAGCGGTTTGGTATATAACGAGCTCAAAAACACTTAAAGGTAAGTTTTTGGTATAAATTGGTGTTATTCCAATGTAATATGATTGCCCTGGTTTTTAGTGCTTTATTGCCTATCACGCTCAAAAGCACTTAAAAGACACTTTTCTGGTAATGTCATTTTTTTTCTCACATAAAGGTTGTTTCGCATGCAATTTGGGGTTTTGGTAACTAAGAATGTCAAAAGCACTCAAAATACACGCATTTAGTAAGGTTGTTCTGTTTCTCAATTATGAGTGTTATTCATGAGTTTCAGCATTTTGGTATCTAGGAACCAAAAACTCGTGTATACGAGTTTTTGTGTTTTTTGCCTTTTGGTTCTTTTGAACTAAAAAAAAAACTCATTATAAACTTTTCTTGCAAAGTCCTTTTGTTTTCTAATATAGAGTGCTTTGCATCAATTTTCGCGTTTTTTGTAGGTAACAAGCTCAAAAACACTCAAAATATACCTTTTTGGTAATGTTTTTCTATTTCTTGATATTGGTTGGTTTGAATCCGTTTTAGCGTTTTTTACGTAAAACTCACACAAAAAAAAAACACCAGCAATTTTGTTTTGGATTCTCCATATAGAGTGAGTTCCTTATTATTCATCGTTTTGGTTCCTAACATGCCGAAAAACACTAAACAAATAGTTATCTGTTAAGGTCGTTTAATTTCCTCTTATAGGAGTCTTTGGATGCACTTTAGGGTTTGTTACATAACAGTCCGAAAAAAAAATTAAAATTATCTTTTTTGATAATTTTCTTTTATCATATAATAGCCCTGAATTTTTCCAGAATTTTGGCATCTCGGTACCTATAAAGATGAATAACAAAAAAAAAAATGCTATTTTTTTATTTTCTTACCTTTTTTTCTATGGGTTTTAGCTTTTTGGTACTTAAGGAACTTAAAAACACCTATAATACACATTTCTCATAGTGTCCTTTCGTTTCGCAAACATAAGGTTGCATGTATTTAAGCGTTTTTATAGATAACATGATCAAAAACACTCAAAATATATGTTTTTGGTAGTTTGATTCTGTTTCTCCATAAAAGGTGTTTTGCATGCGTTGTAGCGTTTTGGTATGTAATGAACTCAAAAATACTTAAGGGCAAGTTCTTGTTAAAAGTTGTTTTTATTTCTATGTAACGTAGTTGCCCTGCTTTTTAGTGCTTTATTGCCTAACACGCTCAAAAACACTCAAAAGACACTTTTCTGGTAATATCATTTTTTTCCCACATAAAGCTAGTTTTGCATGGAATTTGGGGTTTTGGTAACTAAGAATGTGAAAAAAAATTCAAAACACAGGCATTTAGTAAGGTTGTTCTATTTCTTAATTAAAAGTGTTATTCATGAGTTTCAGCATTTTGGTATGTAAGAAACTTTTCTAATACACGCATTTGGTAAGGTATTTCTGTTTTAAAATTAAAAGTGTTATTCATGAGTTTCAGCTTTTTGGCATGTAAGAAACTTCTTTATGTACACGAGTTTTTGAGTTTTTTACCTTGTGGTTCTTCTCAAACTTACACGTTTCTTGCAATGTCCTTTTCTTTGCCAATATAAAGTGCTTTACATCCATTTTTGCATTTGTTGTAGGTAACAAGCTCAAAAACACATCAAAATATATCTATTTGGTAATGTTATTGTATTTCTTCATATTGGTTGATTTATATCCGTTTAAGCGTTTTTCTACGTAAACCACTGAAAAGACACGTTTTCAGTAATATTGTTGAAATTGCTGAAAACAATCAAAAGACAGGGTTCTGGTAAAGTCATGTAATTTCCCCATATAGGTGGATTTGCATGTACTTCAAGGTTTGCACATAACTCCGGAAAAAGCTAATAATTTTTTTTTATAATGATTTTTTTTATAAAATTTCCATGAATTTTGCCAGAATTTTGACATCTCGGTACCTATGAAGATGAATAACAAAAAAAAAAAAAATTCTCTCTATAAAGATTGTTATTTGTGGGTTTTAGCTTTTTGGTACTTACGGAACTTAAAAACACTCATAATACATGATTTTCGTAATGTCCTTTTGTTATACAAACATAGGGTTCTTTACGTGTATCTAAGCGTTTTTATAGGTTACATGATCAAAAACACTCAAAATATATGTTTTTCGTAATGTTATTCTGTTTCTTCATAAAGGGTGTTTTGCATGCGTTTTAGCGATTTGGTATGTAAGGAGTTAAAAAAACTCTTAAAGGCAAGTTCTTCGTAAAAGTTCGTTTTATTCCCATGTAATGTAATTGTTCTGCTTTTTATTGCTTTGTTGAATATAACGCTCAAAAACACTAAAAAGACACTTTTTTGGTAATGTCATTTTTTTCCCACATGAAGGTAGTTTGGCATGTAATTTGGCATTTTCGTAACTAAGAATGTAAAAAACACACAAATTACACAATTTGGAAAGGTAGTTCTGTTTATCGATTAAAAGTTTTATTCATGCATTTCATCATTTTGGTAGGTAAGAAATTTCTCTATATACACGAGTTTTTGCGTTTATTGCCTTGTGGTTCTTTTAAAACTATAAAACACCCATTATACAGGTTTCTCGTAATGTCCTTTTGTTTCCTAATACAAAGTGCTTAACATCCATTTTTGCATTTTTTTGTAGGTAAGAAGCTCAGAAACACTCAAAATGTATCTTTTTGGTAATGTTATTCTATTTCTTCATATAGGTTGGTTTGCATCCGGTTTAGCGTTTTTCTACGTAAAACACTGAAAAGACACGTTTTCAGTAATTTTCTTTTGGATTCACATATTGAATGACTTCCATATTATTTATCGTTTTGGTACCTAACATGCTGAAAAACACTGAAAAGACAGGTTTCTGATAAAGTCGTTTAACTTCCCTATATAGGTGGCTTTGCATGCACTTTAGGGTTTGGTACATAACAATCCGAAAAAAAAAGCTATAATTAACTATTTTAGTAATGTTCTTTTTTCCACATAAATTCCCTGAATTTTGGCAGAATTTTGGCATCTCGGTACCCATAAGGATGATTAAAAAAAAAAATCTTTTTTTTTTTTTTGGTTTATTATTATTTTTTTCTAAATAAAGAGTGTTATTTGTGGGTTTTAGCTTTTAGGTACTGAAGGAACTTAAAAAAACACTCATAATACACGTTTCTCGTAATGTCCTCTCGTTTCCCAAACATAACGTTCTTTGCATGTATTTAGGCTTTTTTATAGATGACATGATCAAAAACACTCAAAATACATGTATTTGGTAATATTATTCTGTTTCTCCATAAAATGTATTTTGCTTGCGTGTTAGCGTTTTGGTATGTAAGGAGCTCAAAAACACTTAAAGACAAGTTCTTGGTAAAATTTGGTTTTATTCCCATGTAATGTGATTGCTCTTCCTTTTAGTGCTTTATTGCGTAACACGTTAAAAAACACTCAAAAGACATGAAAGGCCTCGCATATGAGGAAATTAAAGACCTTACCAGAAATCTGTCTTTTGAGTGTTTTTTCAGCATGTTAGGCACCAAAACGATAAATAATAAGGAACTCATTCTAAGTGGGAATCCAAAAGAAAATTACTGAAAACGTGTCTTCTCAGTGTTTTACGTAGAAAACTAATGAATAACACTTTTAATTTTGAAACAGAAATACCTTACCAAATGTGTGTATTAGAAAAGTTTCTTACATACCAAAATGCTGAAAATCATGAATAACACTTTTAATTAAGAAATAGAACAACCTTACTAAATGCCTGTGTTTTGAGTTTTTTTTTTCATATTCTTAGTTACCAAAACCCCAAATTCCATGCAAAACTAGCTTTATGTGGGAAAACAAATGATATTACCAGAAAAGTGTCTTTTGAGTGTTTTTGAGCGTCTTAGGCAATAAAGCACCAAAAATCAGGGCAATCACATTACATGGGAATAAAAACAACTTTTACCAAGTACTTGCCTTTAAGTGTTTTTGAGCTCATTACATACCAAAACGCTAAAACGCATGCAAAACACCTTTTATGAAGAAACAAAATAATATTACCAAAAACATATATTTTGAGTGTTTTTGATAATGTTATATATAAAAACGCTTAAATACATACAAAGAACCTTTTGAGCGTATCAGGTACCAAAACGCTAAAATGCATGGAAAAACACTCTATATAAGAAAACAAAACATTATAAAAAATGTGTCTTTTCAGTGTTTTTGAGCTTCTTACTTACCAAAATGGTAAAACGCGTGGAAATGGAGAAACAGAACAGCTTTACCAAAAGTTCTGAGTGTTTTTCAGCTTGTTAGGTAAACCTGATATAAGAAACCGAAACGATATTAACAGAAAGGTGAACTATGAGCCTTTCTTAGCTTCTCATGTACCAATGCTCTTAAACACGTGAATACCACACTATATGGAGAAACAAAACATAATAAAAAAAACGTGTATTATGATTCATTATCCTCATATTAGATACCAAACATCAAAATGCACACGAAGCACCCTATATGACGAAAAAGAACGTCATTACCAAAAATGTGCATTATGAGTGTTTTTGGGCTTGTTATTTACCAAAACACTAAAGTGCATGCAAAAAAACTCTATATGGGAAAAGCAAAGAACATTACGTGTGTTTGTGTTTCTTTTTTTTTTTTATACACATGGAAAACACCTTTATGGAGAAATAGAACAACTACTAAAAACGTGTATTTTTAGTGTTTTCAGGTTTTTAGGTACCAAAAGGTCAAAATGTATGCAAAGCACCCTCTCTGTGATATCGGAATGACATTACCAAAAACTTGTCATTTGGGTGTTTTTAAGCATATTAGGCACCAAAACGCTAAAAAGCGTGGAAAACACTATATGGGGAAACAAAACAACATTATCAAAAGCCTGGCTTCGGGTGTTTTTTGAGCTTTTACTTATCAAAACGCTAAAACGCGTGCAAAACACCCTTCATGAAGAAACAGAACATTACCAAAAACAGAAGTTTTGAGTGTTTTATTTTTAGCTGGCTAGGTACCAAAAAGACGAAACGATATTAACAAAAAAAAAGTGTATTATGATTGTTTTTCAGCTTCTTTTGCACCAAAACGATAAAACAAGTGAAAGGCACTCTATATGGCGAAACATAACAACATTGCCAAAAAACGTGTATTATGATTCTTTTTGAACTTATAATGTATCAAAACGCTAAAGTGCATGAAAAGTACCCTATATTTAAAAAAATAAACAACATTACCAAAAACGTGTCTTTCGAGCGTTTTTTTTTTTAGCTTATTTACCAAAACGCTGAAACGCATACAAACATCCTTTATAGATAAACAGAACAACATTTCCAAAAACGTGTATATTGAGTGTTTTGAGATTGTTACATACCAGAACGCCAAAATGCATACATAGTGACGAAACAACATCACCAACAAAGTATCATTTGGGTGTGTTTCAGCGTATCAGTCATCAAAACGCTAAAAAGCATAGAAAACACTCCATATGAGAAAACAAAACAATATTATAAAAAAAAAAACGTGTCTTTTGAAATTCTTTGAGCTTATGAACTAAAATGCTAAAACGCGTTCAACACACCTTTTATGGAGAAACAGAACAATATTACCAAAAAAGTGTTATGTGTGTTTTTGACCTCGTTAGGTACCAAAACGACAAAATGAATTCAAAGGAACCGATATGTGGAAACGAAACGATACTAACAGAAACGTATATTAATAGTGTTTTTCATCTACTTAGGTAATAAAACGCTAAAACAACTGTATAGGATTTTATATGGAGAAACAGAACATTACAAAAAAAAAAAAGCGTGTATATTGAGTGTTTTTAACTTGTTAGGTACCAAAACGCCAAAGTTTCTCTATGAAGGATGTTTTGCATGCGTTTTAGCGTTTTGGTACGTAAGATGCTGAAAAACACTTAAAAGACACGTTTTTGGTAATGTTATTTACCTTTTCCGTATAGGGTGCTTGCATGCACTTAAGGGTTCTGGTACCTTACAAGCACAAAAACACTCATAATATACGTTTCTGGTAATGTTGTTCTTTTCTGCATAGACGGTGCTTTGTATGAATTTTGGTGTTTTGGTACCTAATGTGGGAAAAACACTCATAATATATGGCAATATTATGTTTCTCCATATGTGCTATTCACGTCTTTTAGCGTTTTGGTACATAAGAAACTGAAAACTTCTCAGAATACACTTTTTTGTTAATATTCTTTCATTTCCAAATATCAGGTAATTAACATGTATTTTGGCGTTTTGGTACCTAACAAGCTGAAAAACACTCGAAACATCTGTTTTTGGTAATGTTGTTCTGTTTCTCTGTAAATGGTGTTTTCCACGCGTATTAGCGTTTTGGTACGTATAAAGCTCAAAAATACTCAAAAGACACGTTTTTAATAATGATGTTTTGTTTTCCCTTACAGAGTGTTTTTCATGCTTGTTTAGCGTTTTGGTGCCTAATATGCTCAAAAACACTCAAAAGACAAGTTTGTCGTAATGTTTTGTTACACCAAATGAGGTGCTGTGCGTGCATTTTGGCGTTTTGGTTCGTTTTTGGTAATGTTTTATTATTTTAGCTTATAGGGATCTTTGCATGCATTTTATCGATTTGGTACCTAACAAGCTCAAAAATACTGAAAAGATACGTGTTTGGTAATGTTGTTTTCTCTTCACATACAAGGTGGCTTGCATGCAATTTTGGGTTTTGGTACCTAACAAGCTAAAAGACATTTAATATACATTTTTTTTTCAAATAGAGCGTGCTATACATTTGTTTTAGCGTCTTGTTACCTAAGAAACCTAAAAATACTCGTAATACATGTTTCTGTTAATATAACGATATTAACAGAAACGTGTATTATGAGTATTTTTAGCTTCATATGTAACAAAACGCTAAAACAAGTTTATAGCACTCTATGTGAAGAAAGAAAACAACTTTAAGAAAAAACGTGTATATTGAGTTTTGTTTTTTTTTTAACTTGTAGGTACGAAAACCCGAAATTGCATGCAAGTCACTTTACATGGGAAAAGAAAACAACATTACCGGAAACGTGTCTTTTTCAATTGAAAGATGTTTCAGCGTTTTATTACGTAATAACCGGAAACAAAACATTCAGACTACACGTTTTTGGTAATGTTATGTTTATTATTATAGGCTGATTCTTATGCATTTTGGCGCTTTGGTACCTGAAAAAGGGAAAATTACTCATAATACACGTTTTTGGTTATGATGTCCTGTTTCTCTTTATACAGTGTTATTTGACCGTTCTGGTAGATAAGTTGAATAAACGCTCATAATAACACCTAAGAAAAAAAGTTTTTTGGTAATATTGTTGTTTTTTCTTCATGTATGGTGCTTTGTTTTCATGTTGAAGTTTTGGTACCTAACATGGTGAAAAGTCACAATACACGTTTTTAGTAATGTTGTTTTATTTCTCCATATAGAGAGCTATTCACGTCTCTCAGCGTTCTGATACATATGAAACACTCATAGTACACTTTTATATCAATATCGTTTCTTTTCTCCATATAGGGGACTTTGCCTGCATTTTGGCGTTTTGTTACCTAACATGCTCAAAAACACTCAAAACACACACCTAATATTGTTGTTTCTCCATAAAGGGTTTTTTGGACGCGTTTTAGCATTCTGGTACGTTAGAAGCTCAAAATCACTTAAAAGACACGTTTTTTTTTTTTTTTTTATATTGTATTATTTTCCCGTATTAGTTGTTGACTCATTTCTGGTAATTTTGTTTCGTTATTCAGTATAAGGTGCTTTGCATGGATTTTGGGGGGTTTGATATCTAATAAGCTCAAAATTCTCAAAATACATATTCTTGGTAATGTATTGCTCTGTAAACGTTTTTTTTTTTTTTTCCCATATAAGGTGCTTGCATGCACTTTGGCGTTTTAGTACCTAGCAAGTTAAAAAAAGATATTTAATATACATGTTTTTTGACAATGTTGTTCTGTTTATCCATATAGTGCTATAAAATTGTTTTAGTGTTTTGTTACCAAAAAACTAAAAAAAATAATTATAATGTACGTTTCTGTTAATACTGTTTCGTTTCCACATATCGCGTACTTTGCATGTAATTCTGCGTTTTCTTACCTAGCAATACTCAATACATACGTTTTTGCTAATGTTATTATTATTTTTTTTTTTTCACCATAAAGAGTTTGTTAATCGTGGTACTTAAGGAACTCAAAAACTCTCAAAAGACACGCTTTTGGTAATGTTTTGTTTTCCCATACAGAGTGTTTTCCATGTCTTTAAAGTTTTTCTTTTGCCAGATACAATAAAATACACGTACCTGGTAATATCGTTTTGACACGTACCTGGTAATATCGTTTTGTCACGACAAATGGGTTGTTTTCCATGCATCTTGGCGTTGTGTAACTAACAAGCTGGAAAACAGTTAAAACACAAGTTTTCCGTAATATTGTTTTGTTTCTCCATAAGGGGCGTTTTAGCTTTTTGTTACCTAAGACGCTGAAAGACACTCAAAAGACACGCTTTTGGTAATGTTCTTTTCCATATACGGTGCTTTGTATGCAGTTTGACGTTTCAGTACCTAACAATCTCAAATACACTCATAATACACTTTTTTGGTGATGTTCTGTTCCTTCATATAGGTTGCTTGGTATACATTTAGGCGTTTTCGTAACTAACTTGAGGAAAAACACTCATAATGCACGTTTTTTATAATGTTCTGTTTCTTCCTATACAGTGCCATTCACGTGTTTTAGCATTTTGATGTAAAAGAAGCTGAAAAATCCTCACATGGTTATTTGCATATATTTTGGAGTTTTCGTACCTAACAAACTTTAAAAAAACACTCAAAACACTAGTATTTGGTAAAGTTGTTCTGCTTCTCCATAAATGGTCTTTTGCAATTATTTTAGCGTTTTGGTGCGTAAGAAGCTCCAAAACATTCAAAAGACACGTTTTTTATTATGTTCTTTACCTTTCCCATATAAGGAGTTTTGCATGTACTTTTACGTTCTGGTACCTAACAAGCTCAAAAACACTACGCTTTTGTTAACTTTCTTTCATGTAGGGTGCTTTGTATGCATTTTGGCGTTTTGGTACCTAACGTGGGTAATGTTGTTCTGTTTCTCCACATAGAGTACTATTCACTCCTTTTAGCGTTTTGGTACATAAGGTGAAAAAGACTCACAATCAACATTTATGTTAATATCGTTTCTTTTCCCCATGTCGGGTACTTTGCATGCATTTTTATTCAATTTAGTCCAAAAAAGCTCAAAATAACTCAAAACACACCTTTTTACTGATGTATTTCTGTTTCTCCATAAAATGTCTTTTTTGACGCGTTTTATCGTTTTGGTATTTAAGAAGCTCAAAACACTGAAAATACACGTCTTTGATGATGGTGTTTTGTTTTTCTTTATAGAATGTTTTCCGAGCTTTTTAGCGTTTAGTGTCTCATACGCTCAAAAACACCTATATGACACGCTTCTGGTAATGTCGTTTCGTTACCCCATATAGGGTGGTTTCCATAAATTTCAGCGTTTTGGTACCTAATAAGATAAAAAATTCTGAAAACACACTTTTTTTTGGTAATGTTGGTATTTTTCTCCATAAAAGATATATATATATATATATATATATATATATATATATATATATATATATATATATATATATATATATATATATATATATATATATATATATATATATATATATATATATATATATATATATATATATATATATATATATATATATATATATATATATATATATATATATATATATATATATATATATATAAAAACATCACGAAAAACATATTTTCAAGTGTTTTTGAACTTGCTACATACGAAAACGCTCATTATCATGCAAAACACACTTAATGGAAAAAAAAACAAAATAACATCACCAAAAATGTGTATTTTAATGTGTTTTTAGCATTGTTTAGCAGTAAAACGCCGAAATGCACCGTATATGAGGTAAGGAAACGAGATTTAAAACAATCGTGTCTTTTGGGTGTTTTTGAGCGTGATATCAGAACGCTAAAAAGTATGGTTTAGGGTTTTGGTGCCTAACACGCTCAGAAACACTGAAAAGACACGTTTCTGGTGATGTCGATTTTTTTCCCCGAAATGGGAGGCTTTGCATGCATTTTGGCCTTTTCGTACCTAGCAATGTTTTCCTTTGAGTGTTTTTCATGCGTTTAATACTTTTGATACCTAAGAAACTCAAAAAACACTCATAATAAACGTTTCTCGTAATTTTTTTTCGATTCCCCGTAAAGGGTATTTTCCATACATACTGGCGATGTTATACGTAACAATCTCAAAAACACTCAAAAACTTAATTTTGGTAATGTTATTCGATTTCTTCATAAAGGGTGCTTTGCATACATTTTTGCGTTTTGGTATGTTCTCTAAAACACTGAAAAGAAATTTTTTTTTATAATTTTTTGATTTTCCAAATGGACTGCTATCCATGCGTTTTAGCGTTTTGGTTCATATCACACTCAAAAACACTTAAAAGACACGTTTTTTAAAGTGTTTCTTTTCCCCATATAAGGTGCTTTGCATGCATTTTGGGTTTTTGTTATCTAACAATGTGAAATACACCCAAACTCCTCGTTTTTGGTAATGTTCTGTTTCTCTATGTAGAGTTCCATCCTCGAGATTTTGCGTTTTGTTATTCAAAAACAGTCATTATACACATTTGTCAAATTGTCTTTTAGTTTCCCAATGTAATGTATTTTGCATTTTCTTTTTTCTTTTTTTTTTTTGGCATTTTGGTACATCATAATGTAAAAAAAAAAGTCTCAAAATAGTCGTTATAGGTAATATTTTTTTTTTTCTGTTTCTCCATATAAATGCTATTCATACGTTTAAGTGCTTCGGTACCTAAGAGACTAATAAGCACTTATACGTTTCTTGTAATATCATTTGTTTCCCATATAGGATAATTTGCATGCATTTTGGCATTTTTGGACATAATTTCCAAAGCACTGATAATACACGGTTTTGGTAATGTTATTCTCTTTCCTCAAACAGGGTGTTTAGGATGCGTTTCAGTACGTAAGAAGCACAAAAAAAAAAAAACTGAGAAGATACATTTTTGGTAATGTTTTATTTTTCATTTATAGCGTGATTTCCATACATTTTAGCATTTTGGTGGCAAAAACACTGAAAAGACACGTTTCTGTTGGTCATTTCGTTTCTCCATACTGACTGATTTGCATGCATTTTGCCATAGCTGTAACTAACAATGTGAAAAAACACTCAAAATACAAGTTTTTGGTAATGTTTCTCCAAATAGAGTGCTTTTCACGCGTTTTTGCGATTTGGTAACTAATAAGCTAAAAATAAAATATTATGCACATTTCTCATAAAGTCTTTTCTTTCCCCATATAGAACAGTCTGCATGCTTTTTGGCATTTTAATATCTAACGAGCTCAAACACACTCATAATGCACTTTTTTCCTAACATTGTTCTAACATTTTTTTTTTAAATAACCTGCTTTTAAGGCATTGATTGTGTGATTTTTTTTTTTTTTTTACCTAACAAGGTGAACGTAACCTAACACCTTGTTAGGTTACGTTTTTTTGGTAATGCTGTTCTGTTTCTCCACTTAGAGTGCTTTTCAGGCATTTAAGTGGTTTGGTACCTAACGAGCTCAGAAACACTTATAAAACATTTCTTTAATAGCAGTTTGTTTCGCATATAGATAATTTTGCCTCCATTTTGGCTTCTTTGTACATAATACGATGAAAACACTGAAAATACACATTTTTGTTAATGTTATTTTGTTTCTCTATAAAGGGTGTTTTGCATGCTGTTTAGCGTTTTGGTACGTAAGAAGTCCAAAACACTCAAAAGACACATATTATTTGGTTATGGTGTTTAGTATTCCATTATAGGGTGCTTTCCATGTATTTTAGCGTTTTGGTGCTTAAAACGCTCAAAAAAAAAAGAAAAAAAAAGAAAACAATGAAAAGACACGTTTCTGGTAATGTCTTTTCATTTTCCCATATAAAATGATTTGTATGCATTTTTTTTGTGTTTTGGTACCTAACAATGTAAAAAAAACAAACTTTAAAAATAATCGTTTTTGGTAATGTTTTCTCTCTCTCTCTCTCTCTCTCTCTCTCTCTCTCTCTCTCTCTCTCTCTCTCTCTCTCTCTCTCTCTCTCTCTCTCTCTCTCTCTCTCTCTCTCTCTCTCTCTCTCTCTCTCTCTCTCTCTCTCTCTCTCTCTCTCTCTCTCTCTCTCTCTCTCTCTCTCTCTCTCTCTCTCTCTCTCTCTCTCTCTCTCTCTCTCTCTCTCTCTCTCTCTCTCTCTCTCTCTCTCTCTCTCTCTCTCTCTCTCTCTCTCTCTCTATATATATATATATATATATATATATATATATATATATATATATATATATATATATATATATATATATATATATATATAGTGCTATTTACCCGTTTTAGAGTTTTCGTATCTAAGAAACTCAAAAACACTCATATCAGACGTTTCTCGTAATGTCGTTTTGTTTTCCCATATAGGGTGCTTTGCAGGCATGTTGGCGTTTTGGTACCTAACAATGTAAAAACACTCAAAACACTCATTTCTGTTCTCATTACTGTTCTACTACTCCATATAAAATGCCAATCAATCGTTCTAACCTTTTGGTACCTAAGGAGTTTAGAAACACTTATAATACACGTTTCTTGTAATATTGTTTCGTTTTTCATATGGGATATTTTGCATGCATTTTGGTGTTTACGTAACATGCTCAAAAACTTGAAGTTACACGTTTTTGGTAATGTTATTCTGCTTCTCCATAAACGATGTTTTGCATGCATTTTAGCGTTTTGGTGCGTAAGAAGCTCAAAAACACCCAAAAGACACGTTTTTGGTAATGTTGCATTTCACTACATTGGTAATGCATTGGTAATACATTCCAATATACGGTGACTTCCATAGATTTTAGCGTTTTGATTCCTAAAATTCTGATTAACACTGAAGGGCATGTTTCTCTGGTTATGTAATTTTTTCCCCATATAAAGTGCTTGGTATGGAATTTAAGATTTGGTACCTAACAATGTTAACAACGCGTTTTTGCTAATGTTCTGTTTCTACATATAGAGAGCTGCTATTCACGCATTTTAACGTTTTGTTTACTAAAAATGTCAATAACACTTATAATAATACATGTTTTTGGTAATATCGTTTTGTTTTAACATTATAGGGTTTTTATTGCATGCGTTTCCACTTTTCTGTGCGTAAATATATATACATATATATATATATATATATATATATATATATATATATATATATATATATATATATATATATATATATATATATATATATATATATATATATATATATATATATATATATATATATATATATATATATATATATATATATATATATATATATATATATATATATATATATATATATATATATATATATATATTTTTTTTTTTTTTTTTTTTTTAATGATGTTTTGTTTTTGCGTGCTTTCCGTGCTTTTTAGTTTTTTGGTGCATAATATGTTCAAAACACCCAGATGACACGTTCCTTGTTATATCGTTTCATTACCGTTAAATAGAGTGCTTTGCATGCATTTTTTACGTTTTAGTACCTAACAATCTTAAAAAAAAATTCAAAACACACGTTTTTGGCAATGCTGTTCTATTTCTACATGAAGGGCGCTTTGCATGCGTTTTAACGTTTTAATATGTAATATGCTGAAAAAAAACAAAGAAAAGATACTTTTTTTTTAGTATTGTGTTTTCTTCTTCTATAAAGGGAATTTTTGCATACACCGGTGATTTGGTACCAAACAAGCTTAAAAAAAAGAAAAGAAAAAAAAAAAAACTGAAAAGACACGTTTTTGGTAACGTTGTTTTCTTTTACCATTAAATGTGTCGTGCATGGAATTTGGCCTTTAAGTACATTCATTATACACGTTTTTTTTTTCTTTTATGTTGTTTTGCTTATCCATATAGAATGCCATAAACTTGTCTTAGCCTTTTCTCACCTAAAAATCCGAAAAAAAAATTCCTAACACACGTTTCTGTTAATATCGTTTCGTTTCCTCATATCGGTTCCTTTGCTTGCATTTTTGGCGTTTTGTTAACTAACAAGCTAAAAAAAATGAAAAAAAAATTTTTGCTGGGTTTTTTTTCCCAATAAAAGGTGTTTTGGACGCGATTTAGCGTTTTGGTACGTAAGAAACTAAATAAAAAACACTCAAAAGACACGTTTTTCATAATGTTTTGTTTTAAAATATAGATTGTTTTCCATGCTCTTTATCGTTTGTTGCCTAATATGCTCAAAAACACGCATGTAACATGTTTCTGGTGGTGTCGTTTCCTTAACCCAAATAAGTTGCTTTGCGTGCATTTTGGAGTTTTGCTAACTAGCTGTAAAACACTTATAACACAGGTTTGGTAATCTTGTTCTGTTTCTCCATAAAGGATGTTTTGCATGCATTTTAGCGTTTTGATACGTAAGAAGAAAAACACTCAAACGACACGTTTTTTACAATGTTGTTTGTTTTCCCGAAATAGGGTGATTTGCATCCACTTTAGCGTTTTGGTAAAAATAAGCTAGAAAATACTCAGGTTTCCTGTAATGTCATTTCGTTACCCCAAATAGAGTGCTTTACGTGCATTTTGGCGTTTTAGTACCTAAAAAGCTGGATAACACTCAAAATACACATTTTTGGTAATGTTCTATTTCTCCATAAAAAAAAAGCGCTTTGCATGCGTTATAGCGATTTGGTACGCAAGAAGTCGTAAAACACTCAATAGACAAGTTTTAGTAATGCTCTTTTCTTTTCCCATGAAGGATGTTTTGCATGCACTTTGGCGCTTTTGTACCTAACAAGCTCAAAAAACTTTTAATACACGTTTTTGGTTAATGTTGTTCATTTTTTTCTTCATGTAGAGTTTCTTCATGTATGTATTTTGGCGTTTTCGTACCTAACATGAGGAAAAACACTCATAGTACACGTACATTACATAGTACATTACAACATAGGTAATGTTGTTCTGCTTCTTTATATATGGTTCTTTGAATGCATTTTCGAGTTTTAGTATCTAATATGTGGAAAAACCCTCATAATACAAGTTTTTCATAATGTTACTCCGTTTCTCCATATAGAGTGTTATTCATGTATTTTAGCATTTTCTTGCATAAGAAGTTGAAAAGACATAACATTTCTGTTAAAATCGTTTCTTTTCCCAATATCTGGTAATTTGCATGCATTTTGGTGTTTTGGTACCTAACAAGCTCAAAAACACTGAAAAGAAATATTTTTTGCTGATGTTTTTGTTTCTCCATAAACGGTGTTTTGGATGCGTTTTAGCAGTTTGGTGCGTAAGAAGCACTCAAATGACACGTTTTTAATTAAGCATTTTTATTTTTCCATATAGAGTGTTTTCCACGATTTTTTTTTTTTTTAGCATTTGATGCCTTATATAATAATAATAATAAAAAGCACGTTTCTGGTAATGTTATTTCCTTACCCCAAATAAGGGGATTTGCATGCATTTTCGGGTTTTGCTTCTTAACTTTGTGGAAAAAATAAAAAACTCATGATTTTGTTAATGTTGTTCTGTTTTTCCATAAGTGGTGTTTTCCACGCATTGTAACGTTTTGGTACATAAGAAGCAGAAAACACAAAAGTTTTTTTTATAATGTTGTTTGGTTGTCCCAAATACGGTTCTTTGCATGCACTTTAGTGTTTTATTAAGTAACAAGCACAAAAATAATAATATTTTTTTCATTTCCCAATATCATTTAATTTGCATGCATTTTGGCGTTTTAGTACCTAACAAGTTCAAAAACACTCAAAATACCAGTTTTTGGTAATGATGTTCTGTTTTCCCATTGAGTTTTTGAGCGTTTTAGCGATTTGGTACGTAATAAGCTCAAAACACTCAAAAGACACGTTTTTGATAATGTTGGTTTCTTTTCTTTTCCGGTAATATAAGTTTTATATTCTTTTTACCCTTTTGGTGTCTAATATGCAAAAAAAAAAAAAATCAAATGGGGCGTTTCAGGTAATGTCGTTTCATTACACAAAGTAGGGTGTTTTACATGTATTTTGTCGTTTTGGTACCTAATAAGCTGAAAAACACTCAAAACACACGTTATTTGTCAATAAAGACGTTTTGCATGCGTTTTAGAGTTTTCATACGTAAGAAAATGAGTAAAAAAAAAACATTCATAAGAGTTTTCGGTAAAGTTCTTTTCTTTTTCAATATAGATTCTTTTGCATGCAGTTTGGCGTTTTGGTACCTGACAACCATAAAGAGAATACATGTTTTTTTGGTAATATTTTTTTTTTTTGTTTTTTGGTAATATTCTTCTGTTTCTTCATATAAGGTACTTTGTATGTATTTTGGAGTTTTAATATTTAACATCGGGGAAAAAAAAATCTCATAATAAACGTTTTTGGTAATGTTGTGTTTCTCGATATTGACTGCTGTTCATGTATTTTAGAATTTTGGTAAAAAAGAAGCTTAAAAAAAAACAACAATAATAATGCACTTTTCTGTTAATATCTTTTCGTTTCCCGAAGTTGGGTAGTGTTTTCTTTTTTCCATATAGAGTTTTCCATACTTTCTAGCGCTTAGATTAAAAACATACTGAAAAACACCCAAATGACACGTTTTTGGTGATGTTCCGTTATCCCAAACAGGGTGGTTTGCATGCATTTTTTGGTTTTGCTATATAACAAGATGAAAAACACTTAAAACACACGTTTTTAATAATGTCGTCCTGTTTCTTCACATATGCTTTATATGCGTTTTGCCGATTTGGTATGTAATATAGGGATAAACATTCATAATACACATTTTTGGCAATGTTCTGTTTCTCAATGCAGACTGGTATTCACAAGTTTTAGCCTTTTGGCACATAAGAAGCTGAAGAAAAGCTCATAATACTTGTTTTCGTTAATATCGTTTAATTTCTAAATATCATGTGATTTGCATGCATTTTTGCATGCATACTCAAAACACCCGTTATTTGGTTATGCTATTCTGTTTCTCCATAAAGGGTATTTTGCAAACGTTTTAGGGTTTTGGTGCATCAGAAGCTCAAAAAAAAAAAAAAAAAAATCAAGACATTTTGATAATGTTTTGTTTTCCTATGTATAGTGTTTTCTATGCTTTTTTTTTTTGCGTTTTTGTGCCTAATATGGTCAAAAACACCCATATGACACGTTTTTTGGTAATATCGTCTCGTTGTCCAAATTAGCGTGCTTTGCAAGCATTTTAGCGTTTTGATCCTAACAAGCTGGGAAACACTCGAAACATACGTTTTTGGTAAGGCTGTTCTGTTTCTCCATGATGGATGTTTTACATACGTTTTTGTACCTAAGAAGCTGAAAGCATTAAAAACACACGTTTTAGGTAATGTTTTATTTCTTTTCCCATATAGTATGCTTTGCATGCACTTTGACGTTTTGGTACCTAAGAAATTCGAAAACACTTATAATATACGTTTTTGGTAAGGTTGTTGTAATTCTTTTTATAGGGTGCATTGTTTGCATTTTGGCGTTTTGAAATAACTGGAAAAACTCTCATAATACACGTTTTATGTAATGCTGCTTCTCCATATAGAGTGTTTTGGGGTTTTGGTATCATAATACACATTTCTGTTAGAATCGTTTCGTTTCCCCATATCGGGCCCTCTGCATGGATTTTGGCGTTTTGTTATCTAAGAACCTCAAAACAATTAAAACACACTTTTTTTGCTAATGTTGCATTAATGCATTTTAGCGTTTGATGGTTAATACGCTCAAAAACACCTCAATTACACGTTGTTACCCCAAATAGAGTGGTTTGCATGCATTTTAACGTTTTGTTATTTAATAAGCTGAAAAATCTCAAAGTACACGCTTTTGTAAAAAAAAAAAAAAAAATTCCCCATAAAGGATGTTTTGAATGCGTTTTAGCGCTTTAGTACGTAAGATAAAAACAAAACAAAAAACACTCAAAAACATGTTTTTATTTATTTATTTTTTTTTTTTTTACATATAAAGTGCTTTGCATATAAAAACACTGAAAAGACACCTTTTTAGTAATGCTGTTCTCTTTTCCCATATAAAATGCCTTGCATGAACAGTTGCGTTTTCGTACCTAAGAAAATAACACGTTTTTTGTAGTGTTTTTCTGTTTCTCCCTATAGATTACTATTCATATGTTTTATCGGTTTGTTACCTAAGAAGGTGGAAAATACTCATAAAACAAAATTATGTTAATATCGTTTCGTTTCCCCATATCGGGACATTTGCATGCATTTTTGCGTTTTGGTACCTATTAAGCTGGAAAACACTTATGTTATGGGTAAAGTTTCCCCATAAAGGATATTTTGCCCGCGTTTTATTGTTTTGGTACGTTTTTTTTTTTTTTTATGTAGGAAGGATACTGGCCAAGGGCAACAAAAATCTAGTAAAAAAAAATGCCCACTGAAATGCCAGTCCCATAAAAGGGTCAAAGCAGTGGTCAAAAATTGGATAAGTGTCTTGAAACCTCCCTCTTGAAGGAATTCAAGTCATAGGAAGGTGGAAATACAGAAGAAGGCAGGGAGTTCCAGAGTTTACCAGAGAAAGGGATGAATGATTGAGAATACTGGTTAACTCTTGCGTTAGAGAGGTGGACAGAATAGGGGTGAGAGAAAGAAGAAAGTCTTGTGCAGCGAGGCCGCGGAAGGAGGGGAGGCATGCAGTTAGCAAGATCAGAAGAGCAGTTGGCATGAAAATAGCGGTAGAAGACAGCTAGATATGCAACATTGCGGCGGTGAGAGAGAGGCTGAAGACAGTCAGTTAGAGGAGAGGAGTTGATGAGACGAAAAGCTTTTGATTCCACCCTGTCTAGAAGAGCAGTATGAGTGGAACCCCCCCAGACATGTGAAGCATACTCCATACATGGACGGATAAGGCCCTTGTACAGAGTTAGCAGCTGGGGGGGTGAGAAAAACTGGCGGAGACGTCTCAGAACACCTAACTTCATAGAAGCTGTTTTAGCTAGAGATGAGATGTGAAGTTTCCAGTTCAGATTATAAGTAAAGGACAGACCGAGGATGTTCAGTGTAGAAGAGGGGGACAGTTGAGTGTCATTGAAGAAGAGGGGATAGTTGTCTGGAAGATTGTGTCGAGTTGATAGATGGAGGAATTGAGTTTTTGAGGCATTGAACAATACCAAGTTTGCTCTGCCCCAATCAGAAATTTTAGAAAGATTAGAAGTCAGGCGTTCTGTGGCTTCCCCGCGTGATATGTTTACCTCCTGAAGGGTTGGACGTCTATGAAAAGACGTGGAAAAGTGCAGGGTGGTATCATCAGCATAGGAGTGGATAGGGCAAGAAGTTTGGTTTAGAAGATCATTAATGAATAATAAGAAGAGAGTGGGTGACAGGACAGAACCCTGAGGAACACCACTGTTAATAGATTTAGGAGAAGAACAGTGACCGTCTACCACAGCAGCAATTGAACGGTCAGAAAGGAAACTTGAGATGAAGTTACAGAGAGAAGGATAGAAACCGTAGGAGGGTAGTTTGGAAATCAAAGCTTTGTGCCAGACTCTATCAAAGGCTTTTGATATGTCCAAGGCAACAGCAAAAGTTTCACCAAAGTCTCTAAAAGAGGATGACCAAGACTCAGTAAGGAAAGCCAGAAGATCTCCAGTAGAGCGGCCTTGACGGAACCCATACTGGCGATCAGATAGAAGGTTGTGAAGTGATAGATGTTTAAAAATCTTCCTGTTGAGGATAGATTCAAAAACTTTAGATAAGCAGGAAATTAAAGCAATAGGACGGTAGTTTGAGGGATTAGAGCGGTCACCCTTTTTAGGAATAGGTTGAATGTAGGCAAACTTCCAGCAAGAAGGAAAGGTAGATGCTGACAGACAGAGCTGAAAGAGTTTGACTAGGCAAGGTGCAAGCATGGAGGCACAGTTTCGGAGAACAATAGGAGGGACCCCATCAGGTCCATAAGCCTTCCGAGGGTTTAGACCAGCGAGGGCATGGAAAACATCATTACAAAGAATTTTAATACGTGGCATGAAGTAGTCAGAGGGTGGAGGAGAGGGAGGAACAAGCCCAGAATCGTCCAAGGTAGAGTTTTTAGCAAAGGTTTGAGCAAATAGTTCAGCTTTAGAAATAGATGTGATAGCAGTGGTGCCATCTGGTTGAAGTAGAGGAGGGAAAGAAGAAGAAGCAAAGTTATTGGAGATATTTTTGGCTAGATGCCAGAAATGACGAGGGGAGTTAGATCTTGAAAGGTTTTGACATTTTCTGTTAATGAAGGAGTTTTTGGCTAGTTGGAGAACAGACTTGGCATGGTTCCGGGCAGAAATATAAAGTGCATGAGATTCTGGTGATGGAAGGCTTAAGTACCTTTTGTGGGCCACCTCTCTATCATGTATAGCACGAGAACAAGCTGTGTTAAACCAAGGTTTAGAAGGTTTAGGACGAGAAAAAGAGTGAGGAATGTACGCCTTCATGCCAGACACTATCACCTCTGTTATGCGCTCAGCACACAAAGACGGGTCTCTGACACGGAAGCAGTAGTCATTCCAAGGAAAATCAGCAAAATACCTCCTCAGGTCCCCGCAACTAGCAGAGGCAAAACGCCAGAGGCACCTTCGCTTAGGGGGATCCTGAGGAGGGATTGGAGTGATAGGACAAGATAAAGATATGAAATTGTGATCGGAGGAGCCCAACGGAGAAGAAAGGGTGACAGCACAAGCAGAAGGATTAGAGGTCAGGAAAAGGTCAAGAATGTTGGGCGTATCTAAAAGACGTACTCGTAAGAAGCTGAAAAATACTCAAAAGTCACGTTTATTTTAATGTTTTCTTTTTCCCAAATAGTGTTTTATATACTATTCTGCGTTTTGTTGCCTAATACGCTCAAAAACACCCAAATGACACGTTTCTGGTAAAGTTCTTTCGTTACCCCAAATAGGGTGTTTTGCAAGCATTTTGGAGTTTTGGTAAATACCAAGCAAGAAAAAACTCGAAACACATGATTTTGGTCATGTTGTTCTGATTTTCCATAAAGTGTGTTTTCCATGCGTTTTAGCGTTTTGGTACGTAAGAAGCTAAAAAGGAAAAAAAAAAAACTCTGATAAGACACGTTTTTGGCAATGTTCTCTTCTTTTCCCATATCGGGTGGTTTGCATGCACTTTGGAATTTGTGGTACCTAACAAGATCAAAAATATTCATGATACACGTATTTGGTAATCTTTTTTTTTTTTCATAGAGTTCTTTGCATGTATTTCGTCGTTTTGGTACGCAATATGGGGGAAAACTCATAATAAACGTTTTTGGTATTGTTATTCGGTTTCCCCATATAGATTGATATTCACAAGTTTTAGCCTTTTGGCACATAAGAAGCTGAATAAGGCTTCTAGCGTTCTAGCGTTTTGCTACATAATCTGTAAAACAATCATAAAACACTTTTGTGTTAATATCGTTTCGCTTCCCAGTATCAGTTAATTTGCATGCATTTTGGCGTTGTGTTACCTAACAAGCTCAAAACTTTCAAAACTTCCGTTTTTAGTAATGTAATTCTTTTTCCTCATACAGGGTATTTTGCACGCGTTTTAACTCTTTGGTACGTAAGAGGCTCAAAAAGCCTCTTACGTACCAAAAAGTTAAAACGCGTGCAAAATACCTCAAAAGACACTTAAAAGACACTTTTATAATAATGCCCTTTAGCGTTTTGGTACCTAACAACCTCAAAAATACTCAATACACATTTTTGGTAATGTTGCTTTATTTCTTCATATAGGGTGCTTTGTATGCATTTTTGCATTTTGGTACCTAATATGAGGAAAAACACTCATAATAAAAGTTTTGGTAATGTTCTATTTCTCTATATAGAGTGCTATTCACGTGTTTAAGCGTGTTGGTACATAAAAAGCTGAAAAACACTCATAATAGATGTTTCTGTTAATATCGTTTTGTTTCCCAATGTCCGGTGATTTTCATGCATTTTGGTGTTTTATTACCTAACATGCTCTAAAAAAAATCTCAAAGTACACTTTTTTGCTAATGTTTTTTTCTGTTTCTCCATGAAGAGTGTTTTGTATGCGTTTCAGTGTTTTGGTAAGAAGCTGAGAGATACTCAAAACACAAATTTTTTGTAATGTTTGCTTTTCCCGTACAGGATGCTCTGCATGCACTTTAGCATTTTGATACCTAACAAGCTCAAAATTATTGTTAATACACATTTTTAGTAATGTTATTTTATTTCTTCATATAGGGTGCTTTGTATGAACTTTACCGTTTTGGTACCTTACAAACTCAAAAATATTCATAATACACGTCATTGGTGATATTGTTCTATTTTTTCCATATATTGTGCTATTCACGTGTTTTAGCATTTTCTTACCTATGAAGTTCAAAAACACTTATAATACATATTTATGTAATATCGTTTCGTTTCTCAGTATGTATTGCATGTATTTTGGCGTTCTCGTACCTAACAAGCTCAAAACTTTCAATACATCTGTTTTTGGTATTGTTGTTCTGTTTCTTCATAAATGGTGTTATCCATGCGTTTTAGCACGTTTGGTACGTAAGAAACTCAAAAAAGTTTCAAAAGACACATTTTTAATAATGTTACTTTTCCCAAAATGGAGTGTTCTCCAAGGATTTAATCTAATATGCTCAAAACTCTTGAATGACACGTTTCTGTTAAAGTCATTCCGTTAGCCGATTGAGGGTGTTTTGCATGCTTATTGGTGTTTTGTTACCTAAGGAGCTTAGAAACTCTAAAAATGCATGTTTCTGGTAATGTTCTTTTTCTCCATAAAAGTTATTTTCTATGCGTTTTTTCTTACGTAAGGAACTAAAAACAAAACATTCAAAATTGACGTTTTTAATAAAGTTGTTTTCTTCCGATATAGGGTACTTTGCGTGCAGTTTGGCGATTTAATACCTTTGAAGGCAACCCCCCGAAAAAAAAAGACACTTTTATAATAATGTATTCTTTTCCCATAGAAGGTGTCTTGCATTCACTTTGGGATTTTGGTCCCTAAGAAGCTCAAAACAATTAAAATCCATGTTTTTGGCAATATTGTTATGTATCTCAATATACAGTGGACGTGTTTTAGCATTTTGGTACGTAAGAAGCTAAAAAACAAACACCCAAATGACAAGTTTCTGGTAATGTCGTTCTGTTACCCGATAGACGGTGTTTTACATCCATTTTCGCATTTTAATATCTTTAATACCTTGAGCTGGTTAGGTATCCATGCAAATCACATGATATTTGGAAATTAAAGGATAATAACGAAAACGTGTATTATGAGCTTTTTTCAGCTTATTATGTACCAAAAAGGCTAAAACTTGTGAATACCAGTCTGCATTGAGAAACGGAACAACATTATTAAAAATGTGTATTATGAGTGTTTATCCCCATGTTAGATACCAAATCGGCAAAACGCATATAAAGCATATATGAAGAAACAGAATGACATTACTAAAAACGTGTGTTTTAAATGTTTTTCATCTTGTTATATGGCAAAACCAAAAATAATGCAGGCAAACCACCCTGTTTGGGATAACGGAACAACATTACCACAAACTTGTCATTTGGGTGTTTTTCAGTATATTAGTAATCAAAGCGCTAGAAAGTATGGAAAACACTCCATATGGGAGAACAAAACCTTACCCAACTTTGGGAAACGAAAAAAATATTAACAGAAAAGTGTATTATTAATGGGTTTTTTTTTAGCTTCTTTTTTTTTTACCAAAATCCTAAAATACATGAACAACAGTCAATATCGAGACACACAACATTACCAAAAACGTATATTATGAATTTTTTTTTCTGGTAATGTCGTTCTTTTACCCCATAGACGGTGTTTTGCATCCATTTTCGAATTTTAATACCTAAGAATCTGAAAAAACACCCAATATACACGTTTTTTTTGGGGGGCAATGATGTTCTGTTTTCCATAATTGGTGTTTTGCATGAGTTTTAGTATTTTTTTCTTTTTTATGTAGGAAGGACACTGGCCAAGGGCAACAAAAATCTAACAAAAAAAAATGCCCACTGAAATGCCAGTCCCATAAAAGGGTCAAAGCAGTGGTCAAAAATTGATGAATAAGTCTCTTGAAACCTCCCTCTTGAAGGAATTCAAGTCATAGGAAGGTGGAAATACAAAAGCAGGCAGGGAGTTCCAGAGTTTACCAGAGAAAGGGATGACTGATTGAGAATACTGGTTAACTCTTGCGTTAGAGAGGTGGTGAGAAAGGGGTGAGAGAAAGAAGAAAGTCTTATGCAGCGAGGTCGCGGAAGGAGGGGAGGCATGCACTTAGCAAGATCGGAAGAGCAGTTAGCATGAAAATAGCGGTAGAAGACAGCTAGCTATGCAACATTGCGGTGGTGAGAGAGAGGCTGAAGACAGTCAGTTAGAGGAGAGGAGTTGATGAGACAAAAAGCTTTTGATTCCACCCTGTCTAGAAGAGCAGTATGAGTGGAATCCCCCCAGATATGTGAAGCATACTCCATACATGGACGGATAAGGCCCTTGTACAGAGTTAGCAGCTGGGGGGGTGAGAAAAACTGGCGGAGACGTTTCAGAACATCTAACTTCATAGAAGCTGTTTTAGCTAGAGATGAGATGTGAAGTTTCCAGTTCAGATTATAAGTAAAGGACAGACCGAGGATGTTTATTGTAGAAGAGGGGGACAGTTGAGTGTCATTGAAGAAGAGGGGATAGTTGTCTGGAAGGTTGTGTCGAGTTGATAGATGGAGGAATTGAGTTTTTGAGGCATTGAACAATACCAAGTTTGCTCTGCCCCAATCAGAAATTTTATAAAGATCAGAAGTCAAGCGTTCTGTGGCTTCCCTGCGTGATATGTTTACCTCCTGAAGGGTTGGACGTCTATGAAAAGACGTGGAAAAGTGCAGAAAAATTACCAAAAAGTGTATGATTAGAGTGTTTCCTACCTTGTCATGTACAAAAACACCAAAATCCATGCAAAAGACCCTATTTGAGGAAACGAAACGATATTAACAGGAATGCTTTTTATTAGTGGTTTTTAGCTTCTTAGATAATAAAATGCTGAAACACACGAATAGCACCCTGTATGGAAAAACAAAACAACATTACCAAAAAACGTTTATATTGTATCTTTTAAAACTTGTTACATACCAAAATTCAATGAGAGGCATATGGGAAAAGGAAACATTACCAGAAAAGTGTCTTCTGAGTGTTTTTGAGCTTTTTTGGTACCAAATCGCCAAAGTGTTTGCTTAAGTACCATATATGGGAAAAGAAGACAACATTATTAAAAACGTGTCTTTTGAGTTTTTTTTTTTTCAGTTTCTTTCATATCAAAACTCTAAAACGCATTCCAAACACACTTTATTAAGGAAAATAATAACATTACCCCAAACGTGCATTTTGAGAGTTTTTGATCTTAATAGGTACCAAAATGTCAAAATATATGTAAAACATCCTATTTCACCATACAGATTACCATAAACATGTTTTTATTTTATGCGTAATAGGCACTAAAACGATAAAAAAAAAGCATGGAAAACACCCTACCCTAATCAAACAATATTATAAAAAAAAAAAAAACAGGTCTTGTATGTGTTTCTGAGCTTCTTACATAAGAGCTTCTTATATAAGACCCCAGAAGGCATGCAAGGTATTTTATACAGGGAAAGGAAAGGATTTTAACAAAAACGTGTTATTTTGTGTTTTTTGAGCACATTATGCTCCTAAACACTAAAAAGAATGCAAAATACTATATATGGGGGAAAATGACTATGAAAAACGTGTCTTTTGAGTGTTTTTGATCTTCTTACGTACTTAATAGCTAAAACGCGACTGAAACGATTTTTATATAGAAACAGAACATTAGCAGAAAGGGTATTTTGAAAGTTTAGGTAAACTTTTAGGTAAAGCTTTTAGGTAAAAAAAAAAAAAAACGCCAAAATGTATGCAAAGAACACGCGGGATATGGGGAAACGAAATTATATTAAAAGAAAAAGTGTATTATGAGTATTTTTTTAGCTTCTTACGTACCAAAATGATAAATCACATGAATAGATCTCTATATGGAGAAAAAGAACGAGTATTTATACTGTTTGTCCTCATGTTAGGTACAAAAACGTTAACATACATACAAAGCAGCCTATATAAAGAAACATACCAATATTACCAAAGAATTTGTATTACGGGTATTTTTGAGAAAAAAATGAAAAAAGTTACTCTTTTGAGTGTTTTGAGCTTCTTACGTACCAAACGCTAAAACACATGCAAAACAGCTTTTATATAGAAACAGGACAACACTTTTTGAACTTCCTAGTTACCTAAACGCCAAAATACATGCAAATCACCGTCTATGGGGTAACAAAACAGCTTTACGTGAAATGTGTCATTTGGGTGTTTTTGTTTAAAAGAATGGAAAACACGCTAAATAGGAAAACAAAACATTATCAGAAACGTGTCTTTTGTTTTTAAGCTTATGGACCAAAATGTTAAAATGCGTCCAAAACACCCTTTATTTAGAAACGGAGCAAAATAAAAAAAAAATGCGTTTTTTGTGATTTTGAATATGTTAGGTACCAAAAAAAAAAAAAGCCAAAGCAAAGTACCCGATATAAGGAAATGAAACGATATTGACAGAAAACTGTGTCAAGAATCTTTTCCAGTCTCTTACGTACTAAACCTCTAAAAAACGTGAAGAACACTCTATATCGAGAAGCAAGAACTTTACCAAAAACAGGTTTTATGAGATTTTTTTTCCAAATGTTAGGAAACAAAACGCCAAAATGCAGACAAAGCATCCGGCATTAAGAAACGTATTATCAAAAACGTGTCTTTTGAGTGTTTATGAGCTTCTTACGTATGAAATCGGTAACACGCGTGCAAAACACCTTTTATGGAGAAACAGAAAAAAAAAAAAAAATTACAAAAAACAGGTGTTTTGATTTTTTTTTCTTAGCTTTTTAGTAAAAGATCGAAACGCATGCAAAGTACTTGATATGAGTAAATGAAACATTATTAACGGAAACGTGTATTATGCGTCTTTTTCAGCTTCTTGGGTAACAAAACGCTAAAACAAGCGTATAATACTCTATGCGGAGAAACAACATTACCAAAAAGCGTGTATATCGAGTGTTTTTTTTTTTTTTTACTTGTTAGGTACTCAAACGCCCAAGAGCATGAGAGGCACCTTAAATGGGAAAAGAAAACAAGATTACCAATAACGTCTCTTTTGGATGTTTATCAGCTACTGACAAACCAAAACGCTAAAACGCATACAAAACGCCCTTTATTGAGAAACAGAACAACATTACCAAAAAAAAACGTGTGCTTTGAGTGTTTTCCAGCTTGTTATAATCAAAATTTTCAAAATATATGTAAAGCACCCTATTTCGGGCAACGAAACGACATTCCCGGAAACGTGTTGTTTTGTTACTTTTAAGCATAGTAGGCACCTAACGCTAGAAAAAAAGAAAAAAAAAAGACATGCAAAATACTCTATATAGGAAAAGAAAACAACTTTATCAAAAAAACTTTTTTTGAGTGTTTTGAGCTTATTACGTACCGAAACTCTAAAATGCGTCGAAACCACCCTTTATTAAAGAAACAGAAGAACGTTAGGAAAAAGGTGTGTTTTGATTTTTTTCTTGAGCTTATTAGGTAATAAAACGCCAAAATTCATGCAAAATACCTTATATAGGGAAACGAAACGATATTAACGATATTCCCCATGTCAGGTACCAAAACGAGAAAATACATACAAAGAATCCTAAATGAAGAAACAGAACAACATTACCAATATCGTGTGTTATGAAAATTTTGGAGCTTGTTAGGTACCAAAATGACAAAGTGCAAGCAAAGCACCCTATATGGGAAAAAATAAAAAAAAATTTTTTTTTTTCTATTTCTTATGTACAAACACGTTAAAACGCATACAAAATAACGTGTAATGGAGAAACAGGACAACATTGCCAAAAACGTGTATTTTGAGTGTTTTTGAGCTTCATAAGTACCAAAATGCCAAAATACATGCAAAGAACCCTCGATGCAGTAACGGAACGATATTACCAGAAAATTGTCATATGGGTTGTTTTGGGGTATATTAAGCACCATATCGCTGAATTTTTTTTTTTTTTTTAGCTTCTTACGAACTAAAACGCTCAAACGCGTGAAAAATAACTTTTTTTTATGGAGAAACAACATTTGTATTGAATGTTTTTCAGCTTTATTAGATCGGAAAACACCAAAAAAACATGCATATTACCCGATATTAGGAAACGAAACGATATTAACAGAGAAGTGCATTATGAGATTTTCACCAAAACTCAAAAATATATGAATAACATTCTATATAAAGAAACAGAATAACGTTACCAAAACGTGTTTTATGAGTTTTTTTTTCGCAATGTTAGATAAAAAAAACTCCAAAATGCATACAAATCACCCTATCGAGGAAACAGAACATTACCAAACACGTGTATTATGAGTGTTTTCCCCTATGTTAGGTACTAAAACGCCAAAATGCATACAAAGTAGCCAACATGAAGAAACAGAACAAATTTATTAGAAAATAAAATATTGTGAGTGTTTTTGTGCTTGTTAGGTACCAAAACGCTTAAGTGCATGCAAAGCACGCTATATGGAAAAAATAAAGAACATTCTTTTGAATGTTTTATTTTTTCTGCTTACGTACTAAAACGTTAAAATGCATGCAAAACGCCATTCAAGAGGCAAGTAGAACAACATTACGAACTTGTGTGTTTTAAGCGTTTTCCATCTTGTTAGGTACAAAGACGACAAAATGCATGCAAAATATCCTATTTGGGGTAATAAAACGATTTTACCAGAAACGTGTCATTTGGGTGTTTTTTTTTTCTTTTTTAACATGAAAACGCTGATAAGAATGGAAAACACTATACATGGGAAAATAAAACATAATCAAAAACGTGTCTTTTGCGTGTTTTTGAGGTTATTACGTACCAAATCTCTAAAACGCTCCAAAACAATCTTTATGGAGGAACAGAACATTACCAAAAACGGGTGTTTTGAGTGTTTTCGATCTTGAAAGGTACCAAAACGCCAAAATGCATGCAAATTACCCGATATTTTGAAATAAAGCGATATTAACAGAAAAGTTTATTAAGAGTGTTTTTTGAGCTTGTTATTTACCAAAACGATAATGTGTATGCAAAGCACCCTATTTGAGAAAAGCAAACTTATTGTTGTTATCTTATTATTATTATTATTATTATTATTATTATTATTATTATTATTATTATTATCTTATTGAGAAACCTAACAACATTACCGAAAACGTGTGTGTGTTTAGTATTTTCCAGCTGGTTAGATACTAGAACGACATTTACAGAAAACGTGCCATTTGGATGTTTTTGAGCATATTAAGCACCAAAACTCTAAAACGCATGAAAAATACTCTACATGGGAAAACAAAATAACATTATCATCGTGTGTATTTTGAGGGTTATCTTCTTATGTACCAAAACGCTAAAACGCGCGAATATTTATATATATGGAGAAACAGAATAATTTTACCAAAAACCTACTGTGAGTGTTTTTCTTTGTGTTTAGGTACCAAAACCCCAAAATGCATACAAAGCACTCATACAAATTGCTTCATATGCATTTTGGATACAAAAACGTGCGTTATGATTTTTTTTAAGCTCGTAACATACCAAAAAAGTTAAAACATGCGAAACGCTCTTTATGGAGAAACAGAGCAACGTTGCCAAAAACGT
Source organism: Scylla paramamosain (assembly GCF_035594125.1). Taxonomy (NCBI): domain Eukaryota; kingdom Metazoa; phylum Arthropoda; class Malacostraca; order Decapoda; family Portunidae; genus Scylla; species Scylla paramamosain. Next base: position 7,168,484 of record NC_087168.1, read on the forward strand.
GTTTTGAGTTTTTTCTTCTTTTTTTTCCAACATGCTGGGTACCAAAATAACAAAACACATGCAAAGCATCCTATTTGAGGTAACGAAACGGCATTCCCAGAGATGTGTCATTTCTGTGTTTTTTGAGCATATTAGCAACAAAAAAAAAGCTATAAAAACATTGAAAACACTCTTTATCAAAAACACGCCTTTTGAGTGTTTTTGAGCTTCTTCCGAACATAAAGGTTAAAACAGTGTAACACTGTTTATAGAGAAACAGAACAACATTACCAAAAAAATGTGTTTCTTCATTGTTTTTGGGCTTCTTAGGTAACAAAACACCAAAGCCCATGATAATCACCCGATATGGGGAAACGAAACGATATTAGCAGAAACGTGTGTTATAATTGTTTTTCAACTTCTTCAGTAACAAAACGCTAAAAACACGTGAATATCACTATATTGAGAAACAGAACAGCATCATCAAAAACTTGTATTATGAATGCTTTTCTCAATGTTAGAAACCAAAATGCTAAAATGCATATAAAGCACCCTATAAGAAGAAACAGAATAATATTACAAAAATGTGTATTATGAGTGTTTTTACCAAAACGCTAAAGTGCATGCAAACTCCCAATAAGGCAAAAACAAATAACAATAACAAAAACGTGTCTTTTCAACGTTTTTCAGCTTCTTAGTACCAAAACGCGAAAACGCATACAAAACGTTGTTTATGGAGAACCAGAAGTACATAACCGAGAATTTGTCTTTTCATTGTTTTCCAACTTGTTGGGTACCGAAACGTGAAAATGCATGCAAAGCACCCTATTTGGGTAGCGAATCGACATCACCAGAAACGTGTAATTTGTGTGATTTGAGCATATTAGGCACGAAAACGCTAGAAAGCAAAGGGAAACAAAGCAACATTATCAACAACGTGTCTTTTAAGAAATCTTAAGCTTCTTACGTACCAAAACGCTAAAACATATGTAAAACACCCTTTAAGGTGAAACAAAACTATATTAAGAAAAACGTGTGTTTTGAGAGTTTTGAGCTATTTAGGTAACAAACGCCAAAATGCATCCAAAGTATCCGTTACTGGGAAACGAAACGATATTAACAGAAACGTGTGTTATAAGTGTTTTTCAACATTATTGATACCAAAACACTAAATTACGTGAATCGCTCTCTATATGGAAAAATAGAACAACATTACCAAAGACGTGTATTATGAGTGTTTTCGCCATGTTACGTACTAAAACGTCAAATGCAGACAAGCACCCTATATAACAAAAAAAAAAAAAAAGATTACTAAAATGGTGTATTATGAGTGTTATTAAGATTGTTAGGTACCAAAACGCCAAAATGCACGCAAATTACCCTATATTTGAATAGCAAACAACAATACCAAAAACATCTTTTCAGTAGTTCCAGCTTATTAGATACCAACCCTCCAAAATATATACAAATCACCCTATCCGGGGTTAGAACACGACATTCCCAGAAACGTGTCAAAAGGGTGTTTTTTGAGGATATTAGGCAACAAACGGTAAAAAAGGAAGAAAAACATTCATTACAAAATATCAAAACTGTGTATTTTGTGTTTTTTTTTTACTTTAAGCTTCTTACGTACCAAAACGCTAAAACACGTGTTAAATACCCTTTACAGAGAAACTGAACAACATTACCAAAAACGTATGATTTGTGTGTTTTCCAGATTGTTAGGTTTAGGTATTAAAATGCCAAAATGAATGATTTGATATATCTAAAGGAAACGATATTAACAGAAACGTGTATTATGAGCGTTTTTTTAGCTTCTTATGTACCAAAACGCTAAAACACATGAATAGGAATCTATAAGGAGAAACAGAACAACATTATATATATAAAAAAAAAAAAACATTTATTATGGGTGATTTTCTCTATGTTAAGTGCTAAAACGCCAAAATGCATACAAAACACCCTACATAAAGAAATCAGAACATTATCTAAAACGTATATTATAAGTGTTTTGAGCTTGTTATTTACCAAAACGCTAAAAGTGCATACAAAAAATCCTTCATGGAGAAAGAAAAAAGTTGCAAAAAAAGACCATATTGAGTGTTATTGAGCTTCTTAGCTATCAAAACTGCAAAATGAATGAAATCACCATTTTAGTAGCCGAACGAGATTACCAAAAAAAAAACAGCTCTTTTTGAGTGTTTTTGAAAATCTTATGTACCAAAAAGCTCTATATTGAAAAAGAAAACAACATAACCAAAAACATGTATTTTTAGTGTTTTTCAGCTTCTTACGTACCCTTTATAGAGAAACAGTAAAAAAAACATTGCATAAAACGTGTTTATTGAGTGTTTTGAGCTTCTTATCTACCAAAACTGCAAAATGCATGCAAAGCACGGAGCGACATTACCAGAAAGATATTTTTGAGTGTTTTTGAGCTTCTTATGTATCAAAACGCTAAAGCGCGTGGAAAGCACGTTTTATGGGGATACATTACAAAAAAAAAAAAAGTGTGATTTGAGCGACTTCCAACTTGTTAGGAACCAAAACGTGAAATTCAATGAAAATATCACGATATTGGATAAAAAAAAAAAAAGGATATTGAAAGAGTATTATGAGTATTTTAAGCTTCTTAGGTAAAAAAAAAAAAAAAAAAAAACGTCAATAGCACACTATATCTAGAAACAAAACAACATTACTAAAAACGTCTTTTATATGTTTTTGAGCTTCTTAGGTGCTAAATCACCAAAGTGCATGCAAAGCACCCTGTATGGAAAAAAAAAATATATATATATATATATATATATATATATATATATATATATATATATATATATATATATATATATATATATATATATATATATATATATATATATATATATATATATATATATATATATATATATATATATATATATATATATATATATATATATATATATATATATATATATATATATATATATATATATATATATATATATATATATATATATATATATATATATATATATATATATATATATATATATATATATATATATATATATATATATATATATATATATATATATATATATATATATATATATATATATATATATATATATATATATATATATATATATATATATATATATATATATATATATATATATATATATATATATATATATATATATATATATATATATATATATATATATATATATATATATATATATATATATATATATATATATATATATATATGTTAAAAAAATGTGTCGAGTGTTTTTCAGCTTACGTACTAAAACGGTAAAACGCATGGAAAACACTGTTTGTGGAGAAAAAAAAATACAAACAATGTGTATTATCAGCGTAATAAGTAGTAAAACGCCAAAATGCATGCAGAGCGCCCTATATGAAGTAACGAAACGACATTTCCAAAAACGTGTCATTTAGGTTTTTTTTTTTTTTAGGGTATTAGGCACCAAAACGCTAAAAAAAAAAAAACATCGAAAATACCCTATATAGGAAAACGAAACAACTTCAACAAAAACGTGTCCTTTGTGTGCTCTTGAGCTTCTTACGTACCAAAACGATAACAATTTATGAAAAAAAAACAGAACAATATTAGCAAAAAACGTGTGTTTGAGTGTTTTTGAGCTTGTTAGATAACTAATCGCCAAAATGCATGCAAAGTTTCAGATATGGGGAAAAGAAAAGATATTATCGCTGTTTTTCAGCTTCTTATGTAACGAAACGGTAAAACACGTAAATAGCATTCTATATGAAGAAACAGAGCATCATTACGAAAAACGTGTATTATGGGTGCTTTTCCCCATGTTAGGGACCAAAACGCCAAAATACATATAAAGCACCCAATGTGAAGAAACAGAACGACATGATTACAAACATGTATTATGAATATTTTTGAGTTTGTTAGTTATCAAAACGCCAAAGTACATGCAAAGCATCCTATAGAAGAAGAGAGAGAGAGAAAAAAAAAACATTACCAAAAACATATCTTTTGAGTTTTTTCAGCTTCGTACGTACCGAAACTCTAAAAGTGATGCAAAACGCACTTTACTGAGAAATAGAAGATTAACAAAAACGTGTGTTTTAAGTGTTTTTAAGTTAGTTAGGTACCAAAACGACAAAATGCATGTAGAATACCTTGTCTGGAGTAACTAAAAGATAGTACCTGCAACGTGCCATTTGGGAATTTTCGAGCAAATTAGGCAACAAAAAGCTAAAAAGCATGGAAATAGCTCTATATGAGAAAAGAAAACATTGTCAAAAACGTTTCTTTTTAGTGTTTTTGAGCGTACAAAACGCTAAAATGTGAGCAAAGAAACATTTATGGGAAACTTTAGCAAAAAATTCTTATTTCAGTGTCTTTTAACTTGTTAGGTACTAGACCCCATATTGCATGCAAAGAACCCTATTTAAGGAAACGAAACGATATTAACAGAAACGTGTATTATGAGTGTTTTTATTTTTATTTTTTTATATACCAAAACGCTAAAACACGTGAATATTACTCTATATGAGAGAAAAAAAAAAACTAACAAAACCAGTAGCAAAACCACCAGAAACTTGTCATTTAGGTGTTTTGAGCGTATTAGGCAGCAAAACGCTAAAAAAGCAAGGAAAACACCCTATATGGAAAAACAAGATAACATTAACAAAATCGAGTGTTTTTGAGCTTCTTACGTACCAAAACGATAAAAAGTGTCCAAAACAATATTAGCAAAAACGTATGTTCTGAGATATTTTTTTAGCTTGTTAGGTAACAAAACTCCAAAATGTATGCAAATACCCTATGTAAATGTAATGCAAATACCCTATATAGGTAAAAGAAACGATATTAACATAAAGGTGTATTATGTCTTTTTCAGCTTCATAGATACCAAAAGTCTGAAACACGTGAATAATACTATATTTGCAAAAACAAAACAACATTACCAAAAGCGTACTTTATGAGTTTTTTTTCCCCATGATAGGTACCAAAACGCCTAAAAGCATAGTGAACACCATACATAAAGAAACAGACCAACATTACGAAAAACTTGTATGCTGAGTGTTTTTGAGCTTGTTAGATACAAAAACACCAAAGTGCATGCAAGAGAACCTGTATAGGAAAAGCAATCAATATTAACAAAAACTTGTCTTTTGAGTGTTTTTCAGTTTCTTACGCACTAAAACTCTAAAACGCATGAAAAACACCCTTTATGGAGAAAGAGGACAACATTACTATAAACGCGTGTTTTGAGAGTTTTCCCGATCATTAGCTACCAAAACGCCAAAATGCAGATAGCACACTATTTGATGTAAAGAAATTATATTACCGGAAACGTGTCATTTGAGTGTTTTGACCATATTAGAAACCAACCCCACAAAAAAAAAAAAAGAACATGGAAAACACTCTATATAGGAAAAAAAAAAATAACATCGAAAACGTGTATTTTGAATGTCTTTGAGCTTCTTACGTACCGAATTTCTAAAAAGCGTGGAAAATATCCTTTATGGTGAAATAGAACATTACCAAAAATGTGTGTTTTGGGTGTTTTTGAGCTTGTTGGGTACGAAAACGCCATAATGCACACAAATTAACGGACATTGAGAAACGAAAAGTTATTAAGAAAAAATATTATTATGAGTGTTTTTCAACATCTTATGTACGAAAACACTAAAACACATGAATATCACTCTATATGGAGAAAAAAAACATTAACCAAACAAATGGGTTTTTTCCTCATGTTAGGTACGACAATCTATACAGAATACCATATATAAAAAAAACAGAACAACATTACCAAAAAAGTATATTATAAGTGTTTTTGAGCTTCTTAGGTAATAAAATACTGAAACACGTGATTAGCACATCCATTTAGGCGTTTTGGTTTCTAAAAAGCTGGAAAACGCTTAAATCATACGTTTGTGGTAATGTCTCCCGATAAACGCTATTGTGCACGCGTTTTAGCATTTTGGAACGTAAGAAGCTCAAAAAACTCAAAAGATACCATTTTGATAATGTTGTTTTGATTTTTATATAGTGTCTTCCATGCTCTTTAGAGTTTTGGTGCCTAACGCTGAAAAGCCCCGAAATAATTTTTTTTTTTTTTCTGGGAATGTCGTCTCTTTACCCTATAGAGGGTGAAATGGATGAATTTTTGCATATTGGTACGTAATAAGCTGAAAAACATTCAAAATACACGTTTTTTGGCAATATTATTCTGTTTCTCCATGAAGTTTCTTTTCTATGCATTATAGTGTTTTGGTACGTAAAAAGCTGAAAACACTCACAAGACACGTTTTTTGTTTGTTTCTCCAGTATAGCTTACTTTGCATGCATTTTGGCGTTTTCGAAAACACTACTAATACATGTTTTTGTACCCTATATGAGGAAAAGAAACGCAATTTCCAGAAAAGTGCCTTTTGAATGTTTATTGGCGTGCTAGGCACTAAAACGCTAAAAAGCATGGAAAGCACCCTATAAAGGAAAACAAAACAACCAAAAACGTCTGTTTTCAGTGTTTTTGAGTTTCTTACCTAACGAAACGCTAAATCGCATGAAAAAAAAAAAAAACATGGAGAAATAATATTATCAAAAACAAATATTTCGAGTGTTTTTCCGTTAGTTAAGTAGAAAAACGCCAAAATGCATATATAATATCTTAAATGGGAAATTGTGTACTATTGGTGTTTTTTTTTTTTTTAACTTATTAGGTACGAAGTCGCTAAAATGCATGAATAACACTCTATATGAAATAACATTACCAAAAACGTATATTTTCAGTGTTTTCACATTGTTATGAATGAAAACGCCATAATGCATGTAAAGCCCCCTATTTGGGGAAAGGAAACGAGATTTCAGAAACGTGTCTAAAATGTGTTCTTCAGCGTGTTAGGCACAAAAATGCTAAAAAGCATACAAATCACCTGATATGGGAATACAAAACAACATTAAGAAAACGTTTATTTTGAGTGTCCTACGTACCAAAACGATAAAAAAAAAACATCTTTTATGGAGAAACAGAATAACATTACCAAAAACAAGTATTTTTAATGTTTTATAAGATTGTTACGTAAAAAAACGCCTAAATGGATCGAAAATACCCTATATGGGAAAAATCAAAAGACATTACGAGAAACGTGTATTATGAGTGTTTTTTGACCTTCTTAGTATCAAAAGGGTAAAACGCATGAATAACGCTCTATATGGAGAAAAAGAACAATATTGCAAAGAAAAAAAAAAAACGTGCATTTTTAGTGTTATGACATTGTTAGTTACCAAAAAGCCAAAATGTATGCAAAGACCCCATATATAGATATATGAAACGACATTAAAAACGCATGAAAATACCCTATATGGAGAAACAGAATACATTTACCCAAAACGTGTATTTTGAGTGTCTTTGAGCTTATTATGTACAAAATCGCCTATCATCAAACAAAACACCCTGCATATGGAAATGAAAGAACATTACGAGAAACGTTTGTTATGTTTTTTTTTATTATTACTCTCTTAAGTACCAAATTAGTAAAAACCTACAATAGTGCTCTGAAGAAAAAGAACAAACTTACCAAAAACGTGTATTTTTTTACATTGATAATTACCAAAATGTCAACATGCATGTAAAGCAACCTATATGAAGAAATGAAACGAAATCACTAGAAACTTGTCTTTTGTTATTTTTTGAGCGTGTTAGGCACCAAATCAGTAAGAAGCAACGAAATCACTCTATAGGGGAATACAAAACTACTAAAACGTCTCTTTAGAGTGTTTTTTTTAGGTTTTTATTAACTAAAATGTCAAAATACATGCAAACACCCTGTTAGGTACCAAAGCACCAAAAAGAGCCTATATGAGAAAATGAAAGGACATGACAAAAAACGTGTATTATGAGTTTTTTTTTCAGCTTCTTAGGTACCAAAACGCTAAAATAAATGAGAAGCACACCTTATGGAGAAAGATAAAAACATTACCAAAATCGTGTAATTTGAATGTTTTTTTTTCACATTGTCAGGTAGCAAAACACCATAATGCTTGCTCGCTATACGAGAAAATTAAACAACAATGTAAGAAATGTGTTTTTATGTGTTTTTCAGCGTGTTAGGCACGAAAACGCTAAATAGCATGAAAAGCACTTTATATAGAAATGCAAAATAACATTACTAAAAGCATGTCTTTTAAGTGTTTTAAACTTTTTACGTTCCAAAACGCTAAAACACGTGCAACAAACACGAATAACCCTACCAAATAGAAAAAAACATTACCAAAAACGTGTATTTTGAGTCTTTTTCAGTCTGTTACGTACATCAACTTAAAAATGCATGTAAAGCACCCTGTATGTGGAAACGATATGACATTACGAGAAACGTGCATTATCAGTTTTGAGTCTCTTAGGTACCAAACACTAAACCGCCTGAATGAAAATTGAATATATCCTATATCTCTTAATGGAGAAACAGAACATCACCAAAAATGTGTTTTTTTAGTGTTTTTTTTTTTTACCTTATTATGTACCAAAACGTAAAAAAAAACATACGAAGCATCCTATATGGGGAAATAGAAAGACATTAGGAGAAAAAAGTTTTGTTAGTGTTTTTGAGCTTCCTAAATACCAAAACGCTAAAACGCATGAATAGCACCCTATATAGAGAAAAGGAACAACATTAGCTAAAACCTTTATTTTGAGCGTTTTTCACATTATGAAGCAAAACATCATAATGCATGCAGATCCCTATATGAAGAAGCAAAATTATATTACAGGAAACGTGTCTTTTGAGTGTTTACTTGAGTGTTAGGAATCAAAATGCTAAAAAGCATTGAAAGCACCCTATTTGGCAATATAAAATAACATTACCAAGAAAGTATCTTTAGAGTGTTTTTGACCATCTTACGTCCAAAATCGCTGAAACGCATGCAAAACAACCTTTATGGAGAAACAGAATAACATTACCAAAAACTTGTATTTTGATTGTTTTTGTGCATCCTACATAGAGAAAACAAAGGACATTACGAGAAAAGTGTATTATGAGAGATTTTGAGCTTTTTAGGTACCAAGACTCAAAAACACATGATTAGCACTTTATATGGAAAAACAACTCTACCGAAAACTTTTACTTAAACTCTTTTTCATATTGTTAAGTACGAAAGACAAAATGCATTGGAAGCCCCCTTTATCGGGAAACGAAACGACATTATCATCAACGTGCCTTTTGAGTGTTTTTCAACGTGTTAGACACCAGAACGGTAAAAAGCATGGAAAGCACTCTATAAAGGAATACAAAACAACATTACTAAAAACGTGTTTTATAGGTTCTTATGTACAGAAACGCTAAAATCCATGCAAAACACCCTTTATGGAGAAGCGAAATAAATATTTCGTTGATAAATTACATTCAAAACAGTTAGGGAACATCCTTTACAGAAGAAAAAGATCGCAGAAGAATGATCCTAAATGGATGACTGAGGTTAAAACACTACATAGGGCGAAGGAGAAGTATATATGAGATTAAAGACAGGGGAAGTGGTTTTAAGGCCATAATATAATGAATTAGAAAAGTCAGGAGTTTAACAAGGAAAGCTAAAAGTAGTTATGAATTAAAGGTAGCCAGCCAAGCGAAGATAGACCTCAAGGGATTTTATCAGGCATATAAGACGAAGAATAGAGAAACAATAGTTCCTTAAAGACAGCAGAATGAGACCTGATTAGTTGTTGAGAGGAGATTAGTAAAATTGTGAGCGAGTATTTTTTAATTGTCTTTGCCCAGGAAAACATGCAGGATTTGCCGAATAGTGAGAAGATATTTAGAGTAGAAGAGGATGAGAAGCTGACAGATATTACCATAACTAAAAGAGATAGTGGAACAGGAGATAGATAAGTTGAAAAGTTCAAGTCACCAGGACCAGATGAAATATATTCCACAGTATTTAAGGAAAGGAAAAAGGTTATATGTAATCTGTTAGTTTCTGTCCTTACGAAATCACTTTAGTCATGTGAGGTATCGGTAATTTGGAGGCAGGCGAATATAGTACCTACGTTTAAGAAAGGAGATAAAACTTTAACGTCTAACCTGTCAGCTTAACTTCTGTTGAATGTAAAATAATGGAATCAATAATAGCGAAGAACATTTCAGAGCATTTAGACAAACATAACTCAGTTACAGCACGGCTTCTGGAATGGGGAGTCTTACCTCAGAAACTTGGTAAGTTTATACAGTAAAGTTTACAAGGCGGCAGATAATGGTGATAGTTATGGCATCCTATATCAGGACTTTAGTAAAGCGTTTGAGAAGGTACCCCATCAGAGGCTACTGAGAAATGTTAGGGCGCACGAGAGAGATGAGGTGTTTAGACTGATAAGGTCATGGCTAAGCGTCAGGCGAGTGTTGTAATAAACGTCTCTAAATCGGAGTGGGGGTCAAGTAATTAGTGGGGTGACAAAGGGATTATTAGTATTAGGGCCGATGTTGTTTGTAATATATGTCAATGGCTTGGATAGTGGAATTAGTAGTGTTGTTAGTAAATTTGCGGATGACACGAGAATATGTAGATTAATTAGGTCAGAATCGCATACCATCGCCTTGCAGGCAGATTTGAATAGGTTGAACGAATGGACGGACAGATGGCAAATGCAGTTTAATGTCAACAAATGCAAAGCACTTAGCGTAAGTAGAAGAAACCCACACAGTAGTTACACAATGAACAACCACGTTCTGGTAGGTTCAGGGTAAGTAAAAGATTTGAGATTTAAGGTTATATCTGAACTCCGTCTAAGAAAGCAATGGAAAGAGGCCAGAAACAAAGCAAATAGTGTATTATGATTCATTTTCAGGAGTGCTAAAAGTAGAAATCCAGAAGTAATATTAAAGTTACATTTGGCGCTGGTCAGACTTCATCTAGACTACGCTGTCCAATTCTGGTCACCACATCACAGGAAGGATAAAGGTCTATTAGAATCAGTATAAAGGAAAATGACTAAAAGGATATAGGGGATGAGGAGTATTCCTTACGAAGCGATATTCAAGCTGCTGAATTTACATTCTTTAAAGAGACGTAGGTTAAGAGTGGACCTAATAGAAGTCTTTTAGTGGTATATGGGTTATAATAAAGGGAACATAAGGAAAATTCTTAGAATCTGTAAATATGATAGAATAGGAAAAACGGGTTCAAGCATAAAAACTTGATGTTCAAAAAGGAGACAGGAAGGAATTGGTTCTCAAATAGAGTAGTAGATGATTGGAACGGACGTAGTAATCAAGCTGTTAGTGCTGAGGCATTTGGGAACAGTAAGAGAAAATTACACATTTATGGGTGGGGATGATAGGTGGAAATAGGTAGGCATATTTCATACAAGTACTGCCACTTGTAGGCCAGATGCCTTCTTGCAGATTTACTTATTTCTTATGTTCTTATGTTCTTATTACCAAAAGCGTGTATTTTCAGTGTTTTACAGCTATTACGTGAAAAAAAAAAATGCTAAAATACATGCAAAGCACCCTATATGAAGAAAAAGAGCGACATTACGAGAAACGTGCATTATGAGTGTTTTTGAGATTCTTAAGTACCAAAACGCTGAAACTCATGAATAACTCTTAATTGAGATACAGAACAACCTTATCAAATGCGTGTATTTTGAGTGTTTTTCAAATTCTTAGTTACCAAAACCCCAAATTGCATGCAAAACTAGCTTTATGTGGAAAAAAAAAAAAAAGACATTACCAGAAGAGTGTCTTTTGAGTGTTTTTGAGCGTGTTAGGCAATAAAGCACTAAAAAGCTTGGCAATCACATTCCATGGGAATAAAACCAAATTTTACCAAGAACTTGCCTTTAAGTGTTTTTGAGCTCCTTACATATTGAAACGCTAAAACGCATGCAAAACACCCTTTATGGGGAAACAGAAAAACATTACCAAAGCATGTATTTTGAGTGTTTTTGATCATGTTACCTATAAAAACGCTTAAATACATGCAAAGAACCCTATATTTGGGAAACGAAAGGACATTATGAGAAACGTGTATTATGAGTGTTTTTAAGTTCTTTAAGTACCAAAAAGCTAAAACCCACAAATAACACTCTTTATAGAGAAAAAATAAATAAATAAAAAATAGCAATTTTTTTTGTTTTTTTTGTTATTCATCTTCATAGCTACCAAGATGCCAAAATTCTGGCAAAACTCAGGGAAATTATGTGGAAAAAAGAACATTATCAAAAAAGTTAATAATAGATTTTTTTTCGGACTGTTATGTACCAAACCCTAAAGAGCATGCAAAGCCACTATATATGGAAATTAAACGACTTTACAAGAAACCTGTCTTTTGAGTGTTTTTTTAGCATGTTAGGCACCAGAACGATAAATACCATTGAAGTCACTCAATATGTGAATCCAAAACAAAATTACTGAAAACATGTCTTCTCAGTGTTTTACGTGGAAAAACGCTAAAACGGATGCAAACCAACCAATACGAAAAAATAGAAAAACATCACCAAAAAGGTATATTTTGAGTGTTTTTGAACTTGTTACCTACAAAAAACGCCTATATGGGGAAATTACACGACTTTACCAGAAACCTGTCTTTTGAGTGTTTTTCAGCAATTTCAACAATATTACTGAAAACGTGCCTTTTCAGTGATTTACGTAGAAAAACGCTAAAACTGATGTAAACCAATATGAAGAATAGAATAACATTACCAAAAAGATATATTTTGATGTGTTTTTGAGCTTGTTACCAACAAAAAATGAAAAAAAAATGGATGGAAACCACTTTATATTGGCAAAGTTTCACAAGAACCACAAGGTAAAAAACTCAAAAACTCGTGTACATAAAGAAGTTTCTTACATACCAAAAAGTTGAAACTCATGAATAACACTTTTAATTTTGAAACAGAAATACCTTACCAAATGTGTGTATTAGAAAAGTTTCTTACATACCAAAATGCTGAAACTCATAAACAACACTTTTAATTAAGAAATAGAACAACCTTACTAAATGCCTGTGTTTTGAGTTTTTTCACATTCTTAGTTACCAAAACCCCAAATTCCATGCAAAACTAGCTTTATGTGTTAGGCAATAAAGCACTAAAAAGCAGGGCAATCACATTACATGGGAATAAAAACAACTTTTGCCAAGAACATGCCTTTAAGTGTTTTTGAGCTCATTACATACCAGAACGGTAAAACGCATGCAAAACACCTTTTATGGAGAAACCGAATAAAATTACCAAAAACATATGTTTTGACAGTTTCTGATCATGTTATCTATAAAAACGCTTAAATACATGCAAAGAACCTTATGTTTGCAAAACGAAAGGACATTACGAGAAATGAGTATTATAAGAGTTTTTTAAAGTTCCTTAAGTACCAAAAAGCTAAAACCCACAAATAACACTCTTTATTTAGAAAAAAAAAGTAAGAAAATAGAAAAAAAGGATTTTTTTTTTTTTTTTTTTTTTGTTATTCATCTTCATAGGTACCGAGATGCCAAAATTCTTGGAAAATTCAGGGCTATTATATGATAAAAGAAAATTATCAAAAAAGTTAATTTTAGCTTTTTTTTCGGACTGTTATGTACCAAACCCTGAAGTGCATCCAAAAACTCCTATATGAGGAAATTAAACGACCTTAACAGAAATCTGTTTTTTGAGTGTTTTTCAGCACCAAAACGATAAAAAAATAAGGAACTCACTCTATATGAGAATCCAAAAAAAAATTTTTGATAACTTGTCTTTGCAGTGTTTTACGTAGAAAAACGCTAAAACAGATGCAAACCAACCAATATCAAGAAATAGAAAAACATTACCAAAAAGATATATTTTGAGTGTTTTTGAGCTTGTTACCTACAAAAAAACGCGAAAATTGATGCAAAGCACTCAATATTAGAAAACAAAAAGACTTTGCAAGAAAAGTGTATACTGAGTTTTTTATAGTTCAAAAGATCGAAAAGGCAAAAAACACAAAAACTCGTGTATATGGAGAAGGTTCCTCGATACCAAAATGCTGAAACCCATGAATAACACTCTTAATTGAAAAACAGAACTACCTTACTAAATGCGTGTATTTTGAGTGCTTTTCATATTCTTAGTTACCAAAACCCCAAATTACATGCGAAACCACCTTTATGTGAGAAAAAATGACATTACGAGAAAAGTGTCTTTTAAGTGTTTTTGAGGGTGATACGCTATAAAGCACTAAAAAGCAGGGCAATCATATTTCATTGGAATAACACCAATTTATACCAAAAACTTGCCTTTAAGTGTTTTTGAGCTCCTTATATACCAAACCGCTAAAATGCATGCAAAACAAACTTTATGGAGAAACAATAACATTACCAAAAAAATGTATTTTGAGTGTTTTTGATCATGTTATCTATAAAAAAGCTTGAATACATGCAAAGAACATTATGTTTGGGAAACAATAGGACATTACGAAAAACGTGTATTATGAGTGTTTTTTAAGTTCCTTAAGTACCAAAAAGCTAAAACCCACAAATAACACTCTTTATTTAGAAAATAAAAAAATAAAAAAAATAAAAAAAAAAGGAATTTTTTTTTTTTGTTATTCATATTCAAAAGTACCGAGATACCAAAATTCTGGGAAATTTCAGGGCAATCATATGATAAAAGAATATTATAAAAAAAAAGTTAATTTCAGCTTTTTTTCGGACTGTTATGTACTAAACCCTAAAGTGCATGCAAAGCCTCCTATATGAGGAAATTAAACGACCTTACCAGAAATCTGTGTTTTGAGTGTTTTTTTAGCATGTTAGGCACTAAAACGATAAATAATATTGAACTCACTCTATATGGGAATCCAAAACAAAGTTACTGAAAACGTGTCTTCTCAGTGTTTTACGTAGAAAAACGGTAAAACGGATGCAAAGCAACCAATATCAAGAAATAGAAAAACGTTACTAAAAAGGAATATTTTGAGTGTTTTTGAGCTTGTTACCTACAAAAAAACGCAAAAATTCATGCAAAGCACTCTATATTGGGAAACAAAAGGACACTGCAAGAAAAGTGTATAATGAGTGTTTTATAGTTCAAAATAACCACAAGGCAAAAAACACAAAATTTCGTGTATATGGAGAGGTTTCCTAGATACAAAAATTCTAAAACTCATGTATAACACTCCTAATTGAGAAACAGAACAACTTTAATAAATGCGTGTATTTTTAGTGCTTTTCACATTTTTAGTTACCAAAATCCCAAATTGCATGCAAAAATAGATTTGTGGATTAAAAAAAAAAGACTTTACCAGAAAAGTGTCTTTTGAGTGTTTTTGAGCGTGATAGGCAATAAAGCACTAAAAAGGAGGGCAATCACATAATATTGGAGGAAAACGAATTTTTACCAAGAACTTGCCTTTAAGTCTTTTTGAGCTCCTTATATTCCAAAAACACTAAAACGCATGCAAAACACTCTTTATGGTGAAACAGAATAACATTAAGAAAAACATGTATTTTGAGTGTTTTTGATCATGTTACCAATAAAAACGCTTAAATACATGCATAGAACACTATTTTTGGGAAACGAAAGGAGATTACAAGAAACGTGTATTATGAGTGTTTTTAAGTTCATTAATTACCAAAAAGCTAAAAGGCACAAATAACACTCTTTATTGAGAAACAATAAATAAATAAAAAAAATACAATATTTTTTTTTCTTATTCATCTTCACAGGTACCGAGATGCCAAAATTCGGGCAAAATTCAGGAAATTATGTGAAATAAGAACATTATCCAAAAAGTTAAATTTAGTTTTTTTTTTTTTTCGGACTGCTATGTACCAAACCCCTAAACTGCATGCAAAGCCACCTATATGGAGAAATTAAACGTCTTTGCCAGAAAACGGTCTTATGAGTGTTTTTCAGCATGTAAGGAACCAACAAGATAAATAACATGGAAGTCAATCTATATGGGAATCCAAAAAAAAAAAATCCTAAAAACGTGTCTTTTCGGTGTTTTACGTGGAAAAACGCCAAAACGGATGCAAACCAACCAATATGAGGAAATAAAATAACATTACCAAAAAGATATATTTTGAGCGTTTTTGAAATTGTTACCTACAAAAAACGCGAAAATAAATGGAAAGCACTCTATATTCGGAAGCAAAAGGACATTACGAGGAACGTGTATAATGAGTGTTTTATAGTTTCACAAGAACTACAAGGCAAAAAACGCAAAAACTTGTGTACATAGAGAAGTTTCTTACATTCCAAAATGGTGAAACTCTGGAAGAACACTCTTAATTGAGAAACAGAACAATCTTACTAAATGCGTGTATTTTGAGTGCTTTTCACATCCTTAGTTACCAAAACCCCAAATTACATGCGAGCTATTACAACCAGCTTTATGTGGGAAAAAAATGACATTACCAGAAAAATGTCTTTTGTGTGTTTTTGAGCGTGTTAGGCAATAAAGCACTAAAAAGCAGGGCAATCACATTACATTGGAATAAAACCAATTTTTAAAAAGAACTTGTCTTTAAGTGTATTTGATTTCGTTATATACCAAAACACTAAAATGCATGCAAAATACACTTTATGGTGAAACAGAATAACATTACCAAAAACATGTATTTTGAGAGTTTTTGATCATGTTACCAAAAAAAAAACGCTTAAATACATGCAAAGAACCACATTTTTGGGGAAATAAAAAGGACATTACGAGAAACGTGTATTTTGAGTGCTTTTAAATTCATTAAGTACGAAAAAGCTAAAAGCCACAAATTACACTCTTTATTGAGAAAAAAAATAAATAAAAAAATACGATATTTTTTTTTCATTCTTATTCATCTTCACATTTAACAAGGTGCCAAAATTCGGGCAGAGTTCAGGAAATTATATGAAATAAGAACATTATCAAAAAAGTTAAATTTAGCTTTTTTTTTCGGACTGTTATGTACCAAACCCCTAAAGTGCATGCAAAACCACCTATATGGGGAAATTAAACGTCTTTGCCAGAAAACTGTCTTATGAGTGTTTTTCAGCATGTTAGGAACCAACACGATAAAACCCAAGGAAATCAATCTATATGAGAATTCAAAACAAAATTACTGAAAACGTGTCTTTTCGGTGTTTTACGTAGAAAACGCTAAAACGGATGCAAAATAACCAAAATGAAGAAATAGAATAACATTACCAAAAAGTATATTTTGTGTGTTTTTGAAATTGTTACCTACCAAAAAAAATGACATTACCAAAAAAGTGTCTTTTTAGTGTTTTTGGGCGTGATATGCAACAAAGCACTAAAAAGCAGAACAATCACATTACATGGGAATAAAACCAACTTTTACGAAGAATTTTCCTTTAAGTGTTTTTTAACTCTTTACATACAGAATCGCTAAAACGCATGTAAAACACCCTTTATGGAGAAACAGAATAACATTACCAAAAACATGTATTTTGAGTGTTTTTGATCATGTAACCTATAAAAACGCTTAAATACATGTAAAGAACCCTATGTTTGTAAAACAAAACGACATTACTTAAGTTCCTTAAGTACCAAAAAGCTAAAACCCACAGATAACATTCTTTATATAGAGAAAATTTTTTTTTTTTTTGTTATTGATCTTCATAGGTACCGAGATGACAAACTTCTGACAAAATTCATGGAAATTTTATAAAAAAAATCATTATAAAAAAAATAATTTTAGCTTTTTTCCGGAGTTATGTACAAACCATGAAGTGCATGCAAATCCACCTATGTCGGGAAATTACACGACTTTACCAGAAACCTGTCTTTTGAGTGTTTTTCAGCAATTTCAACAATATTACTGAAAACGTGTCTTTTCAGTGATTTACGTAGAAAAACGCTAAAACGGATGTAAACCAACCAATATGAAGAAATAGAATAACATTACTAAAAAGATATATTTTGATGTGTTTTTGAGCTTGTTATCTACAAAAAATGTAAAAAAGGATGGAAAGCATTTTATATTGGCAAAGAAAAGGACATTACGAGAAACGTGTATGAGTGTTTTATAGTTTGACAAGAACCACAAGGTAAAAAACTCAAAAACTCGTGTACAAAAAGAAGTTTCTTACATACCAAAAAGCTGAAACTCTTGAATAACACTTTTAATTTTAAAAAAGAAATACCTTACCAAATGTGTGTATTAGAAAAGTTTCTTACATACCAAAATACTGAAACTCATGGATAACACTTTTAATTAAGAAATACAACCTTACTAAATGCCTGTGTTCTGAGTTTTTCCTCACATTCTTAGTTACCAAAACCCCAAATTCCATGCAAAATTAGCTTTATGTGGGAAAAAAAATGATATTACCAGAAAAGTGTCTTTTGAGTGTTTTTCAGCGTGTTAGCCAATAAAGCACTAAAAAGCAGGGCAATCACATTACATGGGAATAAAAACAACTTTTACCAAGAACTTGCCTTTAAGTGTTTTTGAGCTCATTACATACCAAAACGCTAAAACGCATGCAAAACTCCTTTTATGGAGCAACAGAATAACATTACCAAAAACATGTATTTTGAGTGTTTTTGATCATGTTATCTATAAAAACGATTAAATACATGCAAAGAACATTATGTTTGGGATACAAAAGGACATTACGAGAAATGTGTATTATGAGTGTTTTTTTAAGTTCCTTAAGTACCAAAAAGCTAAAACCCACAAATAACACTCTTTATTTAGAAAATAAAATTTAAAAATTTAAAAAATATGATTTTTTTTTTTTTTTTGTTATTAATATTCATAGGTACCGAGATGCCAAAATTCTGTTAAAATTCAAGGCAATCATATAATGAAACAATATTATGAAAAAAGTTAATTTCAGCTTTTTTTTCGGACTGTTATGTACCAAACCCTAAAGTGCATGCAAAGCCTCCTATATGAGGAAATTAAACGACCTTACCATAAATCTGTGTTTTGAGTGTTTTTTAGCATGTTAGGCACCAAAACGATGAATAAAAAGGAACTCACTCTATGTGGGAATCCAAAACAAAGTTCCTGAAAACGTGTCTTCTTAATGTTTTACGTAGAAAAATGCTAAAACGGATCCAAAGCAACCAATTTCAAGAAATAGAAAAACGTTACTAAAAAGGTATATTTTGAGTGTTTTTCAACTTGTTACCTACAAAAAAGCGCGAAAATTGATGCAAAGCACTCTATATTGGGAAACAAAAGGACATTGGAAGAAAAGTGTATAATGAGTGTTTTATAGTTCAAAAGAACCATAAGGCAAAAAACGCAAAATCTCGTGTATATGGAGAGGTTTCTTAGATACAAAAATGCTAAAACTCATGTATAACACTTCTAATTCAGGAACAGAACAACCTTAATAAATGCGTGTATTTTGAGAGCTTTTCACATTCTTAGTTACCAAAATCCCAAATTGCATGCGAAAATAGATTTGTGGGAAAAAAAAAAATGACCTTACCAGAAAAGTGTCTTTTGAGTTTTTTTGAGCGTGATAAGCAATAAAGCACTAAAAAGGAGGGCAATCACATTACATTGGAGGAAAACGAATTTTTACCAAGAACTTGCCTTTAAGTGTTTTTGAGCTCCTTATATACCAAAACACTAAAGCGCATGCAAAACACTCTTTATGGTGAAATAGAATAATATTACGAAAAACATGTATTTTGAGTGTTTTTCATCATGTTACCAATAAAAACTCTTAAATACATGCAAAGAACACTATTTTTGGGAAACGAAAGAAGATTACGAGAAACGTGTATTATGAGTGCTTTTAAGTTCATTAATTACCAAAAAAGCTAAAAACCACAAATAACAGTCTTTATTGAGAAACAATAAATAAATAAAAAAAATACAATATATTTTTTTTCTTTCTTATTCATCTTCACAGGTACCGAGATGCCAAAATTCGGGCAAAATTCAGGATATTATGTGAAATAAGAACATTATCAAAAAAGTTAAATTTATCTTATTTTTTCTGACTGTTATGTACCAAACCCCTAAAGTGCATGCAAAGCCACCTCTATGGGGAAATTAAACGTCTTTTTCAGAAAACTGTCTTATGAGTGTTTTTCAGCATGTTAGAAACCAACACGGTAAATAACATGGAAGGCAATCTATATGGGAATCCAAAACAAAATTACTAAAAACGTGTCTTTTCGGTGTTTTACGGAGAAAAACGCTAAAACGGATGCAAACCAACCAATATGAAAAAATAAAATAATATTAACAAAAAGGTATATTTTGAGTGTTTTTGAAATTGTTACCTACAAAAAACGCGAAAATGGATGGAAAGCACTCTATATTGGGAAGCAAAAGGACATTAGGAGAAACGTGTATAATGAGTGTTTTATAGTTTCACAAGAACTACAAGGCAAAAAACGCATAAACTCGTGTATATAGAGAAGTTTCTTACATTCCAAAATGCTGAAACTCTGGAACAACACTCTTAATTGAGAAACAGAATAATCTTACTAAATGCGTGTATTTTGAGTGCTTTTCACATCCTTAGTTACCAAAACCCCAAAATGCATGCGAAACCAGCTTTATGTGGGAAAAAAAATTTATTACCAGAAAAATATCTTTTGAGTGTTTTTGAGCGTGTTAGGCAATAAAGCACTAAAAAGCAGGGCAATCACATTACATTGGAATAAAACCAATTTTTAACAAGAACTTGCCTTTAAGCGTATTTGAGCTCCTTATATACCAAAACACAAAAATGCATGTAAAATACACTTTGTGGTGAAACAGAATAACATTACCAAAAACATGTATTTTGAGTGTTTTTTATCATGTTACCAATAAAAACGCTTAAATACATGCAAGGAACCCTATTTTTTGGGAAATGAAAGGACATTACGAGAAACGTGTATTATGAGTGCTTTTAAGTTCATTAAGTACGAAAAAGCTAAAAGCCACAAATTACAGTCTTTATTGAGAAAAAATAAATAAATAAAAAAATACGATATTTTTTTTTTCATTCTTATTCATCTTCACATGTAACAAGGTGCCAAAATTCCAGCAAAGTTCAGGAAATTATATGAAATAAGAACATTATCAAAAAAGTTAAATTTAGCTTTTTTTTTCGGACTGTTATGTACCAAATCCCTAAAGAGTATGGAAAGCCACCTATATGGGGAAATTAAATGTCTTTGCCAGAAAACTGTGTTATGAGTGTTTTATTCAGCATGTTAGGAACCAATACGATAAAACCCAAAAAAGTCAATCTATATGAAAATCCAAAACAAAATTACTGAAAACGTGTCTTTTCGGTGTTTTACGTAGAAAACGCTAAAACGGATGCAAACCAACCAAAATGAAGAAATAGAATAACAAGAAATGGTAAGAACATTACCAAAAAGGTATATTTTGAGTGTTTTTGAAATTGTTAACTTCAAAAGACCAAGAAATGGTAATAACATTACCAAAAAGGTATATTTTGAGTGTTTTTGAAATTGTTACCTACAAAAAACGCGAAAATGGATGGAAAGCACTCTATATTGGGAAGCAGAAGGCACCAAAAAGCATGTTAGGCACCAAAACGATAAATAATATGAAAGTCACTCTATATGGAAATCCAAAAAAAAATTACTGGAAACATATCTTTTAAAAGATTTACGTAGAAAAACGCTAAAACGGATGCAAACCAACCAATATGAAGAAATAGAATAACATTACCAAAAAAGTATATTTTGTGTGTTTTTGAGCTTGTTACATAGAAAAAAAAGAGAAAATGAATGCAAAGCATTCTATATAAAGAAAAAAAAGGACATAACAAGAAACGTGTTTTATAGTTTCATCAGAATCACAAGGCAAAAAACGCAAAAACTCGACTGTATAGAGAAGTTTCAAAGATACCAAAATACTGAAACTCATGAATAACACTCTTCATAAAGAAACAGAACAACCTTACTAAATGCGTGTATTTTGAGAGTTTTTTTTACATTCTTAGTTACCAAAATCCCATATTCCATGCGAAACTACCTTTATGTGAGAAAAAAAATGACATTACCAGAAAAGAGTCTTTAAGTGTTTTTGAGCGTGTTAGGCAATAAAGCACTAAAAAGCAGGGCAATCATATTACATGGGAATAAAACCAACTTTTACGAAGAACTTGCCTTTTAGTGTTTTTAACACGCATTTAGTAAGGTTGTTCTGTTTTTCAATAAAGAGTGTTATTCACGAGTTTCAGCATTTTGGTATCTAGAAAACTTCTCCATATAACACGAGTTTTTGCGTTTTTTGCCTTGTGTTTTTTTTTAACTATAAAACATTCATTATACACTTTTCTTGCAATGTCTCTTTGTTTCCCAATTTAGAGTGGTTTGTATCAATTTTTGCGTTTTTTTTTTTGTAGGTAACAAGCTCAAAAACACTCAAAATATACATTTTTGGTAATGTTTTTCTGCTTCTTGATATTGGTTGGTTTGCATCAGTTTTAGAGTTTTTCTACGTAAAACACTGAGAAGACAGGTTTTCGGTAATTTTCTTTTGAATTCCCACATAGAGTGAGTTCCTTATTATTTATCGTTTTGGTTCCTAACATGCTGAAAAACACTCAAAAGACAGATTTCTGGTAAGGTCTTTAATTTCCTCAAATGCGAGGCCTTGCATGTCTTTTGAGTGTTTTTGAACGTTACGCAATAAAGCACTAAAAGGAAGGGCAATCACATTACATGGGAATAAAAGCAAATTTTACCAAGAACTTGCCTTTAAGTGTTTTTGACCTCCTTACATACCAAAACGCTAAAACGCAGGCAAAATACATTTTATGGAGAAAAAGAATAATATTACCAAATACATGTATTTGGGTGTTTTTGATCATGATATCTATAAAAACGCTTAAATACATGCAAAGAACCTTATGTTTGGGAAACGAAAGTACATTACGAGAAACGTGTATTATGAGTGTCTTTTAAGTTCCTTCAGTACCTAAAAGCTAAAACCCACAAATCACACTCTTTATTTAGAAAAAAAAAATAAAAAATAAAAAAATAAAACAATAGGATTTTTTTTTTTGTTATTCATCCTTATAGGTACCGAGATGCCAAAATTCTGCCAAATTTCAGGGAATTTATGTGGAAAAAAGAACATTACCAAAAAAGTTATTTATAGCTTTTTTTTCCGGATTGTTATGTACCAAACCCTAAAGTACATGCAAAGCCACCTATACAGGGAAGTTAAACGACTTTACCAGAAACCTGTCTTTTTTAGTGTTTTTCAGCATGTTAGGCACCAAAACGATAAATAATATGGAAGTCAGTCAATATGTGAATCCAAAAGAAACTTACTGAAAACGTGTCTTTTCAGTGTTTTACGTAGAAAAACGCTAAAGCGGATGCAAACCAACCTATATGAAGAAATAGAATAACATTACAAAAAAGATATATTTTGAGTGTTTTTGAGCTTGTTACCTACAATAAAATGAAAAAAAAGAATGTAAAGCACTCTATACTAGGAAACAAAAGAACATTACGAGAAACGTGTATAATGAGTGTTTTATAGTTTTAAAAGAACTACAAGGCAATAAATGCAAAAACTCGTGTATATAGAAAAATTTCTTTCATACCAAAATGATGAAATGCATGAATAACACTTTTAATCGATAAACAGAACTATCTTACCAAATTGTGTATTTTGAGTGTTTTTCACATTCTTAGTTACGAAAATGCCAAATTACATGCTAAACTACCTTCATGCGGGGAAAAAAAAAAAAATGACATTACAAAAAAAGTGTCTTTTTAATGTTTTTTGAGCGTGATATCCAACAAAACACTAAAAAGCAGAACAATTACATTACATGAGAAAAAAAACAACTTTTACGAAGAACTTGCCTTTAAGTGTTTTCTAACTCCTTACATACCAAATCGCTAAAACGCATGCAAAACACCCTTTATGGAGAAACAGAATAACATTACCAAAAACATGTATTTTGAGTGTTCATGTAAAGAACCCTATGTTTGTATAACAAAAGGACATTACGAATATCGTTTATTATGAGTTTTTTTAAGTTCCTTAAGTACCAAAAAGCTGAAACCCACAAATAACACTCTTTATAGAGAGAGAAAAAAAAATTGTTATTCATCTTCATAGGTACCGAGATGCCAAAATTCTGGCAAAATTCATGGAAATAAAAAAAAAAAAATCATTATAAAAAAAATAATTTTAGCTTTTTCCGCAGTTATGTATAAACCTTGAAGTGCATGCAAATCCACCTATACGGGGAAATTACACGACTCTACCAGAAATTTGTCTTATGAGTGTTTTTCAGCAATTTCAACAATATTGCTGGAAAAGTGTCTTTTCAGTGATTTACGTAGAAAAACGCTAAAACGGATGTAAACCAACCAATATGAAGAAATATAATACCATTACCAAAAAGATATATTCTGATGTGTTTTTGAGCTTGTTACCTACAAAATATGCAAAAATGGATGGAAAGCACTTTATATTGGCAAAGAGAAGGACATTATGAGAAACGTGTATGAGTGTTTTATAGTTTGACAAAAACCACAAGGTAAAAATCTCAAAAACTCATGTACATAAAGAAGTTTCTTACATACCAAAAAGCTGAAACTCATGAATAACACTATTAATTTTGAAACAGAAATACCTTACCAAATGTGTGTATTAGAAAAGTTTCTTACATACCAAAATACTGAAACTCATGAATAACACTTTTAATTAAGAAATAGAACAACCTTACCTGTGTTTTGAGTTTTTTTTCACACTCTTAGTTACCAAAACCCCAAATTCCATACAAAACTAGCTTTATGTGGGAAAAAAAATGCTATTACCAGAAAAGTGTCTTTTGAGTGTTTTTGAGCATGTTAGGCAATAAAGCACTAAAAAACAGGGCAATCACATTACATGGGAATAAAAACAACTTTTACCAAGAACTTGCCTTTAAGTGTTTTTGAGCTCATTACATCCAAAACCCTAAAACGCATGCAAAACACCTTTTATGGAGAAACAGAATAAAATTACCAAAAACATATATTTTGAGTGTTTTTGATCATGTTATCTATAAAAACGCTTAAATACATGCAAAGAACTTTATGATTGCGAAACGAGAAACTTGTATTATAGGTAATTTTAAGTTCCTTAAGTACCAAAAAGTTAAAACCCCACAAATAACATTCTTTATTTAGAAAAAAAAGTAAGAAAATAAAAAAAAATAGGATTTTTTTTTTTTTTTGCTATTCATCTTTATAAGTACCGAGATGCCAAAATTCTGGGAAAATTCAGGGTTATTATATGATAAAAAAAAAAATATCAAAAAAGTTAATTTTAGCTTTTTTTTCGGACTGTTATGTACCAAACCCTAAAGTGCATCCAAAGATTCCTATATGAGGAAATTAAACGGCCTTAACAGAAATCTGTTTTTTGAGTGTTTTTCATCATGTTAGGCACCAAAACGATAAATAATAAGGAACTCACTCTATATGAGAATCCAAAACAAAATTGTTGAAAACGTTTTTTTTTTTCTGTTTTACGTAGAAAAACGCTAAAACGGATGCAAACCAACCAATATGAAGAAATAGAAAAACATTACCAAAAAGGTATATTTTGAATGTTTTTCAGCTTGTTACTTACAAAAAACGCGAAAATTGAAGCAAAGCACTCTATATTAGAAAACAAAAGGACTTTCCAAGAAAGGTGTCTAATGAGTTTATTTTTATAGTTCAAAAGAACCAAAAGGCAAAAAACACAAAAACTCGTGTAAATGGAGAAGGTTCCTAGATACCAAAATGGTGAAACTCATGAATAACACTCTTAATTGAGAAACAAAACAACCTTAATAAATGTGTGTATTTTGAGTGCTTTTCACATTCTTAGTTACCAAAACCCCAAATTGTATGGGAAACAACCTTATATGAGAAAAAAAAATGATATTACCAGATAAGTGTCTTTTAAGTGTTTTTGAGCGTGATAGGCAATAAAGCACTAAAAAGCAGGGCAATCATATTACATTGGATTAAAACAAATTTATACCAAAAACTTGCCTTTAAGTGTTTTTGAGTTCCTTATATACCAAACCGCTTAAAAGCATGCAAAACAAACTTTATGGAGAAACAGAATAACATTACCAAAAACATGTATTTTGAGTGTTTTTCATCATGTTATCTATAAAAACGCTTAAATACATGCAAAGAACATTATGTTTGGGAAACAAAAGGACATTACGAGAAACGTGTATTATGAGTTTTTTCTTTAAGTTCCTTAAGTACCAAAAAGCTAAAACCCACAAATAACACTTTATTTAGAAAAAAAATAAATAAAAAAAAATAAAAAAATAGGACTTTTTTTTTTTTTGTTCATATTCATAGGTACCGAAATGTCAAAATTCTGGAAAATTCAAGGCAATCATATGATAAAAGAATATTATCAAAAAAATTAATTTCAGTTTTTTTTTTGGAATGTTACGTACCAAACCCTAAAGTGCATGCAAAGCCTCCTATATGAGGAAATCAAACGAAATTACCAGATATCTGTGTTTTGAGTGTTTTTTAGCATATTAGGCACCAAAACGATAAATAATAAGGAACTCACTCTATATGGGAATCCAAAACAAAGTTACTGAAAACGTGTCTTCTCAGTGTTTTACGTAGAAAAACGCTAAAACGGATGCAAAGCAACCAATATCAAGAAATAGAAAAACGTTACTAAAAAGGTATATTTTAAGTGTTTTTGAGCTTGTTACCTACAAAAAAACGCGAAAATTGATGCAAAGCACTCTATATTGGGAAACAAAAGGACATTCCAAGAAAAGTGTATAATGAGTGTTTTACTCGTATAGTTCAAAAGAACCACAAGGCAAAAAACGCAAAATCTCGTGTATATGGATATCTTGATATCCATCTTGATATCTTGGTATCTTGATAAATGCGTGTATTTTGAGTGCTTTTCACATTCTTAGTTACCAAAACCCAAAATTGCATGCGAAAATAGATTTGTGGGAAAAAAAAAGACATTACCAGAAAAGTGTCTTTTGAGTGTTTTTGAGCATGAGAGGCAATAAAGCACTAAAAAGGAGGGCAATCACATTACATTGGAGGAAAAACGAATTTTTACCAAGAACTTGCCTTTAAGTGTTTTTGAGCTCCTTATATACCAAAACACTAAAACGCATGCAAAACACTCTTTATGGTGAAACAGAATGACATTACCAAAAACATGTATTTTGAGTGTTTTTGATCATGTTGCCAATAAAAACGCTTAAGTACATGCAAAGGACACTATTTTTGGGAAATGAAAGGAAATTACGAGAAACTTGTATTATGAGTGTTTTTAAGTTCATTAATTACCAAAAAGCTAAAAGCCACAAATTACACTCTTTATTGAGAAAAATAGATAAATAAATAAAAAAATACGATATTTTTTTTCATTCTTATTCATCTTCACAGGTAACGAGGTGCCAAAATTCGGGCAAAGTTCAGGAAATTATATGAAATAAGAACATTATCAAAAAAGTTAAATTTAGCTTTTTTTTCGGACTGTTACCAAACCCCTAAAGTGCATGCTAAGTCACCTATATGGAGAAATTAAACGTCTTTGCCAGAAAACTGTCTTATGAGTGTTTTTTCAGCATGTTAGGAACCAACACGATAAAACCCAAGGAAGTCAATCTATATGGGAATCCAAAATAAAATTACTGAAAACGTGTCTTTTCGGTGTTTTACGTAGAAAATGCTAAAACGGATGGAAACCAACCGAAATGAAGAAATTGAATAACATTACCAAAAAGGTATATTTTGAGTGTTTTTGAAATTGTTAACTACAAAAAACGCGAAAATGGATGGAAAGCACTTTATATTGGGAAGCAAAAGGCACCAAAAAGCATGTTAGGCACCAAAACGATAAATAATATGAAAGTCACTCTATATGGAAATCCAAAACAAAATTACTGGAAACGTGTCTTTTAAAAGATTTACGTAGAAAAACGCTAAAATGGATGCAAACCAACCAATATAAAGAAATAGAAAAACATTACCAAAAAAGTATATTTTGAGTGTTTTTGAGCTTGTTACAAAAAAAAAAAACGTGAAAATCGATGCAAAGCACTCTATATAAGGAAAAAAAAAAAAGGACATAACTAGAAATGTGTACAATGAGTGTTTTATATTTTCACCAGAATCACAAGGCTAAAAACGCAAAAACTTGACTGTATGGAAAAGTTTCTAAGATACCAAAATACAGAAGCTCATGAATAACACTCTTAATCAAGAAACAGAACAACCTTACTAAATGCGTGTATTTTGAGTGTTTTTTTTACATTCTTTGTTACCAAAACCCCAAATTCCATGCGAAATTAGCTTTATGTGGGAAAAAAATGACATTAACAGAAAAGTGTCTTTGAGTATTTTTGAGCTTGTTAGGCAATAATGCACTAAAAAGCAGGGCAATCACATTACATGGGAATAAAACCAACTTTTACGAAGAACTTGCCTTTTCATGTTTTTGACACGCATTTAGTAAGGTAGCTCTGTTTATTAATTAAGAGTATTATTCATGAGTTTCAGCATATACACGAGTTTTTATGTTTTTTTGCCTTGTTTTTTTTTTTTTTTAACTATAAAACAATCATTATATATTTTTCTCGCAATGTCCCTTTGTTTTCCAATATAGAGTGCTTTGTATCCATTTTCGCGTTTTTTTTGTAGGTAACAAGCTCAAAAACACTCAAAATATACATTTGTGGTAATGTTTTTCTGCTTCTTGATATTGGTGTGTTTGTATCAGTTTTAGCGTTTTTCTACGTAAAACACTGAGAAGACACGTTTTCAGCTATTTTCTTTTGGATCCCCACATAGAGTGAGTTCCTTATTACTTATTGTTTTGGTGCTTAACATGCTTAAAAATACTCAAAAGAGAGATTTCTGGTAAGGTCTTTAATTTCCTCATATGGGAGGCTTTGCATGTCTTTTCAGTGTTTTTGAGCGTGTTACGCAATAAAGCACTAAAAGCCAGGGCAATCACATTACATGGGAATAAAAGCAAATTTTACCAAGAACTTGCCTCTAAGTGTTTTTTGAGCTCCTTACATACCAAAACACTAAAACGCATGCAAAATACGTTTTATGGAGAAAAAGAATAACATTACCAAATACATGTATTTTGAGTGTTTTTCATCATGTTATCTATAAAAAAGGTTAAATACATGCAAAGAACTTTATGTTTGGGAAACTAAAGAACATTACGAAAAACGTGTATTGAGTGATTTTTAAGTTCCTCCAGTACCAAAAAGCTAAAACCTACAAATAACACCCTTTAGAAAAAAGAAAAAATAAATAAAAAAATATAAAATTTTTTTTTGTTATTCATCTTCATAGGTACCGAGATGCCAAAATTCTGCCAAAATTTAGGGAATCTATGTGGAAAAAAGAACATTATCAGAAAAGTTAATTATAGCTTTTTTTTTCGGATTGTTATGTACCAAACCCTAAAGCATGCAATGCCACCTTTATAGGGAAGTTAAACGACTTTACCAGAAACCTGTCTTTTCCGTGTTTTTGAGCATGTTAGGCACCAAACGATAAATAATATGGAAGTCAGTCAATATATGAATCCAAAAGAAAATTACTGAAAACGTGTTTTTTCAGTGTTTTACGTAGAAAAACGCTAAAGCAGATACAAACCATCCTATATGAAGAAATAGAATAACATTACCAAAAAGATATATTTTGAGTGTTTTTGAACTTAACTACAAAAAATGCAAAAATAGATGTAAAGCACTCTATATTAGGAAACAAAAGGACATTACGAGAAACCTGTATAATGAGTGTTTTATAGTTTTAAAAGAACCACAAGGCAATAAACGCAAAAACTCGTGTATATAGAGAAATTTCTTACGTGCCAAAATTAAAAAATGCATGAATAACACTTTTAATCGATAAACAGAAGTACCTTACCAAATTTTGTATTTTGAGTGTTTTTCACATTCTTAGTTACGAAAATGCAAAATTACATGCGAAACTAGCTTCATGTGGGAAGAAAAATGACATTACCAGAAAAGTGTCTTTTGAGTGTTTTTCTGCGTGATATGCAACAAAGCACTAAAAAGCAGAACGATCACATTACATGGAAATAAAACCAACTTTTACGAAGAATTTGCCTTTAAGTGTTTTTTAACCCCTTATGTACCATACCGCTAAAACGCATGCAAAATAAACTTCATGGAGAAACAGAATAACATGACCAAAAACATGTATTTTGAGTGTTTTTGATCATGTTATCTATAAAAACGCTTAAGTACATGCAAAGAACATTATGTTTGGAAAACAAAAGGACATTGCTAGAAACGTGTATTTTGAGTGTTTTTTTAAAGTTCCTTAAGTACCAAAAAGCTAAAACCCACAAATAACACTCTTTATTTAGAAAAAAAAAAATAAATAAATAAATAGGATTTTTATTTTTTTATTCACCTTCATAGGTACCGAGATGCCAAAATTCCGGGAAAATTCAGGGCAACTATGTGATAAAAGAATATTATCAAAAAAGTTAATTTCAACTTTTTTTTTCGGACTGTTATGTACCAAACCCTAAAGTGCATGCAAAGCCTCCAATATGAGGAAATTAAACGACCTTACCAGAAATCTGTGTTTTGAGTGTTTTTTTTTTAGCATGTTAGGCACCAAAACGATAAATAATAAGGAACTCACTCTATATGGGAATTCAAAACAAAGTTACTGAAAACGTGTCTTCTCACTGTTTTACGTAGAAAAACGTTAAAACGGATGGAAAACAAGCAATATCAAGAAAAAGAAAAACGTTACCAAAAAGATATATTTTGAGTGTTTTTGAGCTTTTTATCTACAAAAAAACACGAAAATTGATGCAAAGCACACTATATTGGGAAACAAAAGGAGTTTGCAAGAAAAGTGTATAATGAGTGTTTTATAGTTCAAAAGAATCACAAAGCAATATACTCGTGTATATGGAGAGATTTCCTAGATACCAAAATACTGAAACTCATGAATAACACTCTTAATTGAGAAACAGAACAACTTTACTAAATGCGTGTATTTTGAGTGCTTTTCATATTCTTAATTACGAAAACCCCAAATTGCATGCAAAACCACTTTTATGTGAGACAAAAATGACATTACCAGAAAAGTGTGTTTTAAGTGTTTTTGAGCGTGATTGGCAATAAAGCACTAAAAAGCAGGGCAATCATATTACATTGGAAAAACACCAATTTATACCAAAAACTTGCCTCTAAGTGTTTTTGAGCTCCTTATATACAAAACTGCTAAAATGCATGGAAAACACACTTTATGGAGAAACAGAATAACATTACCAAAATCTTGTATTTTGAGTGTTTTTGATCATGTTATCTATAAAAATGCTTAAATACATGCAAAGAACCTTATGTTTGGGAAACGAAAGGACATTACGAGAAACGTGTATTATGAGTGTTTTTAAGTTCCTTAAGTACCAAAAAGCTATATCCAACAAATAACACTCTTTATTGAGAAAAAATAAATAAATAAATAAAAAGTAAAAAAATAGGATTTTTTTTTATTTTTTTATTTATCTTCATAGGTACCGAGATGCCAAAATTCTGGGAAAATTCAGGGCAATTATATGATAAAAGAATAGTATCACAAAAGTTAATTTTACCTTTTTTTTCGGACTGTTATGTACCAAACCGTAAAGTGCATGCAGAGCCTCCTATATGAGGAAATTAAACGACCTTATCAGAAATCTGTCTTTTGAGTGTTGTTCAGCATGTTAGGCACCAAAACGATAAATAATAAGGAACTCACTCTATATGGGAATTCAAAACAAAATTACTGAAAACTTGTCTTCTCAATGTTTTACGTAGAAAAACGCTAAAACGGATGCAAACCAACCAATATAAAGAAACAGAAAAACATAACCAAAAAGGTATATTTTGAGTGTTTTTGAGCTTGTTACCTATAAAAAACACGAAAATTGATGCAATACACTCTATAAAGGGAAAGAAAAGGACATTGCAAGAAAAGTCTATAATGAGTGTTTTATAGTTCAAAAGAACCACAAGGCAAAAAATGCAATAACTAGTGTATATGAAGAAGTTTCGTAGATACCAAAATGCTGAAACCGCAAATTGCATGCGAAACCAACTTTATGCGGGAAAAAAAATGACATTACCAGAAAAATGTCTTTTGAGTGTTTTTGAGCGTGTTAGGCAATAAATAATTAAAAAGCAGGGCAATCACATTACATTGGAATAAAACCAATTTTTAACAAGATCTTGCCTTTAAGTGTTTTTCAGCTCCTTATATACCAAAACACTAAAATGCATGCAAAATACACTTGATGGTGAAACAGAATAACATTACCAAAAACATATATTTTGAGTGTTTTTGATCATGTTACCAATAAAAACGCTTAAATACATGCAAAGAACCCTATTTTTGGGAAACGAAAGGACATTACGAGAAACCTGTATTATGAGTGTTTTTAAGTTCATTAAGTACGAAAAAGCTAAAAGCAACAAATTACACTCTTTATAGAGAAAAAATAAATAAATAAAAAATACGATATTTTTTTTCAGTCTTATTCATCTTCACAGGTAACGAGGTGCGAAAATTCGGGCAAAGTTCATGAAATTATAAGAAATAAGAACATTATCAAAAAAATTAAATTTAGCTTTTTTTTCGGACTGTTATGTACCAAACCCCTAAACTGCATGCAAAGCCACCTATATGGGGAATTTAAACGTCTTTGCCAGAAAACTGTCTTATGAGTGTTTTTCAACATGTTAGGAACCAACACAATAAAACCCAAGGAAGTCAATCTATATGGGAATCCAAAACAAAATTACTGAAAACGTGTCTTTTCGGTGTTTTACGTACAAAACGATAAAACGGATGCAAACGAACCAAAATGAAGAAATAGAATAACATTACCAAAAAGATATATTTTGAGTGTTTTTAAGCTTGTTACCTACAAAAAATGCAAAAATGGATGGAAAGCACTCTATATTAGGAAACAAAAGAAGATTACGAAAAATGAGATAAAAATGAGTGTTTTATAGTTTTACAAGAACCACAAGGCGATAAACGCAAAAACTCGTGTATATATAAAAGTTTCTTACATACCAAAATTATAAAATGCATGAATAACACTTTGAATTGAGAAACAGAACTACCCTACCAAATTGTGTATTTTGAAAGTTTTTCACATTCTTAGTTACGAAATTGGCAAATTACATGCGAAACTAGCATTATATTCGAAAAATAAAATGAGAAATGTCTTTTGTGTGTTTTTTAGCGTGATATGCATTAAAGCACTAAAAAGCAGAACAGTCACATTACTTGGGAATAAAACCAACTTTTATGAAGAACTTGCCTTTAAGTGTTTTTTAACTCCTTACATACCAAAACGTTAAAACGCATATAAAACACCCTTTATGGAGAAACATAATAACATTACCAAAAATATGTTTTTTGAGTGTTTTTGATTATGTTACCTATAAAAACGCTTAAAAACATGTAAAGAACCCTATGTTTGTATAAGAAAAGGACATTACGAAAATCGTGTATTATGAGTGTTTTTAAGTTCCTTCAGTACCAGAAAGCTAAAACTCACAAATAACACTTTATAGAGAAAAAAAAAAATTGTTATTCATCTTCATAGGTACCGAGATACCAAAATTCTGAAAAAAATCAGGGAAATTTTGTAAAAAAAAAATCATTATAAACAAATAATTTTAGCTTTTTTCTGGAGTTATGTACCAAACCCTGAAGTGCATGCAAAGCCACCTATATGGAGAAATTACTCGACTTTACCAGAAACCTGTCTTATGAGTTTTTTTTTTTTTCAGCAATTTCAACAATATTACTGAAAACGTGTCTCTTCAGTGATTTACGTAGAAAAACGCTAAAACGGATGCAAACCAACCAATATGAAGAAAATGAATAACATTACAAAAAAGATATATTTTGATGTGTTTTTGAGCTTGTTTCCTACAAAAAAATGCGAAAATGGATGAAACGCACTCTACATTAGGAAAGAAAAGGACATTATGAGAAACGTGTATAATGAGTGTTTTATAGTTTCACAAGAACCACAAGGCAAAAAACTCAAAAACTCGTGTAAATAAAGAAGTTTCTTATATACCAAAATGCTGAAACTCATGAATAACACTTTTAATTGAGAAACAGAACTACCTTACCAAATGTGTGTATTAGAGAAGTTTCTTACATACCAAACTGCTGAAACTCATGAATAACACTTTTAATTAAAAAAACAGAACAACCTTACCAAATGCCTGTATTTTGAGTGTGTTTCACATTCTTAGTAACCAAAACCCCAAATTTCATGCGAAACGAGCTTTATGTGGGAAAAAAATAATATTACCAGAAAATGTCTTTCGAGTGTTTTTGAGCGTGTTAGGTAATAAACCACTAAAAAGCAGGGCAATCACATTACATGGGAATAAAAACAACTTTTAACAAGAACTTGCCTTTAGGTGTTTTTGAGCTCATTACATACCAAAACGCTAAAACGCATGCAAAACACCTTTTATGGACAAACAGAATAACATTACCAAAAACATGCATTTTGAGTGTTTTTTATCATGTTATCTATAAAAACGCTTAAATACATGCAAAGAACCTTATGTTTAGGAAACGAAAACAGATTATGAGCAATGTGTATTATGAATGTTTTCTAGTTCTTTAAGTACCAAAAAGCTAAAACCCACAAATAACACTATTTATTTAGAAAAATAAATGAATAAAAAATTTTAAAAATTGTTTTTTTTTTTTTTTTTGTTATTCATCTTCATAGGTACCGAGATGCCAAAATTTTGGGAAAATTCAAGGCTATTATAAGATAAAAGAAAATTATCAAAAAAGTTAATTTTAGCTTTTTTTCGGACTGTTATATACCAAACACTAAATTGCATGCAAAGCCTCCTATATGAGGAAATTAAACGACCTTAAAAGAAATCTGTCTTTTGAGTGTTTTTCAGAATGTTAGGCACCAAAACGATAAATAAATAAGTAACTCACTCTATATGGGAATCCAAAACAAAATTCCGGAAAATGTGTCTTCTCAGTGTTTTACGCACAAAAAACGCTAAAACGGATACAAACCAACCAATATAAAAAAAAAATAGAAAAACATTACCAAAAAGGTATATTTTGAGTGTTTTTGAGCTTGTTACCTACAAATAACGCGAAAATTGATGCAAAGCACTCTATATTAGGAAATAAAAGGACATTGCAGGAAAAGTGTATAACGAGTGTTTTATAGTTCAAAAGAACCAAAAGTCAAAAAACGCAGAAACATGTGGATATGGAGAAGTTTCCTAGATACCAAAATGCTGAAACTCATGAATAATATTCCTAATTGAGAAACAGAACAACCTTACTAAATGTGTGTATTTTGAGAGCTTTTCACATTCTTAGTTACCAAAACCCCAAATTGCATGCGAAACCAGCTTTATGTGAGAAAAAAATGACATTACCAGAATAATGTCTTTTGAGTGTTTTTGAGCCTGATAGGCAATAAAGCACTTAAAAGCAGGGCAATCACATTACATTTCAATAAAACCAATTTTTATCAAGAAAATGCCTTTAAGTGTTTTTGAGCTCCTTATATACTAAACCGCTAAAACGCATGCAAATCAAACTTTATGGAGAAACAGAATAAAATTACGAAAAACATGTATTTTCAGTGTTTTTGATCATGTTATCTATAAAAACGCTTAAATACATGCAAAGAACCTTATGTTTGGGAAACAAAAGGACATTACGAGAAACGTATATTATGAGTGTCTTTTTAAGTTTGTTAAGTACCAAAAACCTAAAACACTCTTTATTTAGAAAAAATAAAATAAATAAATAAATAGAAAAATAAAAAATAGGATTTTTTTTTTTTATTTATCTTCATAGGTACCGAAATGCCAAAATTCTGGGAAAATTCAAGGCAATTATATGATAAGAGAATATTATCAAAAAAATTGATTTTAGCTTTTTTTTCGGACTGTTATGTACCAAACCCTAAACTGCATGCAAAGCCTCCTATATAAGAAAATTAAACGACCTTACCAGAAATCTGTCTTTTAAGTGTTTTTCAGCATGTTAGTCATCAAAATGATAAATAATAAGGAACTCACTTTATAGCCAAAACAAAATTACTGAAAAAGTGTCTTCCTAGTGTTTTACGTAGAAAAACGCTAAAATGGCTGCAAACTAACCAATATCAAGAAATAGAAAAAAACATTAACAAAAAGGTATATTTTGAGTGTTTTTGAGCTTGTTACCTACAAAAAAAAATACGCTAAAATTGATACAAAGCACTCTATATTGGGAAAGAAAGGGACATTGCGAGAAAAGTGTATAATGAGTGTATTATAGTTCAAAAGAACAACAAGGCAAAAAACGCAAAAACTCGTGTATATGGAGAAGTTTCCTAGATACCAAAATGCTGAAACTCTTGAATAACACTCTTAATTGAGAAACAGAACAACTATCCTAAATGTGTGTATTTTGGGTGTTTTTCACATTCTTAGTTACCAAAATCCCTACTTCCATGTGAAACCAGCTTTATGTGGGAAAAAAAATGACATTATCAGAAAAGTGTCTTTTGAGTGTTTTTGAGCGTGATAGGCAATAAAGGACTAAAATGCAGGGGAATCACTTTACATGGCAATAAAATCAATTTTTACCAAGAACTTGCCTTTAAGTGTTTTGAACTCCTTATATACCAAAACGCTAAAACCGATGCAAAACGTACTTTATGGAGAAAGAGAATAACATTACCAAAAAACATATATTTTGAGTGTTTTTGATCATGTTACCAATAAAAACGCTTAAACACATGCAAAGAACCTTATTTTTGGGAAACGAAAGGACATTACGAGAAACGTGTATTATGAGTGATTTTAAGATCATTATTTACCAAAAAGCTAAAAGCCACAAATAACACTCTTTATTGAGAAAAAATAAATAAATAAATAAAAATAATACGATATTTTTTTTTCTTTTTCATCTTCACTGGTACCGAGATGCCAAAATTTAGGAAAAATTCAGGAAATTATAAGTCAATTATGAAAAAATTTAATTTTAGCTTTCTTTTTCGTAGTTATGTACCAAACCCTAAATTGCAAAGCCACCTATATGGGGAAATTAAACGACTTTGCCAGAAAACTGTCATATGAGTGTTTTTCAGCTTGTTAGGCACCATAACGGTAAATAATCTAAAACAAAATTACTATAAACGTGTCTTTTCGGTGTTTTACGTAGAAAAACGGTAAAACGGATGCACACTAACCAATAAAAAGAAAAAAATAACATTACCAAAAAGGTACATTTTGAGTGTTTTTGAGCTTTTGACCTACAAAAAACCCGAAAATGGATGCAAAGCACTCCCTATTAGGAAACAAAAGGACATTACGAGAAACGTTTATAATGAGTGTCTTATTATTTCTGAACAAAACAACTTATGGTTCACAAGAACCACAAGGCAAAAAACGCAAAAACTCGTGTATATAAAGAAGTTTCTTAGATACCAAAATGCTGAAACTCATGAATAACAATATTAGTTGAAAAACCGAACAACCTTACCAAATGCGTGTATTTTGAGTGTTTTTCACATTCTTAGTTAGCAAAACCCCAAATAGCACGCAAAATTATGTTGTAAAAATAATAACATTACCAGAAGTGTCTTTTGAGTGTTTTTGAGTGTGTTAGGCAATAAATCACACACACACACAAAAAAAAAAACAGGGCAATCACATTACATGGGAATAAAACCAACTTTTACCAAGAACTTGCCTTGAAGTGTTTTCGACATCCTTACAAACCAAAACGCTAAGACGCATGCAAAAAACTCCTTTATGGAGAAGCAGAATAACATTACTAAAAACATGTCTTTTAAGTGTTTTTGATCATGTTACCTATGAAAACGCTTAAATACATGCAAAGAACACTATGTTTGGGAAACGAAAGGACATTACGAGAAACGTGTATTAGGACCGTTTTTAAGTTCCTTAAGTACCAAAACGTTAAAACCCACAAATAACACTCTTTATAGAGAAAAAAATAAATAAATAAAAAAAATAGCTTTTTTTTATATTGATATATATAAAATATAATATTTTATATTATAGGTACCAAGATGCCAAAATTCTGCCAAAATTCAGGGAATTTATGTGGAAAAAAGAACATTATCAAAAAAGTTCATTATAGCTCTTTTTCGGATTTTTATGTACCAAACTCTAAAGTGCATGCCACCTATACAAGGAAGTTAAAGGACTTTACCAGAAACCTGTCTTTTCAGTGTTGTTCAGCATGTTAGACACTAAAACGATAAATAATCTGAAAGTCAGTCAATATGTGAATCCAAAACAAAATTACTGAAAATGTATCTTTTCAGTGTTTTACGTAGAAAAACGCTAAAACGGATGCAAATCAACAAATATTAAGAAATAGAATAACATTACCAAAAATTTTTTTTGAGCTTTTTACCTACAAAAAACGCCCAAATGGATGGAGAGCACTCTATATTGGGAAGCAAAATGACATTACGAGAAACGTGTATAATGAGTGTTTTATAGTTTCAAAAGAACCACAAGGAAAAAAACGCAAAAAATATAGAGAAGTTTCTTACATACCAAAACGCTAAAACTCATGAATAACACTTTTAATTGAAAAACATAACTACCTTACCAAATATGTGTATTTTGAGTGTTTTTCACATTCTTAGTTACGAAAATCCCTAATAACATGCGAAACAAGCTTTATGTGGGAAAAAAATGACATTACCAGAAAAGTGTGTTTTGAGTGTTTTTGAGCGTTATATGCAACAAAACACTAAAAAGCAGAACAATCACATTACATTGGAATAAACCCAAATTTTACGAAGAACTTGCCTTTAACTGTTTTTTAACTCCTTACATACCAAAACGCTTAAACGCATGCAAAACAACCTTTATGGAGAAACAGAATAACATTACCAAAAACATGTATTTTGAGTGTTTTTGATCATGTTACCTATAAAATCGCTTAAATACATGCAAAGAACCCTATGTTTGTGAAACGAAAGGACATTACGAAAATCGTGTATTATGAATATTTTTAAGTTCCTTAAGTACCAAAAATCTAAAACCCACAAATAACACTCTTTATAGAAAAAAAATAATTTAAAAAAATAATTTTTTTTTTGTTATTCATCTTCATAAGTACCGAGATGCCAAAATTCTGAGAAAATTCAGGGAAATTATGTGAAAAAAAACAAAAAAAATTTTTTTTTAGCTTTTTCCGGAGTTATGTACGAAACCCGGAAGTGCATGCAAAGCCACCTATATGGGGAAATTACACGACTTTACAAGAAACGTGTCTTTGGGTGTTTTCAGCAATTTCAACAATATTACTGAAAACGTGTCTTTTCAGTTTTAGCGTAGAACGCTAAAACGGATGCAAACCAACCAATATGAAGAAATAGAATAACATTACAAAAAAGTTGAGTGTTTTTGAGCTTGTTACCTACAAAAACGCAAAAATGAATGCAAACAGTCTATATTTTTTAAACAAAAGGATGTTACAAGAAAACTGTATAAGGAATGTTTTAATAGTTTTCAAGAACCATGAGGCAAAAAACGCAAAAACTCGTATATATGGAAAAGATTCTTAGATACCAAAATGCTGAAACTCATGAATAACACTCTTAATTGAGAAACAGAACATTCTTAGGAAATGAGTGTATTTTGAGTGTTTTTTTTCACATTCTTAGTTGTCCAACCCCAAATTACATGCGAAACTGTGGAAAAAAAAAATTACTAGAAAAGTGTCTTTTTTAGTGTTTTCAGCGTGTTAGGCAATAAAGCACTAAAAAGCAGGGCAATCACATTACATGGGAATATAACCAACTTTTACCAAGAACTTGCCTTTAAGTTTTTTTGAGCTTCTTACATACCAAAACGCTAAAACCCATGCAAAACACCCTTTATGGAAAAACAGAATAACTTTATCAAAAACATGTATTTTGAGTGTTTTTGAGCTTGTTACCAATAAAAACGCTTAAATACATGCAAAGAATCCTATGTTTTGGAATGAAAGGACATTACGAGAAATGTGTATTATGAGTGTTTATAAGTTCCTTAAGTACCAAAAAGGTAAAACTCACAAATAACACTCTTTATAGAGAAAAAAAATAAATAAATAAAAAAAAACTAGCATTTTTTTTTATTGATCTTCATAGGTACCGAGATGCCAAAATTCTGGCAAAACTCAGGAAAATTACGTAAAAAAAAAAATATTAAGGAAAAGGTTAATTTTAGCTATTTTTCGGACTATTATGTACCAAACCCTAAAGTGTATGCAAATCCACTTATATGGGGAAATTAAACGACTTTACAAGAAACCTGTCTTTTGAGTGTTTTTCAGCATCTTAGGCACCAAAACGATAAATAACATGGAAGTCACTCTATATGGGAATCCAAAACAAAATTACTGAAAACGTGTCTTTTCTGTGTTTTACGTAGAAAAACGCTGAAACGGATGGAAACCAACCAATATGAAGAAATAGAATAACATTACCAAAAAGGTATATTTTGAGTGTTTTTGATCATGTTACCTATAAAAACGCTTAAATACATGGAAAGAACCTTATCTTTAGGAAAAAAGGACATTACAAGAAACGAGTATTATGATTGTTTTTACGTTCTTTAAGTACCAAAAAGCTTAAACCCACACATAACACTCTTTATAGAGAAAAAATAAATAAATAAATGAAAAAATAGCATTTTTTTTTTATTGATCTTCATAGGTACCGAGATGCCAAAATTCTGGCAAAATTCAGGCAAATTATGTGAAAAAAGAATATCAAAAAAGTTAATTTTAACTTTTTTTTCAGACTATTATGTACCAAACCCTAAAGTGCATGTAGAGCCACCTATATGGGGAAATTAAACGACTTTACCTGAAGCCTGTCTTTTGCCTTTTTTTTTCAGTATGTTGGGCACCTAAACAATAAATAATATGTATGGGAATCAAAAACAAAATTACTGAAAACGTGTCTTTTCAGTGTTTTACGTAGAAAAGCGCTAAAACGAATGCAAATCAACCAATATCATGAAATAGAATAATATTACCAAAAAGGTATTTTTTGTGTTTTTGAGCGAAAATGGATGCAAATCTCTCTATATTGGGAAACAAAACGACATTTCGAGAAACGTTTATAATGAGTGTTTTATAGTTTCACAAGAACCACAAGGCAAAACAAGCAAAAACTCGTGTATATGGAGATGAATAACACTCTTAATTGAGAAACAGAACAACCTTACCAAATGCGTGTATTTTGAGTGTTTTTCACATTCTTAGTTACCAAACTAGCTTTATGTGAGAAATAAATGATATTACCAGAAAAAAAAGTGTCTTTTGAGTGTTTTTGAGCGTGTTAGGCAATAAAGCACAAAAAAGCAGGGCAATGACATTACATGGGAATAAAACCAACATTTACCAAGAACTTGTCTTTAAGTGTTTTTCAGCTCCTTACATACCAAAACGCTAAAATGCATGCAAAACACCCTTTATGGAGAAACAAAATAACATTAAGAAAAACATGAATTTTCAGTGTTTTTGATCTGTTACGTATAAGAACGCTTAAATATATGCAAAGAACCCTATGTTTGGGAAACGAAAGGACATTAAGAGAAACGTGTATTATGAGTGTTTTTAAGTTCCTTAAGTACCAAAAAGCAAAAAACCCACAAATAACTCTCTTTATTTAGAAAATAAAAAATAAAAATGAAAAAAAATAGCGATTTATTTATTTATTTATTTTTTATTTTATTTTTTTTTTTTTTTGTTATTCATATTCATAGGTACCGAGATGCCAAAATTCTGGGAAAATTCAGGGCAATCATATGATAAAAGAATATTATCAAAAAAATTAATTTCAGCTTTTTTTTATCGGACTGTTATTTACCAAACCCTAAAGTGCATGCAAAGCCTCCTATATGAGGAAATTAAACGACCTTACCAGAAATCTGTGTTTTGAGTGTTTTTTTTTAGCATGTTAGGCACCAAAATGATAAACAATAAGGAACTCACTCTATATGGGAATCCAAAACAAAGTTACTAAAAACGTGTCTTCTCAGTATTTTACGTAGAAAAACGTTAAACGGATGCAAGGCAACCAATATCAAGAAATAGAAAAACGTTACTAAAAAGGTATATTTTGAGTGTTTTGAGCTTGTTACCTACAAAAAACGCGAAAATTGATGCAAAGCACTCTATATTGGGAAACAAAAGGACATTGCAAGAAAAGTGTATAATGAGAGTTTTATAGTTCAAAAGAACCACAAGGCAAAAAACGCAAAATCTCGTGTATATGGAGAGGTTTCCTAGATACAAAAATGCTAAAACTCATGGATAACACTCCTAATTGAGAAACAGAACAACCTTAATAAATGCGTGTATTTTGAGTGCTTTTCACATTCTTAGTTACCAAAACCCCAAATTGCATGCGAAAATAGATTTGTGGGAAAAAAAAAATGACGTTACCAGAATAGTGTCTTTTGAGTGTTTTTGAGCGTGATAGGCAATAAAGCACTAAAAAGGAGGGCAATCACGTTACATTGGAGAAAAACGAATTTTTACCAAGATCTTCCCTTCAAGTGTTTTTGAGCTCCTTATATACCAAAACAAAAAACAAAAAACAAAAAAATTTAGCTTTTTTTTCGGACTGTTATGTACCAAACCCCTATAGTAAAGGCAAAGCCACCTATATGGGGAAATTAAACGTCTTTGCCAGAAAACGGTCTTATGAGTGTTTTTCAGCATGTTTGCAACCAACACGATAAATAACATGGAAGTCAATCTATATGGGATTCTAAAACAAAATTACTAAAAACGTGTCTTTTCGGTTTTTTACGTAGAAAAACGCTAAAACGGATGCAAACCAACCAATATGAAGAAATAAAATAATATTACCAAAAAGGTATATTTTGAGTGTTTTTTAAATTGTTACCTACAAAAAACGCAAAAATGGATGGAAAGCACTCTATATAGGGAAGCAAAAGGACATTACGAGAAACGTGTATAATGAGTACTCGTATTTTATAGTTTCACAAGATCCACAAGGCAAAAAACGCAAAAAGTCGTGTATATAGAGAAGTTTCTTACATTCCAAAATGCTGAAACACTCTTAATTGAGAAACAGAACAATCTTACTAAATGCGTGTATTTTGAGTGCTTTTCACATCCTTCGTTACCAAAACCCTAAATTGCATGCGAAACCAGCTTTATGTGGGAAAAAAATGACATTAGCAGAAAAATATCTTTTGAGTGTTTCTGAGCGTGTTAGGCAATAAAGCACTAAAAAGCAGGGCAATCACATTACATTGGAATAAAACCAGTTTTTAACAAGAACTTCCCTTTAAGTGTATTTGAGCTCCTTATATACCAAAACACTAAAATGCATGCAAAATACACTTTATGGTGAAAATAACATTACCAAAAACATGTATTTTGAGTGTTTTTCATCATGTTACCAATAAAAGCGCTTAAATACATGCAAAGAACCCTATTTTTGGGAAATGAAAGGACATTACAAGAAACGTGTATTATGAGTGTTTTTAAGTTCATTAAGTACGAAAAAGCTAAAAGCCACAAATTACACTCTTTATTGAGAAAAAATAAATAAATCAATAAAAAACATACGAAATTTTTTTTTCATTCTTATTCATCTTCACAGGTAACGAGGTGCCAAAATTCGGGCAAAGTTCAGGAAATTATATGAAATAAGAACATTATCAAAAAAGTTAAATTTAGCTTTTTTTTCGGACTGTTATGTACCAAACCCCTCAAGTGCATGCAAAGCCACCTATATGGTGAAATTAAACGTCTTTGCCAGAAAACTGCCTTATAAGTATTTTTCAGCATGTTAGGAACCAACACGATAAAACCCAAGGAAGTCAATCTATATGGCAATCCAAAACAAAATGACTGAAA
Source organism: Scylla paramamosain (assembly GCF_035594125.1). Lineage (NCBI taxonomy): Eukaryota > Metazoa > Arthropoda > Malacostraca > Decapoda > Portunidae > Scylla > Scylla paramamosain. The sequence continues at coordinate 7,212,353 of NC_087168.1, forward strand.
ACGTGTTTTTTCGCTGTTTTACGTAGAAAACGTTAAAACGGATGCAAACCAACCAAAATGAAGAAATAGAATAACATTACCAAAAAGGTATATTTTGAGTGTTTTTGAAATTGTTACCTACAAAAAACGCGAAAATGGATGGAAAGCACTCTACTCGTATATTGCGAAGCAAAAGGCACCAAAGAGCATGTTAGGCACCAAAACGATAAATAATATGAAAGTCACTCTATATGGAAATCCAAAACGAAATTACTGGAAACGTTTCTTTTAAAAGATTTACGTAGAAAAACGCTAAAACGGATGCAAACCAACCAATATGAAGAAATAGAATAACATTACCAAAAAAGTATATTTTGTGTGTTTTTGAGCTTGTTACAAAAAAAAAATCGCGAAAATGGATGCAAAGCACTCTATATAATGAAAAAAAGGACATAACAAGAAACGTGTATAATGAGTGTTTTATAGTTTCACCAGAATCACAAGGCAAAAAACGCAAAAACTCGACTATATGGAGAAGTTTCTAAGATACCAAAATAGTGAAACTTATGAATAACACTCTTAATCAAGAAACAGAACTACCTTACTAAATGCGTGTATTTTGAGTGTTTTTTTTACATTCTTAGTTACCAAAACCCCAAATTTCCTGCAACAATAGCTTTATGTGAGAAAAAAATGACATTACCAGAAAAGTGTATTTGAGTGTTTTTGAGCGTGTTAGGCAATAAAGTACTAAAAAGCAGGGCAATCACATTATATGGGAATAAAACTAACTTTTACGAAGAACTTGCCTTTTGGTGTTTTTGACAGGCATTTATTAAGGTTGTTCTGTTTCTTAATTAAGAGTGTTATTCATGAGTTTCAGCATATACACGAGTTTTTGTGTTTTTTGCCTTGTGGTTTTTTTGAATTATAAATCATTCATTATACACTTTTCTCACAATGTCCCTTTGTTTCCCAATATAGAGTGCTTTCTATCCATTTTAGCGTTCTTTTTATAGGTAACAAGCTCAAAATATACATTTTTGGTAATGTTTTTCTGCTTCTTGATATTGGTTGGTTTGTATCAGTTTTAGCGTTTCTCTACGTAAAACACTGAGAAGACACGCTTTCAGTAATTTTCTTTTGGATTCCCACATAGAGTGAGTTCCTTATTATTTATCGTTTTGGTGCCTAACATGCTGAAAAACACTCAAAAGACAGATTTCTGGTAAGGTCTTTAAATTCCTCATATGGGAGGCTTTGCATGTCTTTTTAGTGTTTTTGAACGTGTTACGCAATAAAGCACCCAGGGCAATCACATTACATGGAAATAAAACCAACTTTCACGAAGAATTTGCCTTTAAGTGTTTTTTAACCCCTTATATACCAAACCGCTAAAACGCATGCAAAACAAACTTCATGGAGAAACAGAATAACATTACCAAAAACATGTATTTTGAGTGTTTTTGATCATGTTATCTATAAAAACGCTTAAGTACATGCAAAAAACATTATGTTTGGGAAACAAAAGGACATTACGAGAAACGTGTATTATGAGTGTTTTTTTTTAAGTTCCTTAAGTACCAAAAAGCTAAAACCCACAAATAACACTCTTTATTTAGAAAATTATAAAAAAAAAAAAAAATAAGATAAATAGGATTTTTTTTTTTTTTTTGTTATTCATCTTCATAAGTACCGAGATGCCAAAATTCTGGGAAAATTCAGGGCAATTATGTGATAAAAGAATATTATATAAAAAAGTTAATTTCAGCTTTTTTTTTCGGACTGTATTGTACCAAACCCTAAAGTGCATGCAAAGCCTCCAATATTAGGAAATTAAACGATCTTACCAGAAATCTGTGTTTTGAGTGTTTTTTTTTTTAGCATGTTAGGCACCAAAACCTTAAATAATAAGGAACTCACTCTATACGGGAATCCAAAACAAAGTTACTGAAAACGTGTCTTCTCATTGTTTTACGTAGAAAAACGTTAAAACGGATGGAAAACAAGCAATATAAAGAAATAGAAAAACGTTACCAAAAAGGTATATTTTGAGTGTTTTTGAGCTTTTTACCTACAAAAAACACGAAAATTGATGCAAAGCACTCTATATTGGGAAACAAAAGGACATTGCAAGAAAAGTGTATAATGAGTGTTTTATAGTTCTAAAGAACCACAAAGCAAAAAACGCAAAAACTCGTGTATATGGAGAAATTTCCTAGGTACCAAAAGTCTGAAACTCATGAATAACACTTTTAATTAAGAAATACAACAACCTTACTAAATGCGTGTATTTTGAGTTTTTTCACACTCTTCGTTACCAAAACCCCAAATTCCATGCAAAACCAGCTTTATGTGGGAAAAAAAATGATATTACCAAAAAAGTGTCTTTTGAGTGTTTTTCAGCGTGTTAGGCAATAAAGCACTAAAAAGCAGGGCAATCACATTACATGAGAATATAAACAACTTTTAGCAAGAACTTGCCTTTAAGGGTTTTTTTCAGCTCATTACATACAAAAACGCTAAAACGCATGTAAAACACCTTTTATGGAGAAACAGAATAAAATTACTAAAAACATATTTTGAGTGTTTTTGATCATGTTATCTATAAAAACGCTGAAATACATGCAAAGAACCTTATGTTTGCGAAACGAAAGGACACTACGAGAAATGTGTATTATGAGTGTTTTTAAGTTCCTTAAGTAACAAAAAGCTAAATCCCACAAATAACACTCTTTATTGAGAAAAAAATAAATAAATAAAAAAAAATAGGATTTTTTTTATTTATCTTTATAGGTACCGAGATGCCAAAATTCTGGGAAAATTCAGGGCAATTATATGATAAAAGAATATTATGAAAAAAGTAAATTTTACCTTTTTTTCGCAGTGATATGTACCAAACCCTAAAGTGCATACAAAGCCTCCTATATGAGGAAATTAAACGACCTTATCAGAAATCTCTCTTTTGAGTGTTGTTCAGCATGTTAGGCACCAAAAAAGATAAATAATAAGGAACTCTCTCTGTATGGGAATTCAAAACAAAATTACTGAAAATTTGTCTTCTCAGTGTTTTACGTAGAAAAACGCTAAAACGGATGCAAACCAACCAATATAAAGAAATAGAAAAACATTACCAAAAAGGTATATTTTGAGTGTTTTAAGCTTGTTACCTATAAAAAACACGAAAAATTAATGCAAAGCACTATATAATGGGAAAGAAAAGGACATTGGAAGAAAAGTGTATAATGAGTGTTTTATATTTAAAAAGAACCACAAGGCAAAAAATGCAATAACTAGCGTATATGAAGAAGTTTCGTAGATACCAAAATGCTGAAACTTATGAACAACACTCTTAATTGAGAAACAGAACAATCTTACTAAATGCGTGTATTTTGAGTGCTTTTCACATTCTTAGTTACCAAAACCCAAAATTGCATGCGAAACTAGCTTTATGTGGGGAAAAAAATAACATTACCAGAAAAATGTCTTTTGAGTGTTTTTGAGCGTGTTACGAAATAAATCACTAAAAAACAGGGCAATAACATAACATTGGAATAAAACCAATTTTTAACAAGAACTTGCTTTTAAGTGTTTTTGACCTTATATACCAAAACACTAAAATGCATGCAAAATACACTTTATGGTGAAACAGAATAACATTACCAAAAACATGTATTTTGAGTGTTTTTGATCATGTTACCAATAAAAACGCTTAAATTCATGCAAAGAATCCTATTTTTGGGAAACGAAGAGACATTACGAGAAACGTGAATTATGAGTGTTTTTAAGTTCATTAAGTACGAAAAAGCTAAAAGTCACAAATTACAGTCTTTATTGAGAAAAAATAAATAAATAAATAAAAAATTACGATATTTTTTTTTTCATTCTTATTCATCTTCACAGGTAACAAAGTGCCAAAATTCGGGAAAATTTCAGGAAATTATATGAAATAAGAACATTATCAAAAAAATTAAATTTAGTTTTTTTTCGGACTATTATGTACCACTATGTACCGACTATGTACCAAACCCCTAAAGTGCAGGCAAAGTTACGTATATGGGGAAATTAAACGTCTTTGCCAGAAAACTGTCTCATGAGTGTTTTTCAACATGTTAGGAAGCAACACGATAAAACCCAAGGAAGTCAATCTATATGGGAATCCAAAACAAAATTACTGAAAAAGTGTCTTTTCGGTGTTTTACGTAGAAAACGCTAAAACGGATACAAACCAACAAAAATGAAGAAATAGAATAACATTACCAAAAAGGTATATTTTGAGTGCTTTTGAAATTGTTACCTACAAAAAACGCGAAAATGGATGGAAAGAACTCTATACTGGGAAGCAAATGGACATTACGAGAAACGAGTATAATGAGTGTTTTATAGTTTCACAAGAACCACAAGGCAAAAAAACTTGTGTATATAAAAACTTGTGTATATAAAGAAGTTTCTTACATTCCAAAATGCTGAAACTCATAAATAAGACTTTTAATTGAGAAACAGAACTATCTTACAAAATGTGAGTATTTTGAGTGTTTTTCACATTCTTAGTTACGAAAATCTGAAATTACAAGCGAAACTAGTTTTATGTGGGAAAAAATGTCATTACCAGAAAAGTGTATTTTGACTGTTTTAGAGCGTGATATGCAACAAAGCACTAAAAAGCAGAACAATCACATTACATGGGAATAAAACAAACTTTTACCAAAAGCATGCCTTTAATTTTTTTAACTCCTTACATAAGAAAACACTAAAACGCATGCAAAACACCCTTTATGGAGAAACAAAATAACATTACTAAAAACATGAATTTTAAGTGTTTTTCATGATGTTACCTATAAAAACGCTTAAATACATGTAAAGAACCCTATGTTTGTGAAACAAAAGGATATTACGAAATTTATGTATTATGAAAGTTTTTAGGTTCTTTAAGTACCAAAAAGCTAATAGATACAAATAACACTCTTTATAGAGAAAAAAATAAATAAATAAAAATATATATATATTTTTTTTTATTCATCTTCATAGGTAATGAGATGCTAAAATTGTGGCAAAATTCAGGAAAATTAGGTAAACAAAAAAAATTAACAAAGAAAATAATTTTAGCTTTTTTCCGGAGGTATGTACCAAACCCTGAAGTGCATGCAAAGCCACTTATATGGGAAAATTACACGACTACCAGAAACCTGTACCAGAAATAATTTCAATAATATTACTGAAAACGAGTTTTTTCAGAGATTTACGAAGAAAAACTCTAAAACGGATGCAAACCAACCAATATGAAGAAATAGAATAACATTACCAAAAAGATATATTTTGAGTGTTTTTAAGCTTGTTACCTACAAAAAATGCAAGAATGGATGGAAAGCACTCTATATTAGGAAACAAAAGAACATTACGAGAAATGAGAAATAATGAGTGTTTTATAGTTTCACAAGAACCACAAGGCAATAAACGCAAAAACTCGTGTATATAGAGAAGTTTCTTACATACCAAAATGATGAAATGCATGAATAACACTTTTAATCGAGAAACAGAACAACCCTACCAAATTGTCTATTTTGAGTGTTTTTCACATTCTTAATTACGAAATTGCCAAATTACATGCAAAACTAGCTTTATATGGGAAAAAAATTACATTACCAGAAAAATATCTTTTGAGTGTTTTTGAGCGTGATATGCAACAAAGCACTAAAAAGCAGGGCAATCACATCACAAGGAAATAAAAACAAATTTTACGAAGAACTTGCCTTTAAGTGTGTTTTAACTCCTTACATACCCAAACGCTTTAACGCATGTAAAACACCCTTTATGGAGAAAAAGAATAACATTACCAAAAATATTTATTTTGAGTGTTTTTGATCATGTTACTTATAAAAACGCTTAAATACATGTAAAGAACCCTATGTTTGTATAAGAAAAGGACATAAGGAAAATCGTGTATTATGAGTGTTTTTAAGTTCCTTAAGTACCAAAAAGCTAAAACTCACAAATAGCACTTTATAGAGAAAAAAAAATTGTTATTCATCTTCATAGGTAATGAGATACCAAAATTCTGGAAAAATTCAGGGAAATTTTGTAAAAAAAAATCATTATATAAAAAAAATAATTTTAGCTTCATTTCGGAGTTATGTACCAAACCCTGAAGTGCATGCAAAGCCACCTAGATGGTGAAATTACTCGGCTTTACCAGAAACCTGTCTTTTCAGTGTTTTTTTTTCAGCAATTTCAACAATATTACTGAAAACGTGTCTTTTCAGTGATTTACGTGGAAAAACGCTAAAATGGATGCAAACCAACCAATATGAAGAAATAGAATAACATTACCAAAAAGATATATTTTGATGTGTTTTTGAGCTTGTTACCTACAAAAAAAATGCGAAAATGGATGAAATGCAGTCTATATTAGGAAAAAAAAGGACATTACGAGAAACGTGTATAATGAGTGTTTTACAGTTTCACAAGAACCACAAGGGAAAAAACTCAAAAACTCGTGTACATAAAGAAATTTCTTATATACCAAAATGCTGAAACTCATGAACACTTTTAATTGAGAAACAGAACTACCTTACCAATTGTGTGTATTAGTATTTGGTATGTATTCTTACATACAAAATGCTGAAACTCATGAATAACACTTTTAATTAAGAAACAGAACAACCTTACTAAATGCCTGTATTTTGAGTGTTTTTCACATTCTTAGTTACCAAAACCCTAAGTTCCATGCGAAACTAGCTTTATGTGGGAAAAAAATATTACCAGAAAATGTCTTTCGAGTGTTTTTGAGCGTGTTAGGCAATACACCACTAAAAAGCAGGGCAATCACATTACATGGGAATAAAACCAACTTTTACCTAGAACTTGCCTTTATGTGTGTTTGAGCTCATTATATAACAAAACGCTAAAACGCATGGAAAACACCTTTTATGGACAAACAGAATAACATTACCAAAAACATCTATTTTGAGTGTTTTTGATCATGTTATCTATAAAAACGCTTAAATACATGCGAAGAACCTTATGTTTGGGAAACGAAAGGACATTACGAGAAATATGTATTATGAGTGTTCTTAGCTCTTTAAGTACCAAAAAGCTAAAACCCACAAATAACACTCTTTATTTAGAAAAATATATAAATAAAAAAAAAATAGGATTTTTTTTTTCATCTTTATAGAGGTGCGGAGATACCAAAATTCTGGTAAAATTCCGGACTATCATATGATAAAAAAAAATTATCAAAAAGTTAATTTTAGCTTTTTTTTTCGGACTGTTATATACCAAACCCTAAATTAAATGCAAACCCTCCTATATGAGGAAATTAAACGACCTTAAAAGAAATCTGTCTTTTGAGTGTTTTTCAGAATGTTAGGTACCAATCCGATAAATAAATAAGGAACTCACTCTATATGGGAATCCAAAACAAAATTACTGAAAACGTGTCTTCTCAGTTTTTTACGTAGAAAAACCAATATAGAAAAAAAAACATTACCAAAAAGGTATATTTTTGAGTGTTTTTGAGCTTGTTACCTACAAAAAACGCAAAAATAGATGCAAAGCACTCAATATTAGGAAATAAAAGGACATTGCAAGAAAAGTGTATAATGAGTGTTTTATAGTTCAAAACAACCAAAAGGCTAAAAAAGCAAAAAACTTGTGGATATGGAGAAGTTTCCTAAATGCCAAAATGCTGAAACTCATGAATAACATTCCTAATTGAGAAACAGAACAACCTTACTAAATTAGTGTATTTTGAGAGCTTTTCACATTCTTAGTTACCAAAACCCCAAAATGCATGCGAAACCAGCTTTATGTGAGAAAAAAAATATGAACAGAATAATGTCTTTTGAGTGTTTTTGAGCCTGATAGGCAATAAAGCACTAAAAAGCAGGGCAATCACATTACATTTGAATAAAACCAATTTTTATCAAGAACATGCCTTTAAGTGTTTTTGAGCTCCTTATATACTAAACCGCTAAAACGAATGCAAAACAAACTTTATGGAGAAACAGAATAAAATTACCAAAAACCTGTATTTTGAGTGTTTATGATCATGTTATATATAAAAACGCTTAAATACATGCAAAGAACCTTATATTTGGGAAACAAAAGGACATTACGAGAAACGTTTATTACAAGTGTTTTTAAGTTTCTTAAGTACCAAAAACCTAAAACCCACTCTTCATTTAGAAAAAAAATAAAAAAATAAAAAAATAGGATTTTTTTTTTTTTTTGTTATTCATCTTCATAGGTACCGAAATGCCAAAATTCTGGGAAATTCAAGGCAATTATATGATAAGAGAATATTATCAAAAAAGTTGATTTAGGTCTTTTTTCGGACTGTTATGTACCCTAAACTGCATGCAAAGCCTCCTAAACTGCATGCAAAGGAAATTAAACGACATTACCAGAAATCTGTCTTTTAAGTGTTTTTCAGCATGTTAGTCACCAAAATGATTAATAATAAGGAACTCACTTTATATGGGAATCCAAAACAAAATTACTGAAAACGTGTCTTCCCAGTAATTTACGTAGAAAAACGCTAAAATGGATGCAAACCAACCAATATCAAGAAATAGAAAAAACATCACCAAAAAGGTATATTTCGATTGTTTTTGAGCTTGTTACAAAAAAACGCTAAAATTTATACAATTCACTCTATACTGGGAAACAAAGGGACATTGCGAGAAAAGTGTATAATGAGTGTATTATAGTTCAAAATAACAACAGGGCAAAAAACGCAAAAACTCGTGTATATGAAGAAGTTTCCTAGATACCAAAATGCTGAAACTCATGAATAACACTCTTAACTAAGAAACAGAACAACCCTACCAAATTCGTGTATTTTGAGTGTTTTCATGTTCTTGTTTCCAAAAACCCAAATTTCATGCAAAACCATATTTATGTGGGAAAACATGACATTTCCAGAAAAAATGTCTTTTGATTGTTTTTGAGCGTGATAGGCAATAAAGCACTAAAAAGCAGGGCAATCACTTTGCATTGGAATAAAACCAATTTTTACCAAGAACATGCATTTAAATGTTTTTGAGCTCCTTATATACGAAACCGCTAAACGCATGCAAAACAAATTTTATGGAGAAAAAGAATAACATTACCAAAAACATGTAATTTGGGTGTTTTTTTTCATGTTATTTATAAAAAAGCTTAAATACATGCAAAGAACATTATGTTTGGGAAACAAAAGGACATTACAGGAAAAGTGTATTATGAGTGTTTTTTTTTTTAAGTTCCTTAAGTACCAAAAAGCTAAAACCCACAAATAACACTTTATTTAGAAAAAAAATAGGATTTTTTTTTTTTTATCTTTATAGGTACCGAGATGTCAAAATTCTGGGAAAACTCAGGAAAATTATATGAACAAAAGAATATTATCAAAAAAGTTAATTTTAGCTTTTTTTTCGGACTATTATGTACCAAACCCTAAAGTGCATGCAAAGCCTTCTATATGAGGAAATTAAACGACCTTACCAGAAATCTGTCTTTTGAATGTTTTTCAGTATGTTAGGCACCAAAACGATAAATAATAAGGAATTCACTCTATATGGGAATCCAAAACAAAATTACTGAAAATGTATCTTCTCAGTGTTTTACGTAGAAAAACGCAAAAACTCGTGTATATAAAGAAGTTTCTTAGATACCAAAATGCTGAAACTCATGAATAACAATTTTAACTGAGAAAAAGAACAACCTTAGCAAATGCGTGTATTTTGAGTGTTTTTCATATTGCTAGTTAGCAATATGCAAAATTGCATGCGAAACTAGCTTTATGAGGGAAAAAAAATGACATTACCAGAAGTTTCTTTTAATTGTTTTTGAGCGTGTTAGGCAATGAAGTACTAAAAAGCAGGGCAATCACATTACATGGGAATAAAACTAACTTTTACCAAGAACTTGCCAATATGTGTTTTTGAGCTCCTTACATACCAAACCGCTAAAAAAAACATGGAAAACAAACTTTATAAAGAAACATAATAACACTACCAAAAACATGTATTTTGAGTGTTTTTGATAATGTTATCTATGAAAACGCTTAAATACATACAAAGAACCTTATGTTTGGGAAACATAATTAAATTTTTTTCGGACTGTTATGTACCAAACACTAAAGTGCAGGCAAAGCCTCCCATATGAGGAAATTAAACGACCTTACCAGAAATCTGTGTTCTGCGTGTTTTTTCAGTATGTTAGGCACCAAAATGATAAATAATATGGAACTCACTCTATATGGCAAACCAAAATAAAATTACTGAAAACGTGGCTTTTCAGTGTTTTACGTAGAAAATCGCTAAAACGGATGCAATTCAACCATTATCAAGAAGTAGAAAAACATGACCAAAAAAAAAGAAAAACATTATTAAAAAGGTATATTTTGAGTGTTTTTGAGCTTGTTACAAAAAAAACGCGAAAATTGATACAAATCACTCTATACTGGGAAACAAAGGGACATTGCGAGAAAAGTGTATAATGAATGTTTTATAGTTCAAAAGAACCACAAGGCAATAAACGCCAAAACTCGTGTATATGGAGAAGTTTACTAGTTACCAAAATGCAGAAACTCATGAATAACTCTCTTAATTGAGAAACAGAACAACTTTACTAAATGCGTGTATATTAAGTGCTTTTCACATTCTTAGTTACCAAAATTGCAAATTGCATGCGAAACCAGCTTTATGTGGGAAAAATATGACATTACCAGAAAAGTGTCTTTTGAGTGTTTTTGAGCGTGATAGACAATAAAGGACTAAAAAGCAGGGGAATCACTTTACATGGCAATAAAATCAATTTTTACCAAGAACTTGCCTTTAAGTGTTTTGAGCTCCTTATATACCAAAACGCTAAAACGCATGCAAAACACACTTTATGGAGAAAGAGAATAACATTACCAAAAACATATATTTTGAGTGTTTTTGATCATGTTACCAATAGAAACGCTTAAATACATGCAAAGAACCCTATTTTTGGGAAATGAAAGGACATTACAAGAAACGTGTATTATGAGAGTTTTTAATATAATTATTTACCAAAAAGCTAAAAGCCACAAATAACACTCTTTATTGAGAAAAAATAAATAAATAAATAAAAAAAAATGCGATAATTTTTTTTCTTTCCTTTTCATTTTCACAGGTACCTAGACGCCAAAATTTGGGCAAAATTCAGGAAATTATGCGTCAATTATCAAAAAAGTTAATTTTAGTTTTTTTTTTCGTACTTTTATGTACCTAACCCTAAAGTGCATGCAAAGCCAAATATATGGGGAAATTAAACGTCTTTGCCAGAAAATTGTCTTATGAGTGTTTTTCAGCATGTTAGGCACCATAACGGTAAATAACATGCAAGTCACTCTATATGGGAATCTAAAACAAAATTACTGAAAACGTGTCTTTTCGGTGTTTTATGTAGAAAAACGCTAAAACGGATGCAAACCAACCAATAAGAAGAAAATAAATAACATTACCAAAAAGGTACATTTTGAGCGTTTTTGAGCTTGTTACCTACAAAAAACGCGAAAATGGATGGAAAGCACTCTTTATTGGGAAACAAAAGGACATTACGAGAAACATGTATAATGAGTGTCTTATTATTTTTGAGCAAAAGAACTTGTTGTTCACAAGAACCACAAGGCAAAAAACGCAAAAACTCATGTATATAAAGAAGTTTCTTAGATACCAAAATGCTGAAACTCATGAATAACAATATTAATTGAGAAACAGAACAACCTTATCAAATGCGTGTATTTTTAGTGTTTTTTACATTCTTATTAAAACCCCAAATAGCACGCAAAACTATGTTGGAAAAAAATGACATTATAAGAAGTGTCTTTTGAGTGTTTTTGAGCGTGTTAGGCAATAAAACACAAAGAACAGAGCATTCACATTACATGGGAATAAAACCAACTTTTACCAAGAACTTGCCTTGAAGTGTTTTTGACCTCCTTACAAACCAAAACGCAAAAACACATGCAAGAAACTCCTTCATGGAGAAGCAGAATAACATTACTAAAAACATGTGTTTTAAGTGTTTTTGATCATGTTACCTATAAAAACGCTTAAATACATGCAAAATACCCTATGTTTGGGAAACGAAAGGACATTACGAGAAACGTGTATTAGGACCGTTTTTAAGTTCCTTAAGTACCAAAACGTTAAAACCCACAAATAACACTCCTTATAGAGAAAAAAATAAATAAATAAAAAAATATTTTATTTTTTATATTCATTTTCATAGATACCAAGATGCCAAAATTCTGCCAAAATTCAGGGAATTTATATGGAAAACAGAACATTATCAAAAAAGTTAATTATAGCTCTTTTTCGGATTTTTATGTACCAAACTCTAAAAAGCATGCCACCTATATAAAAACGTTAAACGACTTTACCAGAAACCTGTCTTTTCAGTGTTTTTCGGCATGTTAGATACTAAAACGATAAATAATATGGAATTCAGTTATATGTGAATCCAAAACAAAATTACTGAAAACGTGTCTTTTCAGTGTTTTATGTAGAGAAACGCTAAAACGGATGCAAACCAACAAATATGAAGAAATAGAATAACATTACTAAAAAGTATTTTTGAGCTTTTTACCTACAAAAAACGCGCAAATGGATGGAAAGCACTCTATATTGGGAAGTAAAAGAACTTTACGAGAAACGTGTATAATGAGTGTTTTATAGTTTCACAAGAACCACAAGGCAAAAAAAGCAAAAACTCATGTATATATAGAAGTTTCTTACATACCAAAACGCTAAAACTCATTAAATTGAAAAACAGAACTATCTTACCAAATGTGTGTATTTTGAGTGTTTTTCACATTCTTAGTTACGAAAATCCCAAATTACACGCGAAACTAGCTTTATGTGGGAAAAAAATGGCATTACCAGAAAAGTGTCTTTTGAGTGTTTTTGAGCGTTATATGCAAGAAAATACTAAAAAGCAGAACAATCACATTACACTGGAATAAAACGAAATTTTACGAAAACCTTGCCTTTAAATGCTTTTTAACTCCTTACATACCAAAACGCTGAATGCATGCAAAACAACCTTTATGGAGAAACAGAATAACATTACCAAAAACATGTATTTTGAGTGTTTTTGATCATGTTACCTATAAAATCGCTTAAATACATGCAAAGAACTCTATGTTTGTGAAACGAAAGGACATTACGAAAATCGTGTATTATGAGTATTTTTAAGTTCCTTAAGTACCAAAAATCTAAAACCCACAAATAAAACTCTTTATAAAGAAAAAAAAAGAAAAAAAAATAGATTTTTTTTATTCATCTTCATAGGTACCGAGATGCCAAAATTCTGAGAAAATTCAGGGAAATTATGTGAAAAAAAAACATAAAAAAAATCATTTTAGCTTTTTCCGGAGTTATGTACGAAATCCGGAAGTGCAAGCAAAGCCACCTATATGGGGAAATTACACGACTTTACAAGAAACGTGTCTTTGGGTGTTTTCAGCAATTTCAACAATATTACTGAAAACGTGTCTTTTCAGTTTTAGCGTAGAACGTTAAAACGGATGCAAACCAACCAATATGAAGAAATAGAATAACATTACAAAAAAGTTGAGTGTTTTTGAGCTTGTTACTTACAAAAAACGCAAAAATGAATGCAAAGCAGTCTATATGGGGGAACAAAAGGATATTACAAGAAAACTGTATAAGGAATGTTTTAATAGTTTTTAAGAACCATAAGGCAAAAGACGCAAAAACTCGTATATATGGAGAAGTTTCTTAGATACCAAAATGCTGAAACTCATGAATAATACTCTTAATTGAGAAACAGAACAATCTTAGGAAATGAGTGTATTTTGAGTGTTTTTTTTTTTTTCACATTCTTAGTGGTCCAACCCCAAATTACATGCGAAACTGTGGAAAAAAAAAATGAAATTACAAGAAAAGTGTCTTTTTAGTGTTTTTCAGCGTGTTAGGCAATAAAGCACTAAAAAGCAGGGCAATCACATTACATGGGAATATATCCAACTTTTACCAAGAACTTGCCTTTAAGTTTTTTTGAGCTCCTTACATACCAAAACGCTAAAACCCATGCAAAACACCCTTTATGGAAAAACAGAATAACATTATCAAAAACATGTATTTTGAGTGTTTTTGAGCTTGTTACCAATAAAAACGCTTAAATACATGCAAAGATCCCTATGTTTGGGAATGAAAGGACATTACGAAGAATGTGTATTATGAGTGTTTATAAGTTCCTTAAGTACCAAAAAGCTAAAACCCACAAATAACACTCTTTATATTGGGAAACAAAAGGATATTACAAGAAAACTGTATAAGGAATGTTTTAATAGTTTTTTTAAGAACCATAAGGCAGTAGACACCTGCCGAAACGATAATTACTCTCAGTGAGGTCTAAACCACTGTTCAGGGGGTGCTGTGAACTTATCATTAAACCCAGCTGTGACCTCACAGAAGGTTTCCCTTTGTGTCTCACAACACAAGGGGGCAGTCACAGCCTGCCCTCTAAAGACAACTCTCTTCCTCCACACAAAACTACAAGCACCTAATAACACACACACCCTTCACTCAAAAATTTTAAAATCATGGCGACTCCCCTACACCAGCCTCGGAGTCCCCATCTGGGGAGGGGACCATAAATGTTCCCCAGGTCGGACTGCCTTTCAGGTGACGGCCTGAAGAGTGTCTTGACACCCCCCTCAACTTTTTCTTCATTAACTTCTGCAACATTCGCGGTCTAAGATCTAATTTTCAATCTGTAGAACACCACCTCTCCTCTTCTAAACCTCATCTTCTTTTATTCACTGAAACTCAGGTGTGGAGGCAACTGACAGTAGCCCCTTTTCTGTTCCCTCCTACTTTCTCTATCCTCATTTTCGATCCAAAGCCTGGATGCTGCGTTTATGTGCGCAATAACTTAACCTGCTCTCGTGCCCACGCTCTTGAATCTTCCGAGTTTTCCTACATCTGGCTACGACTACAGAGTCATTCTCATACTAAATTTATCTGTGCTGTATACCTCTCCCCTAACTCCTCTGACTATAAGAAATTCTTTGACTACTTAACTTCCAAAGTGGAGCACATTCTGACCATCTTCCCTTTTGCAGAGATCTCCATTCTTGGAGACTTCAATGTTCACCACCAGCTTTGGCTTTCCTCTCCCTTCACTGACCATCCTGGTGAACTAGCCTACAACTTTGCTATCCTCCATGACCTAGAGTAATTGGTGCAACACCCTACTCGTATTCCTGACCAGGAAATCTTGGAGATACGCCCAACATTCTTGACCTTTTCCTGACCTCTAATCCTTCTGCTTATGCTGTCATCCTTTCTTCTCCGTTGGGCTCCTCCGATCACAATCTCATATCTTTATCTTGTCCTATCACTCCAATCCCTCCTCAGGATCCCCCTAAGCAGAAAGATTACCTCTGGCGTTTTGCCTCTGCTAGTTTGGGGGACCCTGAGGAAGTATTTTGCTGATTTTCCTTGGGGCGGCTATAACTTCCGTGTCAAGAGACCCGTCTTTGTGTGCTGAGCGCATAACAGAGGTGATAGTGTCTGGCATGGAGGCGTACATTCCTCACTCTTTTCTCGTCCTAAACCTTCTAAACCTTGGTTTAACACAGCTTGTTCTCGTGCTATACATGATAGAGAGGTGGCCCACAAAAGGTACTTAAGCCTTCCATCACCAGAATCTCATGCACTTTATATTTCTGCCCGGAACCATGCCAAGTCTGTTCTCCAACTAGCCAAAAACTCCTTCATTAACAGAAAATGTCAAAACCTTTCAAGATCTAACTCCCCTCGTCATTTCTGGCATCTAGCCAAAAATATCTCCAATAACTTTGCTTCTTCTTCTTTCCCTCCTCTACTTCAACCAGATGGCACCACTGCTATCACTGGCATTTTTATTTCTAAAGCTGAACTCTTTGCTCAAACCTTTGCTAAAAACTCTACCTTGGACGATTATGGGCTTGTTCCTCCCTCTCCTCCACCCTCTGACTACTTCATGCCACGGCCTTCAGAATTCTTCGTAATGATGTTTTCCATGCCCTCGCTGGTCTAAACCCTCGGAAGGCTTATGGACCTGATGAGGTCCCTCCTATTGTTCTCCGAAACTGTGCCTCCGTGCTTGCACCTTGCCTAGTCAAACTCTTTCAGCTCTGTCTGTCAACATCTACCTTTCCTTCTTGCTGGAAGTTTGCCTACATTCAACCTGTTCCTAAAAAGGGTTTTTTTTTTTTTTTTTTTTTTTTTTATGTAGGAAGGATACTGGCCAAGGGCAACAAAAATCTAATAAAAAAAAAATGCCCACTGATACTTCAGTCCCTTAAAAGGGTCAAAGCAGTGGTCAAAAATTAGTGGATAAGTGTCTTGAAACCTCCCTCTTGAAGGAATTCAAGTCATAGGAAGGTGGAAATACAGAAGCAGGCAAGGGAGTTCCAGAGTTTACCAGAGAAAGGGATGAATGATTGAGAATGCTGGTTAACTCTTGCGTTAGAGAGGTGGACAGAATAGGAGTGAGAAGAAAGAAGAAAGTCTTGTGCAGCGAGGCCATGGAAGGAGGCCCAGGCATTGCTGATTAACGAGATCAGAAGAGCGGTTAGCTGTGAAAATAGCGGTAGAAGACAGCTAGAGATGCAACATTGCGGCGGTGAGAGAGAGGCTGAAGACAGTCAGTTAGAGGAGAGGAGTTGATGAGACGAAAAGCTTTTGATTTCCACCCTAATACAGAACAACAATATGAGTGGAACCCCCCCCAGACATGTGTAGGCATACTCCATACATGGACGGACAAGGCCCTTGTACAGAGTTAGCAGCTGGGGGGGTGAGAAAAACTGGCGGAGACGTCTCAGAACACCTAACTTCATAGAAGCTGTTTTAGCTAGAGATGAGATGTGAAGTTTCCAGTTCAGATTATAAGTAAAGGACAGACCGAGGATGTTCAGTGTAGAAGAGGGGGACAGTTGAGTGTCATTGAAGAAGAGGGGATAGTTGTCTGGAAGATTGTGTCGAGTTGATAGATGGAGGAATTGAGTTTTTGAGGCATTGAACAATACCAAGTTTGCTCTGCCCCAATCAGAAATTTTAGAAAGATCAGAAGTCAGGCGTTCTGTGGCTTCCCTGCGTGATATGTTTACCTCTGAAGGGTTGGACGTCTATGAAAAGGCATGGAAAAGGGTGCAGGGTGGTATCATCAGCATAGGAGTGGATAGGACAAG